>NC_087066.1:30497392-30904392 GCF_963678635.1 Symsagittifera roscoffensis
ATAACTACTCACTTTCTTTGAAAAACGGAACAATAATCTATCATGAAAAAATCCATGATTCACATTTTTCAAATAGAAAAAATTTTTGTCTGTAAAAGATTTTCTCATAGAGCCGTTTTACAATAAATTATTAATTAACAACTTTTTGTCAAACTTATAAGGTCGGCTAGAAGAAAAAATTTTGAGCTCGTCTATAACATAAATAACGTCATGTTGAAAAATTGATTGACTTTGGGTGCTTTTTTGAAGTTTTGGTCAAAAATTTGGTTTGTCGGCTTTAAATATTGGCGTATGATTCAAAAAAGACGTTTTAGCAATATTTCATTGTTGATCTTAAAATGGTACCAAGAGAGTTTTTTTGGGTGGTGAGGTTCTCAATTTCATGAGATGGTCTCACATTCCTAAGCCAGACCCCAAATTTATGCTTTTTTAATTATTCTCATTTTTAAGAATCAGTCATTGATCTCTTCAAAAAATGTGAGCGAGAAAACTCAGTCTGAATCAGAGTGGAATTAGTCATCCTAATTAGCTCATTTGAGCGGGACTTTGAAGAATTGGGAAGCCATAGTTTTGTTATAAAATATTCAGTCGAAGTACTTTTTCCAGGTCATTAGTCAAATTTGCTATTTTGGGTAGCATATGTGTTTATAACTGAATGTGGGCGTCCCATTTTAGTTAATTTGGGGAATAATAAAACAATAATGATGTATCTCATTTCTGGTCCAAATCTCGCATTCAGTTTTTCTTTTCGTACCAACAGTCTAAATTTACCTTTTTCCCGCTTACATAACAGTCAAGTTGTTATTTTTATAGTAAAGAAAATATATAGGTATTTAAGGCCCAAAAATTAATATTCAAAAACGCTTTTGGGAGCGCCAATGGGTTCATATTGATTTTATTTTTGGAATTTCGGTATCTTATTTCATTTCAAAGAAGTATTTTTGTGCCATGTCAGTTTATTTACTTATACTTATTAGAAAAACACCCAAATTCTCTTTCTTTTTCAATGTGAAAAAAGAAGGCATGATTAATTAGTCTCATCGGAGTTCAAAAACAAACTATTTTTCTTTCTCTACGGGTGACTTTTCCTCTTAAACTCTCCTGATACCTCCAATAAACTTCACCATCAAAAGCTTCAACATTCTACTGTATGTTATTCAAGTGAAGTACTGCAGTAATTTTTATCCCCTTTTGCAGTCGATTTGTTTCCTGTATATGTTTTTGATGTGACCAACCAGAAGACAGGAGTATCGAAAAATTGCAAAAAAATAATAAGCATTTTAAAAAATCGTTAAGCATCAGTGACATCCATCAAAAACACAAAGCGAAATGGAACGAGAAAAAGCCATAATTCACGTTTTCACCTAAATTTGTATTCACTTTGACTTAATTTACAGCCCATGGCGTCTTGTTGATTCTGTTATTTAGCCGCCTAAAAGCAGACTCGACACAAGCGCCATACTCGCCAAATTTATATTTCTAAACGTCACACCTGATTCGGGTATTCATAAAAGGCAGTCAACTCTAAAATGGTCAACGAAACTGTTAATTTGACCAGCTTGTCAAACTTGGTCGATGATGACTTCGTGTTTGCTTTCGATATTATCCGAGTTATTTTTGCGTTTTGTGGGTTGTCGTCAAACTTTATACTTTTTGTTTTGTTTTTTAAATTTCCCTTAATGAATACACACGCCAATTTATTTTTGTTCAATCTCGCTGTTACTGATACGTGCTCGTTAATTTATGACGTGTTCATAATCAGTTCACGACTTCTCGACGACACGATTGCCGAGAGCATCCCGTGTGCTCTAGAGAGTGTCGGGATGGTGCTTCCGACTATCAACATCACGTGTGTTTGTGCTATTGCGGCCGAGAGGTGTTTGTTCATTTGTGTCCCGCTGAAATATCACGACTTCATGTTCAAGTGGAAAAACTTTTCAATTATCGTCTCCTGGTAAGAACCAACCTACGTTCATAAGTAATCCTTTGAATCACTCGCTAGATACTCGATAAGTCACATTATTCAACAATCTCGACCAAAATGTGTATATTTTGACCGATTAAATTCAGGCGTGTTTCGACTTTTTCGACCGAAGTTGTGCTCGCTTAACTCAACTCAAATCAGATATGTTTTCACAATTTCGACCCAATTCGATTAAGTGGTGACTTTTTCGATTGAAAATCAAAACATAAAGCTAGCAATTCGAACCGAATACATAAGCGTTGTAAAATACGTCAAAAATTTAACTAACGAGTAGAAAAAAATTTGTTTTCTGAAAAACTCATTATCCTCAAATTTTAAGTCTTAAATAAAACTCCTAGAGTGGGTTTGATCAAAACGATTCTGGGATGCTGCCTTCTAATTCGAATAATGATACATTTTTTACACTAGTCAAAGATTGTAATGTCAACAAGCTTGCAGGAAAAAGTCAAAACTTAGATTAATGGTCTACAAGTTTTTCTTGTTCGAAATTTGTGATTTACTGTAAGTTTTCGAGGTGTTTTTCTAATGTAAAAGGATAAAAGCATATTTTGAGGTTAACTGAGACACAATATTTATCTATCCTCAATGAAAGTATGAGATATCGCGGTCGAACACATGTCATTGATTTCTAGGTTTGTTGTTCAGTTAACTGAAACTTTGTCTTAGGCTAGTACTGTCTTTGGATGTGTTTTAGTTTCTTTATAAGTCTATCTAGGCAAAATGTGGTACCATTAGATTGATTGACATACGATTATCAGATTAGGCTGAGTGATATCGTTTTAAGGGTCTTCCCGTTTTTATTTGGTCAACAATTAATAGTTTTAGTAAAAGCTCGGGGTGGTTTTTTTCCTCCAGATGAATTATTAATTAGCCTTTTTTGATGGTCTGTTTTTATATCATCCGGAAATTATTGATGTCTTGAACTAAAATATCAACAGATGTTCGATTTGTGAATAGTTTTCGTGAAACTATGAGAGTTTAAAAGGTTGTCAGTTTGGTCAATTTGGGACAATTAACGCGCGATATAATTCGTGCTATTAACGCGGAAGCGGAGAATAAATCTGTCATAGAAATTGCTTCAAAATAAAGAAGAATCATGCTATTTTTTCAGCCTCTAACTTTTCTAAATGCAATATATATCATTTTGTACCCTTTCTAGCGTGTGGGAAGATGATTTTCAAAAAATTTAATTTTCTTTTTTCGTTTTTTAATTTATTAAATTTTTGAAGCTAAAAGTACTGCAACTAATAGTACTACAGCTAAGAATACTACAACCATAGAAGACAATTAGATAATTAAGGACTTAGCTCTGATACGAGTACTTTTGTTGTTCCGACTTTCGATATTTATGCTTGGGGTAGTTTTTTTATTTCAGTTAATTTTCAACTTTTTCTGCATTTTGACAAAATATTTTGCATCGATTTTCGAAGAAAAAGAAGAATATATAGGTTTGAGGGGTCTTTTGTTATTCAAACCGCTCATACAAAAAACTGACTGCGTATGGGTATCGCTCCAGCTATCTTCGGATTGCCAAGCGATATGCTTGCCGCTAGTTTAAATGCGGTTCATAGCGCTCGATTAATAGTTAATAATTTCAACACTCAACTTAACAAGCCGAATTATCCCGCACTCATTATTTTTTCAAAAGAGTAGACGCAAACTAAATAATCGTTTTAAGACCACTCAAATTTTAACTACTGCTATTGACGGACCAAAGTTTATGATTCATCAAAATTTTAGTAAATAAAAATTATTGGAGACCAGCAAACATTAGTCTCCAGATTTTTTTGAATTATTCGTCAATTTTTTAAACGATCATTGATCCATAGATTTTAAAAGGTAGTCGGAACAATCAAGGTATTGTTCTCATGCGGGCAGTCTTGTTGTTTTTAGATTCTAGCAATCTTTTGTTGTTTTTGTTCAGAGCTTCGGCGATGTGTTGGCTTTGATGCTTTTCATCTGCTGATTCAGCTTAGATTGTTTATAATGAACCTAAACAAGTCTAATTGTAGGTCTAGTTTGAAACAGTTTGTACAACTTCAAGAACAACCGGCTGTTCATGTTTATATTTGCGTAAGTTATAGAGCCAAACTTCAAACTTGAATTAATTAGGCATTTTAATCGTTCTTTTTTATCTGTTGATTGAAGATTGGTTCATTGGGTTTGCGGCTCTACCTAATTTTAGCCTAATCCAAGTAAAATGTTTAACTGAGTTGTGCGAAATAAATTACTCTGTACTTTACAATTATTGAACTCAATTGACCTAAAATGTTATACTTAAATTATTTTTATACTTTGCTCTTAAGTTTTTGAATCTGACCACAAATAAACAACATTTTTCAGGTGATACAAAAAAATTTGCCAAGGACTCTTAGTTAAAAGATCGAAATTTGACTGAATCACGCCAAGCATAAGTTTTCTGCACTTTCTGCGGAAGTCGGAACAGCAAGCTCAATATTTGTCATATCAGACCTTGTATTGTTATATTAAGTTTAAAAAATAAATATTGATTGATAAACATTCAAACTAAACCATCAAAATTTCAAATTGAGTTTTCTATAACCAAAAAAGTGAGAAAGAACTATAATGGATTGGAGAGAGGGTGATTATGTAAGGAAAAATTTACTTCTTTATAGACTACCAATCTAGAAAAAAATTACACCAAGGAACTTCAAAACCTATTTTTATAAATTAACTCCGCTTTGTAAGAAACAAAGCATTGGAGAAATTGAAAAGCTACAACACAAAAACTTTGGATTGATCATTGACGGATGGAGTAAAAACAGTTGTAGAATGCAATAATTGGAAGATATTAAAATTCAAGAATTTTGAGTAGTTAGTACTAGAGAACGCAGAGAAAGCCTCTACATATATATCGTAATTGGTTGATAAACCTAATTAGGCCCAAAATAGCTACAGGTCGATCGGTAAAAATACCTTTAAAAACAACGTACATTTATTTACCTATATTTATTACTCCAATTAAGTAATCGACAATGCGTTCGATTTTGCTGGACACATGCGAGATTTGTTTTGACCGTCTCGACCAATTTCGGTCAAATTTAAGTTTCAATTAAAAAGAACTATGCAAAATAAACATTATATAACTTCTTCAGGTTTATGTTTCTTCGGATATATAGTTAGGGTATATAATTTCTTTGGGTGTATAGTTTTTGTGTTTATGTCTCAGGGTCATTTTTTTTATCATTATGAAAAAATTCTGAAGAAAAACTTGTTGTTGAACTCGTTTTTATTCTGTGATCAGCGTAAAAAAAGTTAGTTTAATAAAAAATAATCACAGAATAAAAACAACTTTTTTTACGCTGATCACAGAATAAAAACGAGTTCAACAACAAGTTTTTCTTCAGAATTTTTTCATAATGATAAAAAAAATGACCCTGAGACATAAACACAAAAACTATACACCCAAAGAAATTATGTACCCTAACTATATATCCGAAGAAACATAAACCTGAAGAAGTTATATCATGTTTATTTTGCATAGTTCTTTTTAATTGAAACTTAAATTTGACCGAAATTGGTCGAGACGGTCAAAACAAATCTCGCATGTGTCCAGCAAAATCGAACGCATTTTTTGGTCAAGAAAGTCGAAACATACCTTATTGCGGTCGTGGCGTTTATAAAGTACGCAACCTTGTTCGAGCTGTTCGAAACTTATAGAATTTTGGTCGAGATCGTCGAAACATAGAGAGAGTACCTCGACTCAGATTAGAGCAAAAGCATTCAATGAATTTGAACTTGAGTGACCTGAAATGAATGAATTTGAACCTGTACTCACTACTCAGACTTGAGATTTGATTTTTGAAACGAATTACTTGGACGCTTACCTCTTTTGATTCTATTTGATTCCCAGACTTTGGCTCAAGTATCAAAAGTCAAGTCTGAGTAGTGGTTACAGATTCAAGCCAGTTCATTTCAAGTCACGCAGGTTCAAATTAATTGAGTAGTTTTGCTCTTACCGGAGTCGGGTGTTCTCTCTATGTTTCACGGTCTCAACCAAAATTCTATATGTTTCGACCAGCTCGAAACATTTTGCGTAATTTATCAACGTCACGACAGAAATAAGATATTTTGGCGGTCTCGGCCGAAAAAATTGTGCTCGATTTTTATTAGCTTCCTCAGTTCAATTTGGAAAAGTTTTCTAGAGCGGTATAAAAAACATGCAGTTTCCACATATGCATGGCAGTTTACTATAGTGTGCACAATTGGCTGGCCGCATTTAGACAAAGAGAGCGATCCCTCGCGGGACCAGAATTTTGTAATAGTCATCTGAATCAAAAACAAGACTGCTCGTATCAGCGCAAAGCCCTGAATGTTCTGACTGTCCATAAACTTGTCTAGAATAGTTTTTGGTTAAAGAAATATTGACTATTAATTAGCCTGCCTTAATTGAAATTAGAACAACTTTGTGGCGCGGGATAAATCGCCACGGGTACATAATGCGCGTTAAACATTCAACATCAATGTATCACAGCGCTCTTATAATCACGTTAGTCTATTAGTGTGCATTTCACAGAACTCTTTAAGTCAAGATAGTCTTCTGGTGAGTGCAAACCCTCTTGAAGTACGAATCCATGGAGTGGTCCCCTGAGGGAAATATTTTTGAGAATTGGTCTGAATAAAAAAAACGCGAGATTACATTTTCCTTAATTTCTTAGATAATCGGAACAAAAAACGAATGAGCAGGAGTTCTAGTGCCTTAGTGCCTCTATGTGCACCCGAAATTGGAGAAAAAGATAAAAGAGTTGCGCGTTGGTAAATTTTTTAAGTCAATTTTTGACTATTTAACAGAACTGCGAATGTTTTTTCTCAGATTATATGGAATCAAATTTAGGAATACTTTTAACACAATAAATCAAATTGATATAATTAACGCATAAAATAGTTCATCCTTTTCAAACGTAATCGGCAAATTGAATAGTTCCAATTTGAATTGAGGCAAACATTTTTCTCTTATTAAAACGAAATCCGACGCCAACTATATCACTTTGAACTCTATATAGCCTGTTGAGGGATAAATTTAAGAAATATATAAGTCAACTAAAGATTTGAAACAAAAGTTCGAATGCTTTTATCTAGGCTAAAGGGCAGTCAGAACTATCAGGGTTTCGCCCTCATAACTTTTACACTCTTTGTTCTTGCATTATTTGATTTTATGAAGGCAAATTCTCCAGACAAATTTCGACTTATTAGCTAGCAATTTTTAGACATTAAAAGGCAATTTTACATGTGATCATTTTTGCAAATTTATTAGGTTTGAAAATTTTCAGTTTATCCAGCTTGGGATCATTATTGCACGTGTATTCTTTACGCGTAGGCGGCAAAAAATTGCGCTTAAAAATTGTTCCATAACAAATTTGACATGCTCGTCAGTCTAAATATTACTTTGTCGTAAGTGAAATGTACCACTTTCTACTTTATATAGTGTGCAGGTGATGATTTTCAAAAAACTCAAAAATAGGTTCGAAAATAAGTTATCTGTAAGAATTTCATCAGTTTTTCGAAAACTAGAAACTCTTCCATAAAAACTTTAAAGGTCAGGCGGAACATTAAGGGCTTCGTCCCTAGGCTCTTTTCCAGTTTCCTCCCCCCTTTCAAATTCAATTTTGAAAAGCTTATTTAACGTTATCATAATGCAATGAAATTTGGCGTGGTGAACAAATCGACAACTTTGATCAGATTTGTTCTTCATACTTTACAACGTAACATCGCGCATTTAGCCGTAATAATACGTAAGACAAACAAAAAAACTCGGTATTTTGAAAGGGGGGAACTGGAAAAAGCCTGTGCCTACACGAGTAACCTTGAAGAACCTTGTGTTTGCTGTCGTTTTTCAAGCTGCTTCATAATGACATGAAAAATTTCAGGTGCGTGCCGCTGTCCGTATTCGTACCACTGGTCAACATTCTCTACTGTCAGAGAATCTACGCCACTTTCTTCGTCTCAGTCTTCGCCTCCTACCTCCTTCTAGCCGCCACCCTAGTCGCAATACTCTTCTACGCCGTCTTCAAAACAGCACGTGAACAGCTAAAAGAATTCAAGGTCAGTTAAAATTATTAAAACCTATATTAACTTCCTAGTCCTGTAAAATTATAAAAATTAGAAATCTTGAAGCCGTATACCCCAATTTGCTTGAAAGAAGGGCGGATTTAGAAGGAGAAAGCTTTTTGCCCTCAAGGATTTGACCCCCTCACCAACCAAAGAGTCCTCTCTATTATTATTATTTCACACGTCATACATTTCAACACAAACCTAATTGAAAAATTTTTCTAGCAGCGCCCTTGGCGCCAATTTATGATAATTTTGAGAAGGCGCCTCTACGGTGCGAAGTTGTTTATTTTCCGAATGGTAAGCGGATTCCGCAACAAGGCTGGACAATTTTTTGTCATGGAATCCGCATAAACGCTATTGTTTTTTGATATTTTTGCTGTTGTGGAATTCAGATACAATTGGCTTTATATAGCGCAGCTTAAAATGCTGAGCTCATTTCTTTGATCATTTTGCTTCATTTCTTTGATGTTTTCGCTTTTACCAGATTCCGCGACGCAAAAAATATGCCGACAAAAATAACGTTACAAGTATATTTTTGCGGCTTTTCCAACTATTTGGTTAGCGAAACAAATTTAAACATGTCTAAAAGCTTAGTATCACTTACCCCAAATGGTGCGCCAGAAAAACAAAGTTTTTTGGCCCAAACCTACTGAGTAGTGCCAAAAAGAGCTCAAAAATTAATTTCGTTAACCTAAAAAAAACCTCTTGTATCAGGGGAAAGTCCTGAATGTTCCGACTGTCCCTTAATTCATACCAAATACAGTGCTGATTTAAATTAACCGGACAAAACGCGTTAAACTTGAAATTTAAAACGCGTTTTTCTCAAATTGGGTTGAGCTTAGGTGAAAACTTATGAAGACAAAACTTGCAAAAAATTTTTTAGCAGAATTAATATGGTGTAATTGGTTTTGCGAAATTCTGGCCCAAAATTTAACCCCAAAAATGGGTCATTTTGGCTTTTCTTAGTTTTTCGAAAATTAAGCCAAAAATACCCAGTCAATCACAAACCTTATTATATCAAAGTGAGCCCTTTACGTAGCCCAAAAAACTTTAAGAAGGGTATATTCTCCAAAACATTGTATAAGTTAATTTATTTCTGTTTGATAGACAAAGAGGGTCGTTTTTACTATATAAAACACCAAATTTTTAATCAAGAACAATTTCTAAACGGTTTACAATTTTTTTGGAGAACAACCCTTCTTTAAGTTTGTTGAGCTACGTAAGGAGCTCACTTCGATATAATTATGTCTGTGATCAACTGGGTATTTTTGGCGTAATTTTTGAATAACTAAGAAAAGCCAAAATGACCCATTTTTGGGGTTAAATTTTGGGCCCGAATTTCGCAAAACAAACTACACCATATTTATTCCTAATTTTAAGAAAGTTTTGTCTTCATAAATTTTCACCTTAACTCAATCCAATTTGTGAAAAACGCGTTTTAAATTTCAAGTTTAGCTCGTTTTGTCCGGTTAATTTAAATCAGCACTGTACTTTTTGGGAAACTGAAATATTGAAAACCTACAAATTTTGGACAAAATCAAAGTGTGAAATTAATACAACCGACTAGCTAGCCTATCAAACTCAAATTGGAACAGCTTTCTTGTGCGGGATAATTGATCGCGCATAAATAATTCGTATTACGCTCTCAGCATTATAAATAAACTCTTCAAAGCGCGCATAAATTGGTCCAGAACATGGCCAACTTGGCAATTTTCAAACCCCCAGAACTTTCCAAAAATATATTCGGAGGCAAAATATCTTTTTAAATAAGAACTTAGAAAGTCAATATCTTTAATGGGGTGTAAAAGTTTTTTGTTGAAAACAATTATTCCGATCGCGCGAAAATTGACTGAACAAAAAAACCACACCAAGCCTAACTATTTCATTTTCTGTACAAATATACCGACAAAAAAAACAAGACTGCTCGTATCCAGGCAAAGCTCTGAATTTTCCGACTATCTTTTAAGGTTTATCGAGCAGTAATAACATAAAAAAAAATAAATGTAAAAAATGAAATCAATTTTTTTTAATTTGAAATTTTTTAATGAAAATTATCCCCCCACACGCCATATAAAGTGCAAAAGGATAGATTTGGCTCCTTTAACAAATCAACTATGGCAACTAAGCTTCTTTCAACCAATTTGGAACTATTTGGTTGAAATTAAGATGGACTAAATCTCCGCTTACGCGTTAATAGCGCGAAATTGGTCGCGCGTTAATTGTCCCAAATTGCCCAAAATGGCAATCTTTAAACCCCCATAACTTTACGAAAAAAAATCACAGGTGAAATATTTTTTCAAATTTAGACTCAGGACAACATTACTTTTGAATGATATAAAAAACTTCCGTTTAAAATGAGTAGTTAAAAAGTCAACATTTGTCTGAAAAAAAAAAAACCCAACCCGAGCACAAATATTCCGTTACTTTTGTATCGAAAGTCGGAACAATAAGCCAGCTTACATGAAACGCAATAAGCCAGCTTAGATAGTAAATCTCCAAATACAGTTTTATTGCGAGGCTCTTGGTTGCTTGTGGCCGGTCAATGAGAAGCATGGTCTAAGAGCAAGAAGAGGAGCAAAGAAAAGCATAACGAATTATACCATACCTCAATGCGAGCAGTCCTGTTAAATTTCAAACCACCCAACACCACTCAAACAGCCTAAGCAACTAAATAATGATCTACGAAATCGCACCAGCATGTTGCAAGCTTGCCAATCGAGGATAAGATTTTATACGAAACTTAGAGCCAGTTGTCGCCTTCTACCGCACACCAATAATCCCGTATCAAAGATTATTTTTCTAGTCTGGGACTCATTCTGCTCTAAAAATATTCTTCTCAATATTCTGACTCTTCGTTTTCTACATAAGCAACTCCTGCTGCGTTCTGTTTTTGTATAAAACACTTATACTTAAACCAAAAACCAAAATTAAATTCCATATAGCAAGGAAAAAGGCTTATCATGTAATTTTAAACACTTTTTTCTACAGACTTTATGTGTATGACAACTCGCACTGAAAACAATTGGTTAGGATTGATTCAATTTGATATCAACTTTTTACACATATTAAAAACTTTTTTGAAGAATTGATTTTCAAGCCCTGTTGAATAATGCAATCAACTTAGGGTATTTGTCGATTGTTTTTTACTGTCGCAACAAGTTGATGTCATTGCCTATAAATTTTTGTGAATGGATTTGGTTGCAGTTTTTGACAATAAATAAAACCATCAAATCCTCAATAAAAATGTTTTGCTTACAAATTTTATTTTACGGTAGTCGGAAAAATTTGTAATTTTTTTCTATTTTACTGTAAAAAAATATATAAAAAAATTGAAAAAAAAACTGTTTTATAATGAGTTAAACTGATTTAAATCTGTTTGAAATTAGATTTTTTTTAAATCAATTCAAACCGATTCTAAATTAATTTGAATCAATTTTCTTAAAGATCTTCACATTATCTGTACAGAATTGATCGCCATCCATTTGTTTTTGTCAATGTCAGAAGCATTTTTGTTCCAACTCACCATAAAAACGGAATATTTATGCTTGGGGTAGTTTGTTATTCCAAGTTTTGAAAAAAAAACGGATTATTTATGCTTGGGGTGGTTTTTGTATTCAGTCTTTTTTCGGTAATCAAAATAATAGTATTTAGCAAAATTTTCAATACCCCACTGAAGATGGCGACTCCCTGAAGTCAAATATTAAAAGATATTTTACCTCTGATCTTTTTTTACAAAATTATAGAAGTTCAAATATTCTCAATTGAGTCATGCTCTGGACTAATTTATGCGCATTTTAAGGATTTTAATCATATTGCTGAAAGTGTAGCACAAATAATTTATGCGCGGCGAATTATCCCGCGCAAAAAACTGTTACAAATTGAACTAAGGCTAGCGAATCTGTCGTAATATTTTTCTCAAACGACTCAAGTTTTCCCACTTGATCTGAAATGTTGGTCACAATTTATAGTTTTGCAATATTTTTTTCTCCCAAAAACAATTCGATATGGATTAAGGGGCAGTCTGAACATTCATAGTTTTGCCCTGCATACGAGCAGTCTTGTTCATAGTATGGAATTGTTTAATAACCCTTTTTTGTCAATTGAGGAATCACAAATGTTCACCTTTACATATTTCACTAAAATTTAGAACATCAAAAGTAATTTTAAGCAGGATTATGCAAATCTTTTTTCCGGGAAATTCAATGGAGAGAATTAAAAGAAAAAATTTTTTTTCTCAATCACAGCACGAAACATTTTGAGGCATGAAAAAAAAAATTTCAGTAACAATCAGTTTGCAATTACAAGCTGATATTAAATTGTAGGTGCGACACAAACAGTGGCGCAAGGAAACTGTGAAGGCAAGGAGAGGGGCAATTAGTAAAGGCTCAGCAGTGGGGCGGAGAGAGGGAGCAGGGCACGGGATGGGGGGACTGTTTGCTTCGGGGATTGAGGTGGGGATGACAGAGGTGAACAACAATGATCAAGTTGAGGAGGAGGTGGAGGAGACAATAGTGAGAAGGAAGCCGCCCAGAAGACATTCAGCTGTGAGGTGAGCGCAAACAATTGTCTCTCTTTTTGTTCCGCCGACGTTAGATGAAAATTGATGGAGTGTTGATGTTCCAGGTGGCTCGTTCTCCAGACAAACTTTGTTTAACTAGCAAATTTTAACACGTTATTTTTTTACGTAAATTGAAATATATTCATGCCTTGAGCTCAAAATTGAGAAGATATTTTAATTGCAATTTTTTTTTGTGAAATTATTCTGATTTGTTAAATGTGTCAATTTGGCTACTTTGGTATAATTAACGAGCGGTGTATCTCGTTCTATCACGCGCTTGCGGTGAATCTAACGAACACAAAAATATTCCAAATTGAAACAAGGCTGCTCGTATCAGGGTGAAGCCCTGAATCTTCAAACTGCCTTTTAAGGTTTCTAATAATATGAAGTATAAAACAAATAGGGAAATTTTTTTATTTCGCAATTTTTTTTTGAAAATCATCCCCCACACGCCATATAAAGCACAAAATTATAGATTTCGCTCTTAGTAGCATATCAGTTGTGGCAAATAAGCTTCCTTCGACCAATTTGGAACAAATTCTATGACGGCTTTATAGTTAATGGCGCGAACTATATCCAGCCGTAATTTTCCCAAATTGGCCAAAATGACAATCTTAAACCCCATAACTTTACAAAAAATAATCACAGGTGAAATATCTTTTCAAAATTAAGGTCAAGACGACAATACCTTTTGAAGGATCTAGAAAAAACTCCGTCGAAAATTGCTAATTCAAAAGCCGAAAGTTGCCTAAAGAAAAAAATGCCCCGAGCACAAATATTCGATTATTTTCGTTACGAAAAGTCGGAACAATAAACTTTTGAGTTTTGTCTTATAAAACACGGTTTATAAACAAAAAAAAGATATATTTAGCGTCTCCTAATTGATTAAAGGGCTCCTAATTGATTTGAGCAAGTCTCTGGCATCATTTCATTTTGAAATGGTTTAAATTTCCGTTAAAAGGTGGTATAGGAGCGCAATAAGTTGCGCGTTAAAAACAAACAAGACTGCTTTTGTATCAAGGCATAGTCTTGATTGTTCCGAGTGCCCCTCATTCCATATTGAATATTTTTGGTAGGACAAATTTTTAAAAATTAAAAAATTTGACTAACATTACAGATGAAGTGAGAAAAATTGAGTCGTCGAAATTAATACGACCGATTAGCTAGCTTCAATTCAATTTGGAACATTTTTGTTCTGCGGGATAGTTCGACACGCACACATACTTTGCGTCACGTTTTCAAAATTAATAATAAAATGTTCAAAACGCGCTTAATTTAGTCCAGAGCATAGCCAAAACGACAATTTTTGAAACTCCCAGGACTTTGCAAAAAAAAGATTGGGTATAAAAATCATTTTTAAACTTGATTTCAAGGTGTCGCTATCTTCAACGGGACAAAAAAAAACTTTGTTAGAAAATATTGTTTCGATCTCCGTTAATTGAACAAAGAAACGATGCCATGCTTAAATATTCTGTTTTCTTCGAAGGCCTTTCATTAGCCAAATTAATAAGTTTCAAATGCACATAGTTCTACCAAAAATATTCCAAACTGTGCCTAAAAACTGCGCTTTTTTCTTTTCTTGATAATTATTTAAGTCAACAAAGCTTCCAAGATTTTTTAAAATCTGCCCTCTTTCGGGAAAATATTGGCCCAGTTCTGCTTACAAGTGTTCTCTCTGTATGCGTTTTTTACTGAACAGTGTTCCTGAAGCTCAGGGAGGTAGGCGCCATGGAAAACATTTTGAAAAATGTGATTTCCATTTTTTGGAGTCAAACTCGTTGCGGTTCCGCAACAACAAAGACTTATTTTTAGTTTTTCAAGCCTAAAGGACATAAAAACAGCCGTCTTTGAGCATGAAGACATCTTTGGGAATATCTGTATGTAAAATATGAATAAAAGACAGGAAAAGTGGGTTCTCAATGAATGGCAACACCAATCAAATTAATCATAATTATTTGTATGTATCAACGAACTTTTTTGGTGAATGAAACAGTTTTTTTTCTTGAAAAATTGGTAATATATTAAATTTAAGTTAATAGGAACAAACTTATAGCCTTCGTTTTTTTTCTGGTGTGGCTAAATCGGATGCGGTAAACCGGTCTGATACGCCTTGCATCTTTAAAACAAATTTCGTGCTATTGCACAGTTATTTTTTTTACTCTTTTCAATCCCTTTTTCTTAAAATAATGAACGACAGCAATCAACTCTTTAAGAAAACCAAAACTTATCAAAGTGAGCCATTTAGCTTTTTATCTGTTTTCTAGCCTTTTGATGGTGAAGGAAGTTTGAACTGAATTGTATTTTTCCCACGCACTTCAAACAAAAACAACGCGTTTGAACGAACCTTCAGACAGCATTTTTCTATATTCTGAATCGATGTTTTTAAAAACTAGAACTGGAATTGATGAATGGAAACTACAGTTTCGTTTCACCACTATTCACATAATCCGGAAGCAAACTTTTTTCGGCTCTTAAAAATCCAATTTCAAATCAGGAGAGCTTATTGTTCGAAGCGGTGCATTACTTAACATAGATTTGAACCATTTGTTCATTGCTCTTAGGCATGTCTGTACAAAACAGCCTTGAAACAATCAATAACTCGTTTAATCCAAATAATTGTTTCTCATTAAAAATCTGGAAAACAGGCAGTCCTCAAAATTTGACGTATATGTATATGACGTACGTTTTAATTTAAAAAAAAACAGCTGAAGCCTCCACAAGAAAAACTTATGTAAACGAACTTTTTTTAAAAATGTTTCCCCACACGCTATGTTAAATTTAAAAGATCTGTTTCGCATCAAGCGACTTGTCAGTCGATTAGACTAAACAGCTTGCCTCAAATCAATTTGGAATATTGTCCGAGTCTGATTCTTTTGCCATTTTTGCGCTCATTGAACGAAATAGAGCGCAGATTAATTTGCACATTATGGCCAGCCAAATTGGCATTTCCCAAATCCCATGACATTATGAAAAATGTAACAGGCGAAAAATTCTAATTTTGAGGTCAAAGGCATTAATATTTTTTAGATAGTCAAAACTTGTTCCGTCGAAATTCAAAATTTGTCGATAAAAACTAGTCCAAATATCTAAATTCCGCCATTTCTTTCAAAAGCCGGAAAATTTATACAGCCGCAATTATAATTCAAGCGGCATAATTCAAGCCGCGCTATAGTAACACTAACACTCAAGATAATTTGACGGGCACAAAATTGATCACTGTTGGTTCCCATCTTGATAATCAAAGTCTATGAGTCAAATAGTGTTTAACCACAAAATCACTGCACATTAGAGTTCCCGCTTGGTGCCCTCATTTTCAAAAGGGGCACATTTTGAAATCTAAGTTTAAAAAAAAAAAAAATTAATGACATATTTTTTGCAGCCAAATGCTAGTCCAGGCACTTTTAAAAAACCAGCCGAGATAATCAGGGTTGTTGCCTGATGAGAGCAGTTATTGTTCCGACTTTCGATACGAAAGTAACAGAATATGTGTGCTCGGGGTGGGTTTTTTTTTCTTCAGACAAATTTCGACTTTTTAACTAGCCATTTTTGACGGAATTTTTTTTATATCATTCGAAAGGTATTGTTGTCCTGAGCTCAATTTTGAAAAGATATTTTACCTGTAATCATTTTTTCGTAAAGTTATGGGGGTTTAAAGATTGCCATTTTGGCCAATTTGTAACAATTAACGCGCGATATATTTCGCGCTATTAACGCGTAAGCGGAGAGTTAGTCCGTCTTAGAAATCGTTCCAAATTGGTTAAAAGAAGCTTATTCGCCATAATTGGTTTGTTACAAGGAGCAAAATCTATCCTTTTGTACTTTGTATGGCGTGTCGGGGATGATTGTCATAAAAAATTCAAGTTTTGGAAAAAAAAATTTTTTCATTATATTTTTTCTTACATTTAATTTTTTAATGTTATTACTGCTCCATAAACCTTAAAATGCAGTCGGAACATTCATGGCTTCGCCCTGATACGAGCAGTCTTGTTTTACTGTTAACCTTGGAGTAGCATTTCGTTTTCGTTTTCACTTTTGCAGAAAGTGACAAAGCATTTGCGCTTAGGGGTGGAAGTTTCCTCCATTCAGATTTCGAATTTTAACAATCAGTTTTGACCGTTGAGTAACTTTTTCTCCCAGTTTGAGAAATTTTGATGCTTCGAGTGCAAAAAAATATTTGCAAAACAAACCAAACAAAAAATATTGTGGAAAATCAAAAATGAACAATCAAATAAGGCTCATAAGAAGTTTTTATAATTTTTAGACTCAGGCCAATATGCATTTTCTGAACGTTGTCTTTCGCTTTTGCGTACTTCTGACTTTGCAAAACTGCTCCATAAAAATCATGTGTCATCAAGCATAATTTATGTGGACTTACCTACCGGTGCGTATGAACCAGTTGAAATTTTAACGGACTAACAACGAGCAAACCAGTTGAACTTAAGGTAAGCTTAACTGAAAATTGCGTCATACTGAGGTAATTGTTACAAGTATTTTCTCTATTGACCATTTACAGGTAATCAGGGGCAAATACAAAATTTGCTTGAGCGCGGGGAGAGGAGGAAGGAGAAAAAATTTGAAAAAAATTTTGAATTATTTAAAAATTAAACGAAATTAAGCAAAACTGAGTCTTCGATTTTGCGGCAAATCTGTCAACGACATCCTCGACTTTGATTTCCAAATCTTTGTGGATGTAAATCGAGACCAAATTTGAACGTCAATTCTTCTTTTTGTTAGAGCGGAGCTAACATTTTTGTAGTTTCACAGCTTTCCCAGGCTTATTCTGTGTCTTCTAGTGTAGCTTCAAGGGAAAACTAGAGCTGGCTAAAAGTCAGAACAGCAACATGTCCTTCAACCCATCGAGTGTCAGACAACTTTTGGATAGCAGTCTTGCTAGCTTCGGGCTGCAAGTTCACTATGATCTCATAGAAAACAACCAAATGCTTTGCAGAACCGCGAAGTAAGTTGATGATTCGAGAAGTCAGGGGAAAAGCACGGTCTATCGGTATCGGAAGAACTTTTTATGAATTGACCAGTGTCAGGCTTAGGCAAATTAAAGCACAGCGTCAGTAATTCCTCGTCAAACCCCGGACATTTTGGCAGCTCCGCCGTAGCCCTGGCCAATCCGATGGGCCTCTCCAAGTTCAGTTTCTGAGATACGCTCGCTTTTCTGAAAGATTTCGTTTTTCTTGTTTTTCCTAATGCGTCACAAATTAGCATGGCCAGAATCGCAATAGGGATTTGTTGGGGCTATCCATGCCTATGCCCAGTGAGTTGAAATTGAAGATACCAACGTCAAGGTAGGATAGGGAATGTTGGACTTGCTCGGAGAAATAGAACTAATTGATGAAAGAGTTTCACCTTTTTTCAGTGTCTAAAGAAGCTATCGTTTCTAAACGCCTTGAAGGTCCAGGTATGGGTGTCTCAGGAGTTGACGACCCGGGGATTTTAGGCTCAGGAGTGGTTGCACTGGATTTTTTGGGCCCACTGGTGATTAAGACGAGCGCACTGAAACCTTGGAGTATTTGGGAGAAGCCCGCTCGGACAACCGGTTTTTTATTCTTTATGAAAATTCAGGAATGAAAATTTCAGGGGTGAAAAGGCCCTCTAGACTGAACCCTGGAAGTTAACTTCAAACTTGTTAAACTTCAAATATGTAAGAGCGGGCTTCTCCCAAATACTCCAAGTTTGAAGTTGACTTCCAGGGCTCAGTCTAGAGTACAGGGCCTTTTCACCCCTGAAATTTTCATTCCTGAATTTTCATAAAGAATAAAAAACCGGTTGTGCAAAAGTGAAGTGTCCAAAGAGGGGACACTTTGTTATTTGTTAGGGTCAAAGTCATAAAAAGGGGCGTCCGCCTCCCCCTAAATTCGCACCTGATAAAAATTTTTGGCTGTTTTTTAAATGGTGAGCTGATTTACACTTCGCTAATTTTACATAACAACGTCGAGCAATTTTTTGTTGAAATGAAGTATAGCCGTACGTTTTCAGTTCACATCATCTCCTTTACCTCTGATCTGAAAAAAATTACAAATTGCATCTCCTTTGCCTTTGATCTGAAACTTTTTAAATAAATTGCACTGCTAGGCAAACCAGCTAGTAATACATCATTAGTATTTGTGCAAATCACATTATTTATGATAATTGTGCTAGTTTACCATCTTCTGAGTGTAAATAGACCAACCGAAGAACAAATTAACTGAATTGCGCAGTGTATAAAACTCAAAAATTACGTCAAATGATTGGAATTAACATGACTTTAATAACTGTAACATACTTTTTACACATCAGTTTTTGACTGAATTTTATGAAAGCTCTGTTTTCGGTTGGTTGATATATGACTCCATTTCCTGACGACATTACCTGCTAGAATTTTTTTTTCAATTCATTTTTTTTTCAAGTGTATATGTATTCCGCTGAGGCCAATATGGTGTAAATTGATAGCAATCAAAATCGAAATTCCAACATGCTGAAACTGTCGGAATTTTCAATTTCATTTTTAAAAAATCTAGAAGCAAAAGTTGACAGCAGTTATATTTACCGTTTTTTGTAAGTAATTTGAAAGTAATTGATTCGATGGATTATTCTTATCAACGCTAATTGCTTTTTTTCTTGTCTAATAACACTTTGTCAAAAAATAACATTGGAAGGGAGCGCACCCATAGTTTAAAAAGCGTTTAAAACTTGAAAGCAAAAATAGTTGCGATGCAATTATTCAACTGTTTACTCAGAGACTTTTAAAATCTCCTTTGAACTTATTCCGATTTAATTAGTTTAAACTTTGGATTTTTGAACTTTGATTTTTTGAGCAAATAAAAAAAAATAAAGTTAGAAGTAATCAAATCTGAATCAGTAAATTGAGAGTGGTTTTATAATGCCTCTGGGTAAACCGTTGAATAATTGAATCACAGGCATTGTATCAGCTGTCAAAGTTTGAATTTTTGAGCTTTTAATCTTAGAGCATCACAAAAAAATTAGCAAGACGTCTCGTAACAAGACAAAGACATGTGTTCTCTGATTACTTTTTAAGATCTATGGATTTTTTTAGCAATTTTTTTTACAAAAATTATCCCTTAAAACTCCAAATAAAGCACAGCGTGCTACATTTTGCTCCTTTTTATTGTAGCAATTATGAGCACTAGTTTGGCTCAACCAAATGGAACGGTTTCTAAGACTGATTAAAATTCCACACACGTGTTAATAGCACGAAATATTTTGCGCGATTATTGTCCCTAATTGATCAATTGGAAATTTTGAAATTTTCTTAAAATTACAAAAAACAATCATAGGGTAAAAACATATTTTTTTGCGAATGAGCTCAAGATTACAAAGTCTTTCTGGTGATATAAAAAACTGGAGAAAAATCTCGCCCGAGCACAAATGTTCCGTCACTTTCTTCAAAAGTCAGAACAATAAAATTTGAAAATTGATTAAAAATGACTGAAGCGCAACAAAAACATAAGACACAGAACTTTTAAGTTTGACAAAATAGCAAGCTCACAAAAACACAAAAACTGAATAAAGTTTAAATTTATTCTAATATACGATACCCGCTTATCATTACAGCTGCTATTTATGTTAACATATTAAGTCAAATAGATTAATCGCAAACTTAGATTTCTTACGCAATAAGGTTTTTGGAATAATGCGGGAACATACGAAAAGTCATAGACGGTATTCTGATAATTCAAATCAACTTTAGTTCTTACAGTTTCAATGAAAAAAAGAAAAAATGTTATAACTCTTTTTCAGTCGTGCTTTAGTTGCTAAAAATTTCTCTGGTTTGAGTAACTGGTTTTTTGACATTTTCTGAAGGAGTTATAAAACATTTTCCAAAAACATATCATTCAACAAAAACTGACCTATCAACGGTTTTCAAAAATATCAGAACCATATATTGGCTAAAGTTTTCTCAACTCTGATTTATTAAGTTCATTATTTTTCGCCGGGTGAACAACTCAATTTGGAAAAAATATTAAAACAAAATTCCATGCCTTTTTCATCGTGTTTAGAAAGTTCTCTGATAAATACACAGCCACCAGCTGCCACTTTGTTTAGTTAATGACTGAGTGACTTATGATAGTAAATTTCGAAAAATTGGATAGTTTTTTGTTTACGCATGTTTGCGCTGTTTATCGAGTTTTCAACGCATTTTGTGCTTAACAAACTTCTATCATACTGATTTTTTAAAATCGTACAAAACGAACTGATATAAAAGTTCCAAACTATTTTGTCTCAAATTCGGCTTGTGACAATGACAATAATTTGTGCAAATTTTCAACATAAAACTAAACCCCCTAAAACGAGCAACTCATATGGAAAAACTAGTTTTGAACAATAAACAATGTCAATTTTTTTTCGCAAATGTTCAAATCAAAACTACATCTTCTAAAACGGGCCAACTCATGTGGTGCAAAAAAAAGCCAGTAAACTAGTCAATTGAAATTAATCTTGCAAAATTTGACCCTGCTTCTTTCCTAAATTTTGAATCAAATGAGTTTTCAAGTTTCAGGTGGTGTCATTCTAGTTTGTAATTTTAGCACTATAAAAATGATGGTGATTGTCCTCAGATTTTTGCTCAAAACTGACTGAGTTGGAGAGAAACGAGTTCAAAGATTCAGTTTCATTTTCTTAATCCAATTTTGAAGTCAGCACTATAAAACTTTGCTTAACGCCAAGCAAAATGCAGTGAAAACTCGATAAGCGGCAAAAGTTTGCGTGAATAAAACTATTCAATTTCTGGGCAAATTTTGAAAAAAAACTTGTAGTCAAAGTGAGCAAAGTGAGACAAAATGCTTTTTAAAATAGCAAATGAAGCTAAGAGTGCAATTGAACGCAGAGTTTTATCAATCACTGAGCAAAATATTGAAGTCTAACACTGTATCAAGAAAATTTTTCTTCGCTTAACATCGAAACCTTGACCATTTAACTTCAGTTTCTTCAATTAAATTCCGTTTTGGAAACTTATTTGTATCAAGTTCTTGTGCTGCGCTGGAAAACTTGCAAATTCCGAGAATCTAGCGCACCTGACACATCACAAAATGCAAACTGTGTACTGGATAAACGCACGGTTTAGTGTCTCTAGGTCACAGAAATCCAGATAGAAGTTTTTAAAAATAGTCTAAAACGTAAAAGTTGAATGTGAATTATATTTACAAACGTACCGTGGTTTCACGCACAAGTATTTGTAACAAAAGTTTTGTCGGCACATTAGTTTTGTAGCGGATTGCACAACGAACGACTATAGCTAGTTGTTCCGGATTCCGCAAATGTAAGCGGATTCCACAATGTAAGTGGATTCTGCAAATTTATGCGGATTTTGCTTATAATATGGGGTTTCCCTTTACAGCTTAAATTTACTAAACACACCTTATTATTTTTTGTGGATTCCATAAACTGTTTTTGATTCCGCAAACTTTGTTGCGGATTCCACAAATTTTATTGAAGAATCTGCGTGATTTCAGTGCAATTTTGAGCAATACAAAGTTTTAATTATTTGTTTGTGGAATATAACACAGCAAAGAAGATCAAAGAAAAATAGCAATGTTGCGGAATAATCATCAATTCTGTTTTAAGCCTTATGCAGAATCCACTTAAAATTCACAAAACACACTGTTTGGCCTCTTAATGATAAACGAGCAATAAACGAGTCTTATTTTTTTATTGTTCCAACTTTCGTAGCGAAAGTAACAAAATATTTGTGCTCAGGGTGGTTTTTTTCTTCAGACAAATTTAGACTTTTTAACTAGTCATTTTCCACGGAGTTTTGTAATATCATTTAAAAGGTATTGTTGTTCTGAGCCTAAATTTGAAAGGATAATTCACCTGTGAATACTCTTCGTAAAGTTATGGGGCTTACAGGTTGCCAATTTGGCCAATTAGGGACAATTAACGCGCGATATTTTTCGCGCTATTAAAGCGTAATCTGAGATTTTATCCGTTTTAGAAATCGTTCCAAGTTGGTTGAACGAAACTTGTTTGCCATAATTGATTTGCTACTAGGCGCGAAAATTATCACTTTGAACTTTATATGGCATGTGGGAGGAATTTTATATGGCGTGTGGGAGGATGATTTTCACAAAAAAACTCAAATTGAAAAAAAATATATTTTTCTATTACGTTTAATTTGTTCTTGTTATTAAAAGGCAGTTGGAACAATCAGGGCTTGGCTCTGATACGAACAGTTTTGTTATTTTTAAAATTATTTATCAAGTTTTTAAGATTAAGACTATTTAACCACGGGGGAAAGGACCAACGGAAGAGCTGTACAGCTCGTCACGGCGAACCGCTGTTGTGCACCTGTTTAAGAACTACATGCAATTTTTTTGGTTATTTTTCTGGGCCGGGTAATGTTGCTTCACCCTTAAGCAACGATCACGGATCATGGTGGGCTTAGAACATCCGACCTTTCGATTGAGAGGCGGAGACATAACCACTTCACCACCGCTCTCCTAATTAATCAAGTTTTTTTTCTATCACCTACCAAAACTGTTTTCTGTCAATCTTTTGAACAAAAAGCTAAACTAATTTAATAATTTAAGTTAGTTTGAGAGACAGTGAATACGTTTTATAGAATTTTCACATATAGTTAATTCAATTTATGTGACTGCAGGTACGATCTCAAACTGATCAAGTGCTACGCCGTAATAGTGGGCACCACTTTCATCACATACACGCTACCAGTCTCAGTCCTGTTCGCCAGACTGCTCGGAAGTTCCGACATCCGACTGCTTATGCACATCCAAGTGATCAGTGGGGCACTGGCCACGCTGAACAACTCAATCAACCCTTTCGTCTACTTTTACAGTCAGAAGCCAATACGCAAACATTTCTACAGGTGAATAGTCCAACAAACAATCCGCTGCAGAAACGTAGGATCTTATTAACTATTCCCCCATCCATCCCCTATGGTACCTTGTAACGAATATCCCCTCTATTAAGAAAGAATTGAACAGTTAAGCATAAACGAATTTTAAACCTTATTAACTATTTCCCCCCTCCCCTATTATTACTCAATTACAGACACATTTTTTCATCACATTCTATCACGTTAGTGAATCTGAAAGTTATTTTCCATATCTGATGGGGAGGTTTTTTGTTGGGGGGGGGGGGTGTATTGAAGAGCTGCATTTGACTATAGTCGCACCAATTTATACACATTTTCTTCTTTGCAACGCTTAAATCCGTAAAAACTTTCACTTCACTTAACCCCAATTCTATCCCTAAAAGTTAAAACACCCCTACCCTAAGTTTGCTGCTGCTTTCAGTTCATTGCTTGAACATAAAGGCGGCGAACTTATTGGGGATTTTCTTATGAAATATATGGAAATTATATCAACTGACTTGCATTTTACAGGTTAATGCGACGTGGAAGCTTGCGAAAGCACAAGCAAGAAGTGGTTAAACAAATTGCATTTGACATTGGATGTGAAAAAGGTGTGAACACTTTTGGTGTCATCGCAACCCGACCGAAGATCCTGAAACGAACCTCCACAGTTGATCATATTCCAGCGGGTCACAAGAATGGCAAACCAGCTGCTGCTTTGAACATTTTCCCTTCAAAATATCAGGTGGTTCGACGAAATAGCAGTTGTCCGAACTTGAATGAGCTTGAAATATAGAACTTTTCTACATTAGATAACAAAACAGGCAGTCATTTTTTATTTGAAAAGCGTTTATAATACGGCAATTTAATTAGATTTTCTATACTTAACTATTTTTTGAATTTTTTTTCTGGTTAATGCCTTAAGTTCTGAGCAGTGGCGGTTATAGGGGAGCAATGCTTTCATAAAGTTTGCGGATCAAGCTAACATCCTCCACCCCAGCGCTTAAACTAAATTTAATTTGCTAAGCGCTGCATGTAAAATGCTCGATTCTGATTGGCTGAAAATTCCAATACTTAGAACCAAGTTAACATCCTCCCCCCTAAACGTGTTTAGGGGGGAGGATGTTAACTTGGTCCAAGTTTGCAAATGATTCTAACTCCTCTGCACTGATGAGGTAAAAAAAAACTTGTTCTGTCAAAACAATAAATTTGAAGAGGTCGCGCTCAAAATATCGTTTTCGGAACTTTTGCCGTACTTCTTCAATGGCGCGGTGTCAGGGTACAACTATTTAATGGTTTAGTGTCCCCCAATCTCCGGCCCCTCCACTCAAAACCTCTCACTCTTAACTTCGCACGTTCTCAGCAGCGACGCCACCATCTCATGCATAAGCGAGGTGACCGTCTTCGAACAAGGACTCCAATACATGACTGGGAATAAAATTTGTAGGCATTGAACTGGTTTGCATGCATTGCAAGTCCCGTAATCTTCATTCAAATTTTAGTCAGCTGCCCATATCATTCATAATTTGCGCGGGTCCGTTTTCTACTATTTGCTGTCTCAAGTTTACACGCCAAGTACACTGTACTAAATGGTAATCAAATTTGTCAAGCGGTGACTGAAGCAGACCCAATTTCTCTGAATTGTAGTCAGAAGAGCCCTTTTAAATCCGCCGTCTTAAGCAGTAAACCATACACCACTTTGATCACGCTTATGGTTCAAGAGATTTAAACGCCACTTATGGTTGATGCAATTAGATAAAATTTGCATAATATCTCAGCATGCTGATTATTTTGTTGGAGCGGTTGAATTTTTTGTTATAAAATTGTGGCATTTTTCATTTGCAAACAAGTGAACACATAGCAAAATATTCTGTTGAATTTAAATATATCAACTGAGTGTTTCTGATTATGCAAAAACGATTAAATTTTGCGCCCAATTTTGATGAAAATATAGAGAAGCTCCAATAGTGAACATACGTGAAATTTGGATTAAAAATGATGCACGTTTTTTTAGAAAGTGTTACATACAAGGTTTTGATGATGTAATGTTCCAAAAATTGTTATTTCATAATAACTATGATCGTATGTAAACATCTTTCAAATTATTTTCATGTAAATTCTGCAATTTTGGCACCATAAGAATCAGTAGTTGCCAGAACAATTGCGTAGCAAAGAGTCAATTTTTGGAAAATTAATCAACAATTGTAGTTTTGCCAACCAATGGTTGCCGACATTGTCATTATATTGCAGTTTTAAACACCAAAAGCGATATTTTTTTCTGACTTTTTGAAATCATTTCATTTCAAATTTAAAGTCAAAACTTTTTTTCGATTATTGAACTGGCATCCAGAGTTGACGTCGCAGCGTTAATCATCCCAAATTATAAGATTATCAGGATTTTAACGTGGATCAGTGGTGACTTATCAGCGTCTGACGCAGCGATGACTATAAGTTCGTGTAAGTTGCTGAACTGAATCAGATAAATATGGTGAAAGTGTCTTATCCGGGAAAAAACGCTTCTTAAGAGATAACTCAGTGCCTAAAAACTCTTCAATGTCAAAAGATATTTAGATTTGGATATTTGGATTAAAACGAGACAGAGGACTAGGTTACGAAGTGTGATGGTTTGGTTCGATACAGCAAAAATGTTTGTTTTTGTAAATTCGAGTGATACTATTATGTTAGCGTGGTTTCAGTCGAAAAATAAATTCATAAAAATTAAGGCAGAAAAGCTTAAGTTCTTAACACAATTAACGTACAATTAGTTACATTTGTGTAGGGACGCGTGTAATGCTTGGTTATGTGAGTGCCAGCGATGCTAAACTTCAAGTCAATTACCTAAAGTTCACAGGTTGCAGATTAACTTGCCAATTATTCAATAAAAAACTCTATTATCACGCGTTATTCATCCCAGTTTTACAAATATCCTATTACCAAAGCTGCCTTCAGTATCAAAAAGAACAAGACTGCTCGAATCAGGGCGAAGCCCTGAATGTTCCGACTGCCTTTTAAGGTGGAGCAGTAATAACATTGAAAAATTAAATGTGAAAAAAAAACGAAAAATTTTTTTTCTAAAATTTGAAATTTTTGATGAAAATCATCCCCCCACACGACGTATAAAGTACAAAAGGATAGATTTAGCTCCTTCTAACAGATCAATTAGGGCAAATAAGCTTCTTTCAACCAATTTGGAACGACTTCTAAGAGGCATTAACTCTCCGCTTACGCGTTAACAGCGCGAAATATATCGCGCGTTAATTGTCCCAAATTGGCCAAAATGGCAATATATAAATCACCGTAACTTTACAAAAAATGACCATAGGTGAAATATCTTTTCAAATTTGATCCCAAGACAACAATATTTTTCGAATGATAAAAAAATTCCGTCAAAAATGGGTAGTCAAAAAGTCGAAATTTGTCTGAAGAAAAAAAAACCCACCACGTGCACGATTATTCCGTTACTTTCGTATCGAAAGTCTTAACAATAATAAAAAGTCAAACTGTCGTTCTACATATCAGTTCTGAATAACAATATCTCTCAGATAGCAAAAAAAAACCTATTTTTTAAAAGATCTGAACAAATATTCATGATTTTCTTCGAAAATTTATATAATTAAACATAGATTCCGAAACAGCTACCGCTCATTGAAAAACAAAATTTCTTTACCGGCAACTTGTAAGCAAATCGCTAATGTTTTCTTAAGATAGCTAAAACTATATTCTAGCACCATGTAATTTTTTTCTATTTCCTTGATGTGTGTTGGCAAAAAAACTTCACCTGTTTGGGAACTTTCGAAAGTTTCAGTAAAGAGTGGCTTAACTAAGGGGTGAGGTTGCACGGTTAAATTATTATTCTCTCATATTGTTTTGATGCATGCAATGTCTTCAAAAAAAACTTTCTGAACCGATTCTAACGGAGCTCAAACTTGTCACTATGTTCCGTCAAAAACTGTGGCCTGTCAAAGTCAAGTGGTCTAAAACAAAATGAGTTGAATTTTGCGCTGGAGGTGATTTATTTTCTCTTGGCAAATGGAAATTCTTAACAAGACTGTTCGCGTATCAAGGCAATGCTCTGAATGTTCCGACTGCCCTGTAAGTGGTATCAAATAGTTTTTAGTTTTTGTAAAAAAGAGTATTGGATACTATAAATGTTCAACAACATCGAAGATCAAGTGTAAAAATACAAGTCGTACAAAATTAATACAACCGATTACTAAATTGGAACAATTTTCTTGTGTTTTATAATTCACCATGTATAAATAAATGCGTAATTTTTTCAGCATTGTGAATAAAATCTTCAAAGCGCGCATTATTAAGTCCAGAGCATGGCCATATTGACTATTTTGAAACTCTCAGAAATTTGAAAGTGAATGATCGGAGGTAAAAATATCTTCTTACATATTGATTCAAGCAGTCGATATCTTCGACGTAGTATAGTTTTTTTTGTTCGAAACCAGTACGCCGATCGCCGAAAATTGACTGGAAAAAAAACCACAAGAAGTATATAGGTTCCGTTGTCTTCAAAAGTCGGAACAATATGTCATTTTAACAAACATTTTTTTAATCATCTGAACAGTATCGGTGTCAAGCTCGAGGCTCTAAAGAGCAAACATTTTTTGTACGTTATGCAGTTTTTAAGTTGGGAGTACTCTGAAAACTATAATTCGAATTGGCATAAATAACGCGCGATATATTTCTTCCTATTGAAGCATACGCGGCAAACAAAATAATTTCAATTTGATTTGATTGAAGTTGCGCGTTCTTAATAAAACGTTACCGACGCAGCATATGTTTTTGTATTTAACATGGCGTAAGATGGATAAAACCTCAAAACAAATTTGAGCAAGTGTTTTCAACAAGTTTTTCAACAACTTTTAGATCGCAATTTTTTTACGACATTAAAAGATAGTCGGAAATTTCAGGGCTTTGCTTTGTTATTTATCAGTGTTCTGTGCTTCATTTAACGCAGTAACAACAACACTAGTTAAGAACTAAAAACTTCTCAAACGGTGGCCTGTCAATGAGCAAGTTGGTCTAAAAGTTAAAAAGATTTGATTGCAGAGAAACAGAAAATTAAATCAAGTATTAGTGTCTTCAATGATACAAATAAAATGAAAAAAAAAATACATGAATTGAGTAAGTTCATCTCAATTTATGTACAATTAAATAATTGCATTTGAAATACTTTCAATTACAATTTCTTTTTATCGATTAGCTCGTAAAATTCATTATTTTTCAATTTTTCTGCCCTTGGACTATTTTGCTCAGTGCACGTCTTCTGTATCTAACATAAAAAAGCAGGCGTGGGTTTATTACGGAAAGTGTCAATTAGTCCTTCGGTTTGTTTAATTGGAATGAGGTGTCCAAACGAAGTAGTGACATTTAGCTCTTTTCTTGACCTTTCAAACCTGCTTCTCCATTCACATCAGTTGTGGGATCACGGAAAAGTCAATGCAATGAGCCTTTTTGGTAACAATAGTTCAAATGAGGTTGAATTGAGTAGTCCCATGGCAGTTAGTTTTTTATTTGATCTTTCAACATCTGTTTCGCTTAAGGCAATTGCATAAAGTTGAAAGCGTAAGCTATAGTGATCAAGCTGGGGCGTGTAAGAGTGCAAAAGAACAAAAATGCTCGTGTCAAGGCAAAACCCTAAATGTTCCGACTGCCCTTTAATTGGTCTCAAATAGTTTTTGTTAAATTAAACTTTGACAAAACTATGAAACTCAGGCTGATAATTTCAAAAAGTAAGTGTTGCAATTTGAGTCGTGCATGGAAATAATAAAACCAATTAGCTGCCTTCATTCAATTTAAAACGATTTTGTAGTGCGGTATAATCAAACGAGACTGCCCGTTTCAGGGCAAAGCCCTGAATGTTCCGATTGCCTTTTAAGGTTTTATGGAACAGTAATAACATTAAAAAATTAAATGTAAAAAAGTAAAATGAAATTTTTTTTTCTAAAATTTTAATTTTTTTCTAATGAAAATCATCCCCCCACACGTCATATAAAGTACAAAAAGATAGATGTAGCTCCTTGTAACAAATCAATATGGCGAATAAGCTTCTTTCAACCAATTTGAAACGATTTTAAGACGGATTAACTCTCCGCTTACGCGTTAATAGCGCGAAATATATCGCGCGTTAATTGTCCCAAATTGGCCAAAATAGCAATTTTTAAACCCCCATACCTTCACGAAAAATGATCACAGGGGAAATATTCTTTCAAATTTAAGCTCAAGACAACAATAGCTTTCGAGTGATATAAAAAAAATCCGTCAAAAATGGCTAGTTAAAAAGTCTAAATTTGTCTGAACCACCCCTTGCACAAATATTCCGTTTCTTTCGTATCGAAAGTCGGAACAACAAGCCGTGTTCAGTTTCATGGGAGATTACTATAGCGGCGTGCACACACGGCTAGCCGCATGTAATTTTAGAGCTCGATCCTCCGCGGAACCAGATTTTTGTAAAAGTGTTCTGAAAAAAAAGACGCCCTGAGCATATATAACCCTCACTTTCTTCGAACGTCGGAACAAAAAGCACTGTCAAAAGCAAAAGTGTACCACAGCATCACAACGAATGATCCATTTTGATAAAGTAACGGTGGTTTTGGGACAAAAGTGTGAGGCATGAATTTTATATGCTTAACTTTGTTAACACAATTTTGTGATGTCTGTCAATTTGTTTTTATAATGCCAATTTAGTTTGCTCGTAAATTTAACCGCGCTAATTTTTGTCATTCAAAACCCGGGTCGAGGTTTGCGATTTATGTTTCATCGGCAGAAGCGAGCCGAACACCTGCCAGAGTTCGATCAAAAACACTGGTCGAGCCGGTCATATAGTCGAACGCAAAGTCGAAACATAAAGTCGACACCAAGTCAAACCATAGTTTTGAGCCGGTCGAAACATGAAGTCTAGCACAAAACAAAACTAAAGGATTTTGATGGTGATAATATTTTTAAAAGTTCCGTTTCTTGTGAAAAAGTCAAGCACAGAACAAAGAAGCACCCAGTTTAATTTTTTAAAAATTGTCTGAAATTTTAATCTTAAATGTTGAGGCACGAAACTTTATTTAGCTTCAGAACTAAGAAACCTCATTACAAACCTCGTTAAAATTATATCTTCTTATCAATTTTGAACACGTCTTACCAATTAAGAACACCGTAAAATTTCAAAATGAGTGTAAATAGGAAAATGTTAAGACGTGTTCAAAATTGATAAGAAGATATAATTTTAACGAGGTTTGTAATGAGGTTTCTTAGTTCTGAAGCTAAATAAAGTTTCGTGCCTCAACATTTAAGATTAAAATTTCAGACAATTTTTAAAAAATTAAACTGGGTGCTTCTTTGTTCTGTGCTTGACTTTTTCACAAGAAACGGAACTTTTAAAAATATTATCACCATCAAAATCCTTTAGTTTTGTTTTGTGCTAGACTTCATGTTTCGACCGGCTCAAATCATTTCCCTATCTCAAGCCCAACTTTTATACCAATTAAGAACACCGTAAAATTTCAAAATGAGTGTAAATAGGAAAATGTTATAAAAGTTGGGCTTGAGATAGGGAAATGATTTTTTTGCTATTTTCTTACTGTTCTGTGCTTATATCTATTCAAATAATTATAGACCTGAACAATCTAATTTAGTTACGCAATTCATTAAAAAAATTGCGCGACTGACAAAAACGCAACGTTTTAAGTCGACAACCATGAAGCCAAAAAATCATTAAAAGAAAAATTATATCAAAATTCTGGCTGGATTCTAATTTTATTTAGTTTTATTAAAAAATTTTTTAAAGTATTTCAGACACACCCACGTCCAATTTTTTCCTTATATATATTGTAAGCCTTGCTAATTTGTATTTTCAATTAGAAGATAAATTAAAATTCGGATAAAACTGAGTGTTTGACACAAAATAATCGCAAATCGATTTTTCTTGTTTAGAAATGCTTTTTTTGGGAACAACTAATTTTTTCATTAAAATTCATTTAGGTTTAATAATATATCTGACTATGATGGTTTGGACGTACTGTTGGCATGAAGTTATTAAGAAAAATGATGGGCAATTGTTTTCATGTTTTACTACAAACTCAGCAAGTTGATAACAAAATAACCAACGAAATAAGTAACACTGCTCGTATATCAGGTTGCAGTCCTAACTGCTCCTTCTGCGCTCCAATTGAAAATTTTTTTGTTGAAAGAAATATTAAAAAAGAATTTTTGAGGTTTTTTTCTTGATTTTATCTCCCAAAAGCTAGAAAAAGTAGAAAAAGGGTGTATATAGCGTCTGCTAGGGGTTTTAGACCTAATTACTAGCCTCAATTTATTTTGGAGCGCACTAATCTAACGCTTACAAGTGTTTTAAAAATTTTACAAAAAAGTCACAGTTGCAATGTTTAATTGAGCTCCAGGCACCACTATCTTTCTGATGGTATAAAAAAGTTCGAAGTTTGAATGAACAACCACTTTAAGGACAAAAATTCCGCTCTTTCTTTTTATATCGGAATATATAGCCTGATCATCTAGTTTTTATGATATAATCCATTATTTCAATGTATTTATCGCATCACAGATATCCAGTTTTTTCCTTTGATTCAGCGAGAACTATAAAATACTCTATAGCTTTTCAAACCCGATTACTTTGAAAAAAGATCACAGAGAAAACATCTTTTTAAAATTAAGCTCCAGACACTTCAGATGGTACAAAAATATTCCCTTAAAATGGAGTCAAAATTTGAGTGAATAAAAAACACACCAAGCATAAATATTTCGCACTTTTTTCAAAAGTCGGAACAAAAATCCATCAATCGTTTTTGTTTGAACTTCGAAAAAACTTGAAGAAAAAAAGAATGAATTACTCGACTGCTGAATATGCGGAATTTTTTGTCATTCATCGTAAATTATTTTACTTGAAACTATCGTCGCATTTAGCGTCTCATTTTATTGTTCCGACTTTCGTAACGAAAGTAACGGAATATTTGTGCTCGAGGTGGGTTTTTTTTCTTCAGACAAGTTTCGACTTTTTAACTAGCCATTTTTGACGGAATTTTTTATATCACTCCAAAGCTATTGTTGTCCTGAGCTTAAGTTTGAAAGGATATTTCCCCTGTGATCATTTTTCGTAAAAGTATGGGGGTTTAAAATTTGCTATTTTGGCCAATTTGGGACAATTACCGCGCGATATATTTCGCGCTATTAACGCGTAAGCGAGATTTAATCCGTCTGAGAAATCGTTCCGAATTGGTTCAAGGAAGCTTATATGTCATAATTGATTTGTTAATAGGAGCAAAATCTATCACTTTGCACTTAATATGACGTGTGGGGGGATGTTATCACAAAAAATCTTAATGTTATCTTCATGTTATTACTGCTCCATAGACCCTAAAAGGCAGTCGGAACATTCAGGGCTTCGCCCTTATACGAGCAGTCTTGTTAAGAATTTTATAACCTCCGAAAACTGCGGTCTAAAGTAATCGAAAGTAGAAACTGCAAAGAGCTATGCTTTAGTGTATGAAGAAATCGAACATTGAAAATATATCGGCAATCAAGCCAGCAAAGCTTTCGTTTTGGCTCTGACACTTTTTTGGCTTCGACATTTTTGGCTCTGAAACTCTTGAAAATAACGGCAATTGGTCTTTTTGGCAGTCACCTCAGATAGAACTGGATAGTCTTGGTTTTGGGCCCTCGATATACTCACGCTAACCCAGAACTGAAAGTCGTTTTGAGTTTCATGAGCCGTTACAATGAATTAAACAAAAGAGCAACAAACAGACATTTTGAAACATCGTTTATGTTTTATGAAGCGTTTTTTTCAAAGCAAAATGATCAGTCTTTTTCCAGAAGAAACAACAGCTCCCTGACTCAGCTTCTACTAATAAAAAAACATTAAATTGTTCTTTTTTCCAATTAGTAAAATATCGTCAAAGAGGCGGGCTCGGATTATTAAAAGTTTATCTTCAAGCGCCGCAAAGAAAAAACCAATTACAATATGTATCAGAAGCGCCATTTAATTACGTCAGATGCGTTTTTTTTTTAAACTCCAAAACCGCCATTTTGATCTAAGTTACTACATTCTTAGAATTCACTTAGATTTTTTAACAACTGAAAAATTATGCATTCGATAAGCAGGAACACGGCAGCTATTTTCTTACACACAGCTTAATTGTAACTTTGTGTATAATAATCAATTTTATTGTTCCGACTTTCGATACGAAAGTAACGGAATATTTGTGCTCGGGGTGGGTTTTTTTTTCTTCAGACAAATTTCGACTTTTTAACTAGCCATTTTTGACGGAATTTTTTATATCACTCGAAAGCTATTGTTGTCTTGAGCTCAAATTTGAAAAGATATTTCACCTGTGATCATTTTTCGTAAAGTTATGGGGGTTTAAATATTGCCATTTTGGCCAATTTGGGACAATTAACGCGCGATATATTTCGCGCTATTAACGCGTAAGCGGAGAGTTAATCCGTCTTAAAATCGTTACAAATTGGTTGAAAGAAGCTTATTTGCCATAATTGATTTGTTACAAGGAGCTAAATCTATCTTTTTGTACTTTAAATGGCGTGTGGGGGGATGATTTTCATAAAAAAATTTAAATTAAAATTTTTTTTTTATTTTGTTACATTTAATTTCTTAATGTTATAACTGCTCCATAAAACCTTAAAAGGCAGTCGGAACATTCAGGGCTTCGCCCTGATACGAGCAGTCTTGTTGTCATTTAGAGTCAATCTCCAGAAAATAGATCAAAATACTCTTAATTTTTAAAGATACTAAATTCATTGGAAATCGATCATGACCAATCCTAATGGTTTATGCTTGTTTTTTCTCGTTTATTAGTGAGATTTTTTCATTTTTTTATGTAAATCAAAACTTGATCAATGTTTTCGCCAAGCAGACATTGGAATATTTAAACTGAAATTTACTTTAGTCACAAAACTGCTAAATGTTTTTTTCTTTTCATTGATTTTTGCCATTAACTTATAAATTTTTTAAATTTTTTGATTTATACCTAAGTTTACCTTTTTTGGCCTGTTTTTTTTTACATTTTAGTGAACTTTCTCGGAAAAATTTGAATTTTATTGTTTTTCCGGAAACACGATTGTTTTAGGAGGGGAGGGGGGAGGGGTTAAGTAAGAGAAGTAGAAATAATTGAATGGATTAAGAACGTAGGCAGTGAGTTATGAAAAAGGCAATTTTTCAAAAAAAAATTTGCAACTATTTTATAGAGATTATTATAATGGATTTTCATTGAATTATAACTCAAGAGATTTTGTGAAAAAATGAAATATATTGGATTCAAAATCCATTTCAATTTCTAGAGTTGTAATTATAATCCATTACAATGGAGCATTTTTTGATTTTTTGGCTTTGTTTTTTTAATAATAATATTTTTGATAACTTTTGATCCAATGGGGGTAAACTTCTGTAAAATGGATAAGAAAAAGTATAAATTAAAATGTCTGTTCTAAATCTCACTCGAAGAGTGAATTATCGAACGTTGATCGTTTGATGACAGTGATTGACGGGTATCTAATATATACCGAAGGTCAAAAGTATAAAGTAACAAAAACAAATCACAACACCTACATTACAACTTCTTTTTATGAAACAGGCTTTTCCTTTTCATGAAATTGTGAATTTTCTATAAGAATATTTTATGCTTTTGACTTTTGGTCAAGCCTGGTGTTATTATGAAATTGATGCAAATTTTTTCATTTTGATGCAACGAGATCCAATCCGCTCGTTTTCATTTTACTGCTAAATGGAGTTGTTTAGCTACAAATAGTTTCTATAGTTTTTTCACCATAACATTCCCAAATAAGCATTAACCAATATCAAACAATTTTTCTTCTGCGTCACATTTGCACAAGATTTTTCTTATCTTGAAAGCAAAGTTGCCCATTAAAAACCAAACTAATGGGCTGGAACCTTTTCGTCTTCTTTGATACCTAAAACTGTTACCATTTTTAGCATAATGAAGGCAGTTTTAAAATATCACTAGTTCGATGAGGGAAAACTGACAAGGAGAATGAATTCCCTTTCTTTGTTAAATCATCACTTCCTGTTATCAACGAAGACTGTAATTGTCCCTAAAATTATAATAGAGCACTATGCTTGAACCTATGTGAACTAACTGAGCCTTTCAGTAATTAGTTTTCACAAACCTCTAAATTATCAAGCCATTCCAGCACCTAGTTCACTTCATTTCCCATTCAAAACAATCAATCAAAATGGAAGAGTGAAAATTCACTAAAGGTATTTTTATGCTTATGTTAAACAACACCCTTCGGCTCTAATTGTAGTTCTACTTCCTTTTAGGGGTAAATGAGTTTTAGCAAATGACTGCGATGTGTTCTGCTTTTGACTGTAAAAGCAGAAGCCTTCTGGGTTTTAGGGCTGCGGGGTTTATTCGAAAAACGAATGCAGAAATGCATGCCACTTTCACTTTCATTTTAATTATTTCGTCGACTTTAAATTTTCGCTTTAAAGAAATTATAATCGCAACGACAATCAAATGAGCAGCCGTGCATGATAGCCCGGCTTGATCTCCCCACAAGTTTTGGCAAAAGTTTTGAAAATCTTGGTTGCCAATTTTTGACATATTCTATTTTTCGAAAAAAAAGGTTAGATTATTTTTACTCAGTGTGGCTTTTCTTCTTCAGAAAAATTTCTTCTTTCTAACAAACATTTGATTTTTTTAAAACTATGTGACAGATATTGATGCCTTGCGCTTGAAATGAAAGATGTATCTTATCAGTGACTAATTTTTTTAAAGTAAATTAGATTTGATAATACCTAATGCGCGATAAATTAAGTCATATTGAATGTGCAACAGATTTCCAAACTTTAATGATTACAAAATTGATGATTAAACTTTGATGATTACAGAAAAATCCAGTTTAGAAACCTTTCCGAATTGAATTGAAGCTTGCTTATTGATTAAAAAAAGCGTTAACAGGAGCAACGCATAACAATTTCTACTTAAAACTGAGTGTTGTGGGACTATGAGCATTTTTAAGACATTTTAGAAAACTTCATTTTTTTCGTCAAAAAATTTGCGAGACTAATCAAAGCTCAGTCGGAAAATTGAGTCTTTTGCTCTTAAACGTGATACGGATGAGTACTTACAAAAGGGGAAAAAACCTTAGACCGCTTCGTTTTCGCGAATTCTCAAACTGTAACTGAAAAAGATTTAAGATTTATTAATGGTTGGAAAAACGAGTTTCTATATATTTTGAATATTTTACTTCTAGAGCAGTGACGGCTCTAGTACTCCTGAAGCAGATTTTAAAAAACCCATTTCAGCGTTTTTTGGCAAGTTTCGCTTCAAAATTATAAAATATTGGCACTTAGGCAAAGTTGGAAAAATTTAGGGTCGGTCGGCCGAAATGGATGTCGTAAATTAGTACAAAGGGGAATTTTTGGCTGGTCAGGGACTCGAACCTCAAAGAAGAGGCCCCTCGCTCCATATTGTTCTTTGACTTTAAGTCAGATAGTCAAAAACGCAATTTTGTGCTTTTGGTTTAACCATACTTTTCTTTGCATGCATCACATGATTTCCAAAAACTAACAACAAAACAAACTTAATTTGGACTTAACCAAAAAAAAAGAAAATAAAAACTAATTTCTGTTTTTGTTTAGATAATAAACTTTATCATTGTAAATCCCAGTCAATTACCATTACTTATTCAAAAATTGATAAATTAAAAAAGAATAGTTTTCTAAACCAAATGTCTATTGATGGCTGGAAGAATAAGAAAGTTCTTGAAAAACTTTTCATTTGCTTTCAGGCAAGTTTCAAATTGCTGCTCCAAAATCAAAACTGTTCAAAATTCAAGCAACAAGGAGAAAGCAATTTTTGTTCCGATCACTTTCGAAATTTGGAGAGAACCCATAGCGTGGGTTCAGTTTTAAAAAATTTTCTAGCCAACATTATTTTCCTCAAAAAAAAGCTCGAAAAACAAGAGTGGTGTCATACTAAAGCCATTAAATTCGTCGAAAAGTGACAATAAAAAACTGGTCCAGTTTTTTTTGCCATTTTCAGTATACAATAGAGGAAACTTGCAACAAAGATGACTGCCTCAATTTAATTGTACTACAAGTTGATCAATGTTTTGAATAATATTTTAACTTATTCTTTCAGTTTAGGAAGTCTTTCAGTCACTCTTCACCTAATTCTTTAGCAATTTTTTTTCATTGAAAAACTGTCATTTTAAAAAATTCTTTACGCGAAATTACTGCGATTGTATTTTTTGGGTTAGTTGCGCAGCAACCTGCTTAGTTTGGCAAAAGTTTGATTCTGCTGAAAAAACAGGAAGCAAAGTAGTTTTGTAAGTCGTACATATGGTGAACCCAAACTGCTTTTTTACGTTTCAGCCAAGCATTTTCAAATAAAATTTTCACACAGAGGCGAAGTTGCACTTCGCATAAACAAGTAAAATTATGACCGATAACGCTGCTGGGAAAAGCCGAATGATTAAAGCAGTGAGTCGACAAAATTTGTTAAGTGACGCACGCCAACTATGAGTCTACACAATTGCTAAGAGACGCAAGCCAATTGAGATGCATTAGCAGTACCCGTAAATTTGAAAAACAAAATTACCAAATCATGCCGTAAATTTGGAAATTAAACATCATCCGACCGTGCCCAGGTTCGAACCTCCTATTTAGAGTCTGTTCTCCTTCCCTACATCTATGCTACATATACATGATACCCTAAAGCTAAAGTGGTATTTGTCATATAAAAGTCTGCTCAATATCCTTAGCATTGGCTGTACTTATTAGCTGGCTATTGATCAAAATGAACACATTTTGTCGCAACAATAATTGCGACTTAGGTTGGAAAAAAAGGTTCACACTATAACACAAACACTATAACCATGGGAAACAAAACGTCTTCAAACAATCGAAAAAAAAAATTTCTTAGTTTTCTGAAATGTTCCGAATTCCCAAAAACAAAAATCAAATTCTGGAAGTTTGCAAAAATTCAGTTTTTTTTATGGAACAGTTTTGATTAAATATCCTATTTAAATCTCGATAACTTCAGTATCTCAATTATTATTATGAGATTATTTTTTGACCATGTTGTATTTTTTAATTCCTTGCAAGTTTACAGAGCAGGAAAGTGACTTCGACAAAAAAAACGTTCCAAAAATTCTTTAAAACTCAATACTTATGCATGAGCATACATAAAGAACATGTCTTTTCATTTTTTATTTTAAAGTCTATGATCGCCAATTACTACGTTCGTTGTTGCAATCGAAGCTGCAAGAGAAAACTTTGCTTCCAAGCTGCTTTCAAAAACGAAACTGCTTTCAAAAATTACAATTTCATAATCAAAGATAAACAGCTATTCAGGAGAACAGCAAGTGCATAGATGGGTAACGTAGGATCGGCTAGTTTCAGTTTATTACTTTTGCACCGCAAAAGTACCGCATATTCAGCTGCTTCAGCTGCTTTAAGGGTAAAAAACATCTTTTTCGTTTTCTGCAAACCAAATTATACCCACTTCATATACGTTTTCACGCAAACTTTTGATTAAGCGTGTAGAAAACGCCAGAAAGCAGAAGTACAAACAAAAATAACTAGAGAGAAAAATTATTTTCCCTAAGAATTTGTTTTCAAATGGCTAAATGGTATGTAAAATAAACTAACTTATCTAGCCAAACTTATACGTGCAAGTGACAAAATGTGCCAGCACCAAGTCAACCATCTCAATCTTCAGCAGAAATGGCGAGCTCTCAAAAATCTAGTCTTATGATTTTACCGCTCGCCAAGAGTTCGGGTTGAAAATCACTCTCACTCTTTTCCCTGCCTCTTCAACTCTGCTCCTTCTCTCTTTGCCGTCATTAACATAGTACTCAGCCGAGCTATGATTGGCCCTCGCAAGCAGGACTTGGATTGAGAGACAACCCGGGACTACAGGGCTAAGAAGAAAGCAGAAAACCAATTCTACACTAATTTTCTGTCTGAAGTTTTTAAGTGCTCAGTATAATATCAGAGAAACGTAAAATTCCTGCTACGCTGGAATTACCTTAAACAAATTTGAGCCGTTTTTTTTTGAAAAATGTTTTAGTGGTCAGTTCTGAAATGAGGCGAAGTTTGTGTTGAGAAGTCTCTAGTTGCTTTAAACTGAAATTCACCTTCGGTTTAATTGCAATTGTGTTGATTCTGCTTGTGTTTGAAAAATGTTTAGGTCAAATGTTATCAAACAGTCATATCGTGAATTAATACGTTTACGAGAACTATGTTTTGTCTATTAATCAGGAATTTGCGTTAAAAAGATAGTCTAATCATGATAGAATAGCATCATAATTAACCGGGGGCCAATTTTCATAAAGAAAAATTATCTTCAGGGGATCAACTTTATCCACTGCTGAATTTGCCATCCTCTTTAAAAGCAATAGCGAAATAATTAGTGCAAGTTGAACCAATTAACGCTTTTTTCTAATTCTGGCTAACATTTTTTAATCGAATTTGCCCTCTAAAACAAAGTATTCTGTTGACATTCAAACAACAATAGATTGCAATTAACATAAAACAATGAACTTTCTTATTGTGTAAACTTGGGATATCCCTCAGCAATCCACATTTTGTTTATCAACTAAAATGGCTGTCATGTATAATGACAACAGAATGAATTACTGCTTAATTAAAACTTTCTTGAATTTATCTACTTAAATTCGTTTTAATTAAGAATACGAGTGCTTTGGGAAAAGCTTCTTTATATTTGAGTTTGATTACAACCCTCGCAATGCTTGTGAATATCGCTGTTCTTTTCATTCAGGTTCTTGGGGTTTGATGAAGTCGACCAAAAGAAGGCCCTAATTTGAAATAAATAATTGCATCGCAGGCAAAACATTAAGAAATTGAACCAAAAATCGCTTTGAAATGTCTTGACTGTTTTTTAGCGTACATTATCAAAAGAAAATCATAAACTAGGGCAAAAGCGCTTTTGAAAAATTTTAGGGTTGACCGGTTTAACCTGGAAGTCGTTAAAACTTATGACCCCCTTATGCTGCAGAGAACCATGGACAGAAGTAAGAAATAACGAAAATATCAAACGCTCATATCAGTCACTAAGTTTTAAAAAGTTTCGCAATGGCTGCATTCCTATTTTTACGGGTCAAATACCCTTACAAGACCCTAATTTGAAATAAATAAATGCATCGCAAAGCATTTCAACGAGCATTTCAACCCGAACTCTTAGCGAGCGGTGAAATCATAAGATTAGATTTTTGAGAGCTCACCATTTCTGCTAAAGATGGAGGTGGTTGACTTGGTGTTGGCACATTTTGTCACTTGCACGTATAAGTTTGGCTAGATAAATTAGTTTATTGTACATACCAGTTAGCCATTTGAAAACAAATTTTTATGAAAATTACTTTTTCTGGCAATTAGCTTCACCTCAGAAAAATCTTAGAGATATTTTGAGATGTTACATTAATTATCGTTCCGCGGCAATTCTCATATGTTAATAATCGTTTCGCGGCAATTCTCAACAAGCCATCATTCATTAGGGCAAAAAAACTGCTCGTATATCAAGGCAAAGCCCTGAATATCCAACTTTACTTTAAGGCCAATTAAAAAAATTTGGTTGAATAACTGACAAAATAATCGGAGAAAAATAGTTTTTTTTTCTGCATTTCATCCCCACCTGTAAAATACAAAAAGTGTATTTAGCGTCTCGTATTGTTTTAAACAGACTTAATTTCTGGCCATAATTCAATTTGGAAACCCATTTATCCGCCGCTTTCAATTATCCCAAAAATGATCGATTATCGAAAAATGACTGAATATTAAATGGCACAAGCATAATATTCTTTTTTCCTCGAAAGTCTGAAGTAAAATCGTAGTTTTTTCCTCAGGCAAGTTTTTGATTTAGGTGTGAGTTTCGCAGAGAACAGCACCTACAAAACAGTCTGAAAATGCATGAAAATGAACAATAAAACCGTCTGATACAGAAAACTGTCCCATGTGAAAAAAGTTTCTAAAAGGAGGTAGGCGGATAATTTTCCATGTTCATACAACATTTAAAACAAAATATTGGCCGCACCGGTCGCGCCATGTTGCGAGCTTACCTACAGAAAATAGGAATCTACACAAAAATTACCTCAAAAATTACCGCCTAATATTCATTGACCGCTTAAAACTGACTAAAACTGTTTTGTATCGAATTGATTATTATTGGTTGTCTTGATTTTTGGACTGATTTGTATGGGACTGTTTTGTTTCTGCACCGATTCTTATTAAGCCAGAATTTGTAACCCGAGAATCGTTGCAGTTTTCGAACAATTACTTTGGAATATTTTTAGTCCATTATGCGCCTTATCGCTGTTTACCTGAGAATTTTCATTGGTTACGAGTTTTTGCACTTCAAAATATGAATGGTCGCTTCTAATAAATCGATGCCTGTCGCAAATTGTGGCCTCAAAAACCATGATGACGTATTTTTCTGCGATTTAAATAGCAAAACGGTATTTCTTCATAATATTTCACTGCCTTGCGCTGCAATTAGTGTGGATTTCAGTGTATTTTCGTCCGTAGTGTGGTCTGAGAAAAACAGAAAACATATTCTAAATCTGACTTCAACACAATCATACTTTTTTAAAAACTTTAGACAGATTTTTAGATGCTATTTCTTTGTAGCTTGCAGAAGACAATAACACATTTTCAGCACAGAGTCTGCACTTCGAACGCGCTGACTTTTAGTCACAAAGAAGAACAAGACTGCTCGTATCAGGGCGAAGCCCTGAATGTTCCGACTGCCCATTATGGTTTATGGAGCAGTAATATCATTAGAAAATTAAAAGTATTAAAACAAAATGAAAATTTTTTTTTCAAAAATTTTTAATCTTTTTTTTAAATCATCCCCCCACACGCCATATAGAGTACAAAAGGATAGATTTCGCTACTTGTAACAAATCAATTATGGCAAATAAGCTTCGTTAAACCAATTTGGAACGATTTCTAAGACGGATTAACTCTCCGCTTACGCGTTAATAGCGCGAAATATATCGCGCGTTAATTGTCCCAAATTGGCCAAAATGGCAATCTTTAAACCCCCATAACTTTACGAAAAATGATCACAGGTGAAATATCTTTTCAAATTTAAGCTCAGGACAACAATACCTTTCGAATGATAAAAAAAAATTCCGTCAAAAATGGCTAGTTAAAAAGTCGAAATTTGTCTGAAGAAAAAAAAAACCCACCCGAGCACAAATATTCCGTTACTTTCGTATCGAAATTCGGAACAACAAGACTGCTCGTACCAGGGCGAAGCCCTGAAAGTTCCGACTGCCTTTTAAGGTTTTATGGAGCAGTAATAACCTCAAAAAATTAAATGAAACAAAACAAAAGAAAAAATTCTTTTACTAAAATTTAAAATTTTTTATGAAAATCATCCCCCACACGCCATATAAAGTACAAAAGGATAGATTTCGTTGCTTGTAACAAATCAATTCTGGCAAATAAGCTTCTTTTAACCAATTTGGACGATTTCAAAGACGGACTAACTCCCCGCTTACGCGTTAATAGCGCGAAATATATTGCGCGTTAATTGTCCCAAATTGGCCAAAATAGCAATCTTTAAACCCCCATAACTTTACAAAAAAAGATCATAGGTGAAAATTTTTTTCAAATTTGAGCTCAAGACAACAATAGCTTTCGAATGATATAAAAAATTCCGTCAAAAATGGCTAGTTTTAAAGTCGAAATTTGTCTGAAGAAAAAAAAACCCACCCCGAGCACAAATATTCCGTTACTTTCGTATCGAAAGTCGGAACAAAAAGCACTTTGCAAACATTGGCTTACAAAATAAAAATTCCAGAAAAACTTCGATAAATTTACGAATACATGGCAAAGATGCGAAGACAGGCTCTGAACATCCAGGGTGGGGGATTTGATTTCAGTAAGGACCAAAACATTCATTTTCAAGTCTTATTGCCGCTGGCTTAAAAAAAAGAAATAAGAGGCAATAATATACTGGAAAAAAAAAACATTTTATTGGATGACCAGCGCTGACTCATCAGTGAAACAAGGAAACCTGATAAAAGAACTGTAGTTTCTCACATTAGAGCCTTTTTAGGCATAACGTGATTACAGCGAAACTGCTCCGAGCATTAAAAAATTATTCAGGGAAGTTATTATGATACCAATTGCGTCGCTCATTTTTGGTCGAATTCCTTGCCGAATAAATTTGAAAGAGTATCATCTACTGCTAAATTGGGTTAAATAAAATTTTTATAGCCAATACCTTCAATAACTGCAGTGCTATTAAAACGGCTCAAAATGAATCCAAATGACTGCTTCAATCCACGAGGAAACGCTTATCTACATCAGAAAAGAACCTAACACGAGCTGTCCGGTTTAATACCCCAAGGTGTAATCATGCTGTTACTGGGCTCGGGAAAAGTCGCCACATCTGCAGAGCTTGTTGCTCTGAGGGTTCGGACTTCATTCTCCACTTCAAACAAAATTCCAAAAAAGCATGTAGGTCAACAGAAAATACTGTCAATTTCTGGCTTCTAAGATCTTGAGTTTTCGAAAAGTACTCTTTTATAAACCTGAACAGTATTTACTCATTTTCAAATAACCAAGAAATGCATTCAGTTCATAACTGAGGGCGTAACGGCGCTTGAGCCGAGCAACTCGTATTCATTCTTTCCCCAAGTAGATAAAATATTTTGAAAAGACCATTTTTACTGTACACAATACCCATTTTAGCTTTAAAGTCTCATCAATGAAAATTGTGGTTTTTCAGAAATTTTTCTTTCTGAACTCAGTTTACCTAACGAATCTCTATTTAAAATACTTTATTCAGTCCAACCAGTAGTTTTTTGCATGCTAAAATCAACGATATCGACCCAAAATTGCCAATTTTTGGGGTAAAATAGAGTCCCGAGTTTTGCAAAATCAAAATTGCCATGAAAATTCTGGAATAGTTCTATCTCTTTTTGTCTGAAGTCAACCTTATTCGAGAAAACGCGGTCAAAGTATCAGGTCTCAGTGGCTTTGTCGACATAACTTTGATTATTACTGTGATCTCGTAAAGTTAAAGCTTTAACCAGGTTGACCAGCTCTCTTTTGAATCCTCTGAAAGATTTCTTAAATATTTTTGCAAAAACGCGGATGGATTTTCGTTCATATTATATATAAGACCTGAACTCACTGCGACTAATAAAAACAGATTGTTATTACTTTTTGAATTATTTACAGTTGTTTTGCTGAATGTAGATTCAATTCAGTTCTTTTTGGGCTGACTCCCTTTTGTAGAGGAGCAAGTGCTATGCATTTTCAGTTTTCTCCCAATAAAAGCATGTAGGTTCTATTCGGATTAATAAATCATTAATAATCAAAGTCCAAACTTAATGAGAAAGCAAAGCATAATATGGTAAGCTGTAAGGTTGGTTTGAGTAAGAGAAAACATTTCTTTCCTCTCAGTAAGCTATTTACACAACTGAGAGTATTGCTAAAATTGTAGTTGATTGATTATCTTATTATTATCAAAGCTAAAAAGCACAAATCACTCCATGAGTCGATTGTCTAATGGCGCCATATCTTCACTCCTGTGATATCTCTGAAACAAAAGAAAACGTTCACTTCAAGTTCATTTTCACTTGACTCAAAATGATAACTCTTAGACTGTCTTTCTAATAAATCAGTGCGGATGATTACTTTTTACAACCGTAATTTTTCAAACACGTTCTGATCTCTGGTCTGCAAACTACTGAACTGCACTTGATCTTTGCTCCTTTATACAATTTGACAGATACGAACTCATTTGACGCGTCGTTTCAACAGGGATCAGAATTAGTCGACTTGGTCACAAATCACGAGAAAAAGTGTCATTCAGAGGTTTATTAGTACGGCCCTTTTAAATTAATATTGGAGTACCAATGAATAAATAGGTTGATAAGGTCGCTTAAATGAAACATAAAATTGATTGGCCAAAATTCATCATGCAAACGATCAGCATTAAGTTGACAGTTCTAAATGTTACCAATCAAAATTGTGTCGAAAAACACTTACCATTTATGAAGAGTCTAGCAGATGTGACCACTTGGCCGAGTGCGTTGGTGGCATAACAGCTGTAGGTTCCCTCGTCCTCCACCATAGTGTCCGGGATACTCAGCTGGGCCTGTCTGCCATCGAAGGTCATGTGCAGTCCCTCGGAGTCCTCCTTGATCAGGAGTCCGTTGAACTCCCAGTGCACTGTCACTCCTGGGTTGCCCTCGAACACGGCCGTGAACAAGGCGGGAGCTCCTTCTGTTAGCTCCAGGTCGGAACAAGCAACAACTACCTGCAAAAACGAATAGATTGGTTAAAAAAATTAAACCACAGGAGATATATGAGTCAATATTGGGTTTGCAGTCACTTGTCAATAAATAGGCAATATCTTCATGTTAGTTTTTCTCCAAAAACTTCCCCAAAAATCTCATTTAATTTTAAAATTAAAATTTCAGAGAGAATACATTTTAATATTGCAGCTGAAAACAAAGCATCTGACTACTTGGCTAATGACTTTTAGATGGGTTCTGTGAATCGAATAGTCCAAAATGTTATGAGCTGCAATAGAGATCTGACCTCAGGTGGAGAGCGCGTCATCAAGAACCCGTTTAAGTCTGGACAATCCCTGGGTTGAACCCTCAACTGGCAGGCTGTACTTCTAGATTGACCGGCGGGGCTATTTAAAATGCATGCATAGCTTCCCGCATCGGTGTCCAGCACGGGACTTATCCTCAGCAACACTTCGCCCCCGCCCCCCTCCTGAAGGGAAGACGCGGACGCCTCAGTAGAACTCATTTGCACTCTCCCCCCTTGAGACAGTTGCACGTTGTTGTGCATCCAGCACACCTCCGGGAACGGATTGCCCTGGATCTTCAGTTCGAACAGAGCAGTCGAACCGGCCACCACGTCTTTGTCCTTGATCTGGTTTAAGAACGACGGCTTTTGGAAGTCTACACAAGATAAAATAAATTGAAATTGGTTGGAATCGAAGATAGAAATTATCAACTCATCATTTGTTGGTTTCTTTTTTTTTAGCTGAAACATGCTTTTTATCGAATTCATTATTAGTAGAAGCTTATCAAATCTCTTCATTTTGTAATCAGGATATTTAATATTGTTATTAAAATCAGGGCCAAAATTCAGGGGACATAAACTGCGATTAGTGTGAGCTTTGTTTAGTTTGAGATTAATCTTTGATTTTCTATAAAGACGTTCTCTAGTTTCCAAAACTCTATCGGCAATTAAATCACTGAATGAACAAAGAATGGCGTTAAATCAGGTTTAAGTATATTATCAATTCCCTTTCACTTGTTTTGGGGTCTTCGCACTTACCGCCTATTCTACCACCTCTGTAAAAAAAATCTATTTAAAACAAAAATTACAAAGAACTGTCGCAATCAATCCATTCATTATTGTTCCGACTTTCGAAGAAAATGAACAGTCTATATGCTTGGGGTGGTTGTTTTTATTCAGATCAATTTCTGAAGAAAAGTTGTTGAGTGGGTATCCAAATTGGAATCTACGCGTTTCCAAGAAACGATGTTGCGTACTGCCCTTAATCGCTTTGAACCTACGCAAGCAGCTCGTTTAATTTTTTGAAGACTGTACCTATGATGCTGAAAGTCTAACATGAATTATTACCCAGCAAAAAAGCTATTCCGACTTTAAATCAAGCCAGCTAAATGGTCAATTTATGTCGATGAAAAAGTTTTGCATCCGGTAGCGTTTTATATGCCAGTATTATTTCAGATCAAGCTTCTTACCTCAGGTCATTTTGTAAATACTTGAACTACTATTAGAAATATTTCGCGCCTTAGTTATTCCGAATTAGCAATTTTTTTACCCCTCTAACTTTGTGCAAAAAAAGATCAGATGATATATAAAACTTTCGTCAAAATAGCTAAATAAAAATCGAAATTTCCTGGAAAGGAAAAAATCACTCCCTCAGAACAACAAATATAATAGTGTGATGAGCATGTTGCCCTAAGCTTTGGGATCACATTGATCAATGCGAAGAAAAGACAATTAATCACCATTTTTAAAAGATCTTTGCATCGCCTTTTTCTTTTAACGAAGAGCGGGGTATTGACCCATATACATATCTCCTCCTCCAGGATTTTTTATAGCTTGAAAAACATTTGCATCCAACTTTCCTAGCCACAAACGTGGTAAGAGTAAAAACTTATGAAGGATTGTTTTCGAGAGACGAGAGAATTGAAATTTACCTGTCTTTTGATCCTGAAGTTCCATCTGTACCTGTGAATACAAACACACATTTTAGATAAACTGTAAATTAGTTCACTTTTTTCCTCGATTTTCTGTTGTTTTGTGATGAGAAGATCTAGACAAAAACTTAGGAGGCTAGTTACTTTGGCATAATCGACTCCAAATGACTCCAATTATTTAGAAAAAAAATCGATTTTTTGCAGATTATGTTGTTTTGAGTTTTTGAAAAACTTTTCATTAGCGAGGAAGCGCTAAATGAAGCTGTATAAACTAGTTTTTTGGATTACAACTAAAGTTTTCACGGATTTAGTAAAAACTTTGAGTCTGATGATTATTTTTAATGCCTGACTTTGCTTGGGAAAAAGCTAAAACAAACAGTTACACTAAGTTCTTCCTCATTTTCAGTGCTCGGAACGAAAAGCAAAAAAAACAAGGATTGCCGATTGCTGTGCAAGAAGCACAGAATGTTCTGAACATATTTTTGAAAAAATAATAAATTTTTTTTTTTCAATTGAATGTCGTTTTTTTTGTGCGTAGTTTGATAAAAAAGATTGAACGTAAGCCTAAAACTTAAGTATATTCGACACTCGTTATAAATTTGACAAAATGGACAACAAAAAATTGTAAAACAAGAGTTTGTAATTATTTGTGGTACTTGATTTTGCGGGGAAAACAAAAAAAAAATTGAAAGAAAAAAACTTAAAAAAAACGAAGACAAAGTTCAGGGGCGGATCTAGGATTTTCTCGAGGGGGGGGGGGGGCGGCTTTTCAAAAAATTTTCGAAAATTTTGTCGACCTTTTTTTTTTTTAGATCGACCGAATTGATTTTTCGAGCTCCTCCGTAAGCCTGCTTAGTCCCTATTTTGGCTAAATTTTGTGCGCCGCAGGCAAAATTTTGAAAAAAGGTCCAAAAAAGGCATTTTTAGGTACTTTTTGGAAAATTTTGACCAAAAAATTGCATTTTTTTGGCGCGCGCTCCCCCCTTAAATTTAGTATATATTGGCGCCGAAGGCGCCTTTAGAAAAATTTTAGGGTTGGTCGGCCAAAACTGAATTTCTTAAAAGTACCAAAGGGGGGACCCTTTGGGTCGGCAGGGGGTCGAATCCCTGAGGGGGAGGCAAACAACCCCCCCCCTAAATCCGCCCCTGACAAAGTTCCTTCTCATTTTTATTGGTCTGAACAATTAAATATTTTATAAACTTTAAATAGTTCAGTCATTATACACTTGATTGAGGCATACTCACTTGCGAGTGTGACCTTGACCGTGGCGACTGCCATCCTCTCGCCGTAGCTGTTCTGTGCATGGCAGATGTACTCTCCCTCATCCTGCATGCCACAGTGGGTGATGACCAGGCCATAATAATTCCCATTGTAGATGATCCTGTGTTTCAGTCCCTGGCGCAACTCCTGATGTCTGTGGTGCCTGGAAATCACATGTTAATTCATCAAAAAACCAAAAAACCAACCTATTTCTCTTAAGTCTGAGATAGCTAATACACTCTGATTAGTTTGTTACGACCAAATTCTGACAAAATTCAGGAGGATAACAATGTGCATTTTTTCAAACAACTTTTTAAATTAACAGGTTGTCTAATAACTACGAGTTAGGATACTTCAATTAATTTTTCATCAGAAGAAGCTGTATGACTTGCGAAATCGAATTCTACTTTATCCATATCTATCTATGGCTCCAGTTACACTTATGCTGGATATGATAGCCCTGTTTGTACAATTAAATTTCAGAAAATAGCCAAAAAAGACAGATGGCCTTGAAGCGGCTTATATTTCAAAAATACTTTATAATTGACTTTTTTGATAAAAATTAACCCAATTTGAGAAAATTGGATCAATCGGTGAATTTTTTTCCCGAGGGAAATCTATTAGAAGTAAATGACATTCGAAACAAAGTCAATCACGCTTTTTTGAGACATTTCCATTATTTCGTAATCGGAGAGCGTAATTTGCCTTCCTTTTGGTAAATGAGTTTGAATTGAGCTTATAAAAAATATTCATAATAAAATGCTTTCGAGCAATTACATTAGAAGTAGTTATATAAATTTAAACACCACGCCAACAATTTTGCTGCCCGGGAGAGCACCATAGGAACTACCGTGTCACAAAGCGGAAATTTATTTTTGATCCTATTGAAGAGAAAAACTCAATGTTTAAATTTACAAATTTGACTACTTAGAGTTCATTGCAAGTGGATATCGCCTGAAAACGAGGAAAAAAACTTATACTAGAAAAAAAACACAAGAAAAATCTAGGGTCTTATTTAACTTTACAAAAAAAATTTCTTAGCACTTCTTATCTAGAAGATACAGTCTAAAAATCTATAAGTGAATGTACTCTTTTGCTGCGCGGACAATTATTCTCGAGATAATTTGAATGATAAATTATGATGTTTTAACAATTTTCTTAGTCTAGCAAGAATCTACTCATTTGACTTTTTTGTAAACCAGTTGGTAATCTTCTTGCTGAACTAGGGAAGCGAATAACGGTGAAAGTTTATTGACTTCCTTTTCCTTAACACGCGTTTTCAAAGTTTGGACAGGGCTTTCACATCTGAGAACTTTGAATTCTGTTTTCACAAATTCATACAAAAAAAGCTCTTTAGCAAAAAACTTATTCTTCAATCTTTGATTTTCGATCGATTGGTATTTGCGTGCTCTTACAAAAACTGCAATTCTTTTTTGTGGGTGCGTAAGTCAACATGCCATACTCTATAATAGGTTGCACGAAAAGTTTGCAGTTTGTTAATAAGTGCTTGGTCCAGAGAAACTTTCGTACGATTAAAAAATTTCGCAAACCTTCGTGACTTTCTTGCCACGAATATCAATTTATTCATCAAAGTGTTTTCTGAGATATCTGATCTATTTCTTTCGCTGATTTGGCTGATCATTTAAAAAAAATACATTTTGGAAATTTATTTTTTATTAGTTTTGCTAAAAATTAGGATTTTTGTTTCATCTGCGTTTAATGACAGCTTGTTTTTCTTCAATCATTCTGCTGTTTTGTTCAAAGCAGCTTGGTTCTCACCGTGCGCGGTTTTCATTTGAAAAAATTGTGATTACAGTGTCTTCTTCGTATAGTATAGGTTTTGTGTTTTCCTGGTTTGAGCTGATATCATAAATAAAGAATATCAAAAGCAGTGCTGCAAAAATAGATCCTATAAGATCAACAAAGCGAACTTTCCTTAGGTTTGAGTTTGCATGTTTAGTGGCTCTATGTTGCTTCCTATTACTGAAATTAAATCCTAATACTTGCTCAATTGGACCTCTTAGCTTATAGGTCTCGCATTTTATTTACCAGGTGCAAATAATTTACAGTACCGAACTCTTTTTTCGAATCTGTGGAAGTAAGTAGTGTCAGTTTTGTTAGATTTAAAGTATTGTGTCTGATAAAACCGATAAGTTACACGATTGCCGCCAGTGTTCCTCCACACGCCAAAAAATGAACTGATTTAGGTTGAATAGATAAAATTTATTGATGTATGATATCATGCGGTTATGATATCATGCGGTTACTACTGGTAGTAAATAAATTTATCAAAAATTTGAGAATCTGCTTGATCAACATTTTTATCGAATGGGATAAATCAATTTGCAGCATCCTAGAAAAATGGCACTATCAAAACAATCTATAAACAATTTAGTTAAAATTGGTGCAATAGCACATTAACATTTTTTAAAAGTTAGTTTTCGAAACTAAACATAGAGGCAAAGTTGCACTTCGCACACACCAGCAAAAAATTGACCGATAACACTACAGGGAATAACTGAACGACTAAATCTTCGAGTCTACAAAATTCCAGAAGGTTGTTCCAGAGTTGGCAATAGATCATTAAAACGCTCTAAATTCAATTCGGAGGTCTCAACCGACAGTATAAAATTATAGCACTTAATTTCGTTCAAAACTTAATAAACTGTTTACAATCAGCTTTCGCTGATTTTTCCACTTTTGTATAGAAGTATTATTTTATTTTTCTTTTGATTAATTTTTTTTTTTAAATTTACACTATTCATTTTCTGTTCTTTCCACAGAAATGCCACTACGATTGTACACTAGCTTCAAACGGTTTTTCTTAGCGGCAGCATTTTCCAATTGATTCCTATCCACAGTTTGCGTATTCAATTTGATTTTTTTTTGGTATACCGGTAAAAAGGAGTAAATTTTTTTATAGAGATTTTTTGCAGCTCTTCCAAAAAATTTTCAATATCGTTTTCCTCAAAAACTTAAAATAATTTTGTTATTTGATCATGAATATAATTTTTAAATTCTGTTTTGCATTTTCAAGGTTCAGCTTTTTTCTGGACGCTAGTAGGTTTCCGCATTCTTTTTGATTTTACTACTGACCGTAAATTTGACTGCCTAGTGATCTGTTTATTTTTAAAAAAAAATTTTTTATTTCAGTCATGACTACAGTAAAAGCATTCAAAAAATTTTGATTGATTGGTTTCTCTCGTTGAAGCGTTCGTGCTAAGCAAAATTAAAAGGATTTCCCGAAAGTATGGTTGTCAGTTCAGCAGATTTTTTTTTGTATTTCGAACTATTTTGTTATTAAAATTAACACATACTACGTGTTTTAATTCTGGTGTCAGCATTAAAGAGTCCAGATGAATCTGCAACTTTCTATATTGGTTTTGTTAGTTGATGGGGTGGAATATGTACTAAAGTTACAACTGTAGGAAGTTTTTGTGTCTTAAGAGCAACTTTAAAAATTTGATTGTTAGAAATTGTCCGTTACCTTGCCTATAAAATTGTTATTTTGGTCTTCCCCAAAATACATACCAACCTCGCAACTCTTTTCCACTTCAGCTTTTTTTAAATCCCATTATACCCCCTCGAGAAAGAAAAATTTGCTTTTTTGGTAATTTTTGAACCAAGTCTCAGTTAAGCAGATTGCCCGTGGTAATTCCTTAAAACTGTGAAGCAAAATTTGCAGTTCATCGACATTTTTTCGACAGCGAGTGTATGTTTTGCAAAATGAATAATTCCATTATTCCCAGATTTTTCAGTTCCTAACTCCCTTGTGGATCCCATGAGGTCTTTTTTTCATAGTTTACGTTTTTTATACCGTTTCTGTATCAATATTCTTCCAAAAGTTTTTAGATGTTTCTCTGAGTTCAAATAAAAAATAAGCAATAATTTGAGCATATATATTTTTATGTTTTTCAATTTTGTTAGTTCGCCTGAATTTTTTCTGTTGTCTTCGATGAGAGAAAATCTACAACTAGAGGAAAAATAGTAGATTAAAAAAGTTTCGGCCTGTTTTGAAAACAAAAATCAACAAAAATATCATGTTGAAGTTTGTTTCGATCTTATCTATTCTACAAAAGGAAGAAAGTGAAATTACAATTTTCAAAGCCTCTCGTTGTTCCCCTGTCTCGCTACAAAAGATATCTTCAATAGAAATCAAAAGTCAAACCGCAAAAGAAGCAATAAGACACTAATTAAGTGTCTGATTGATTGACCCATGAAAGCTTCAGATGCCACTGGTCGATCAATAACTTATTAAAATTCTTCTTTGTTTTTTCATAGGTACAGTCATGTGCCATCGGTTGAAATAACAGCAATTGCTCAAGTATTTTCGGGCTGTTTTACAGTGGGTGGTTACATTGCAAGTTGCTCAAGTATTTTCGGGCTGTTTTACAGTGGGTGGTTACATTCCAAATAAGAAACACTTAGGCCACAATGTGAGCTGAAGGCTCAATAGGAGATGCGGAGGATTCATTCAACATAGGGAATCATTCAAAAACTAGTAATGATTATTATGAACAAAAGAAAACGAAACCCCGATAAAAACGGGTTAAAGTCTAATTTATGATAAACATTATTACCATGTAACTAGAGGCACAGACAGTCCCACAATCTTGCACTCGAATCTGGCCGCCTGGTCAGTGACCACATCCTGCTGCTTAGGCTTCCTCACGAAACGAGGAGCAGCATCTCGGAAGTCTAAACGTCCACAACAACACAATTAACTTTTTATCATCAAGTCCCTTACTTAAAATCAGGGGCCGGTCTAGGATATTCTAGGGGGGGAATTTTCTGCGCTTTTCCAAATCAAGATAAAGACCCTATTTCGATTGAATTTTTTACGCCGCAGGTGACTAACAAATCGCGTTTTTTCGGCACGCGCTCCCACCTCATAATGAGCCTTTAGAAGAATTTTAGGGTCATTCAGCCAAAAATTGATATCTCAAAATGGTACATAGGGGGGACCTTTGCGTGGACAGGGGGTCGAATCTCTGAGGGGGGGCCCACCTACCGCCCCCTAAACCCGCTGGTGCTTAAATATCAATTATAATTCAACAATCTTAAGGCACAGCCTACGTGGACACTGCAAAATAAAATTTAATTGATTGTTTTTACAGTTTAATTGTATACCAATTTCTTATAATCATAAAAATCTTTTCAGAATCATCGAAAATAAAAAAAAATACGAAAAAAGGCTCGCTATTACAATTATCTGCAGTAACATCTTAAAAAATATATTAATCAAATGAAGAAAGCTTGTAGCTTAGCTTACCCATGGCGCACACTCGTTCGTTCTCCTGGAAGGAATACCCAGCGTATCCTCTCACCTTCCTAAGAGACCCATACCACGACAGTTTGCCCATAGCCACCAGAATATCTCGGATCTCCTGAAAACAAAAACATTTTTTTTTCCAGCTATATGAACTAATTAATGACAAAAATGGAATGTAATGATATTTAGTGCCGAAAATGTTAATATAAGTATCGGTTCTTAATGTTACAAGCAGTCAAATTACTAGTAGAACTAATTTGCTTCGCTGGCTGATTTTAGATAACGTGTCTGTTTTTGTCTTTAGAACTTTGTGATTTTCGCCTTTAAAAAAAACACCTTTCAATAAACCAACACCTTGAAAAATCAACACCTTCATTTTGGGGTAATCATTGTTTTAGGGGCAACGCGATTTTTTGTGACCGGTAATTATTCCTGTAACCCGTGCAAATTTGCAAAATGTTTGTTCAGGATGTCTATTATGAAAAATAAAGATCAACATTATGAGGTACCATTCGTGGGAAAATAGATGCATGTTTCAGGTGAAGATAAAACATAGTAACATAGGATTATAAAAACAGAACTAAATTTTCAATTTTGAAAGGTAAAGTACAAACTGTCTTATTGAGATGTCTGGATCAAGTTCAGGTGTGGAGAAAAAAGGTCAATTGGACACAGAACTTAAAATCATTTGAAAGTATAGTTGGCATACAATAAAAACCTTGCAGTGCAGGCCTACAAAAGCCCATTTTGGTGTCACTTTCTATTTTATTCTGTGCCATTTATAGCTAGTTTTGTCAACAGAGGCAGAAAATTTTGGGGAGCCCATTCGGGGACGAGATTTCCATCTCCTCCCTTCAAATCCAAAATCAATCGTTCCTGCTTGCCAACAAAACCTATTCGTATTTGTTTTAATACTAAGCCATCAATGTGATTGAGTAACCAAATTCAAAACAATTCCGAAAATTTGACCTAAGTTTTGTAACACTGAAGTATGGCTGTACAAAAATCTGTAATGCGTTAAAATGATCCTTCCAGAAATAGGTTACCAATCTAGAAAAAAATGTTTGTGGTTACAAATTCATATAGCGAACTGCGAGTACACTGACCCTGAGAGGTCTGTTGTTCCAGAATATTCTATGTTTATTAGTAGCCAGTCTGTAGTCTTGTGGCATCCGGATCGTGCTCTGGTTCAGCCAGGGGTGGTCCAGTGCTTCGTCCACTGTGAGTCTCTGAGACACGTCTTTCTTCAGGAGGAGAGTGATGAAGTTCTTAGCGTCTTGACTGATGTGGTCGAAAGAGGGGTCATTGAAGTCCCAGTTGCACTTGGCAATGTTGTGAAGAGTCTCTTTGTCGTTGTTGCCCATGAAAGGAGACAGACCAGTCAAGCTGAACAAACTCAGAATTAATCTTATGATTTTCAGTCTCCGAAATGACCAGGATGGGCTGAACTGCTTGTTATGCTTAACACTTTAGCGTCATTTGATGGGCGACTTCCTTGAATTTTCGTAACTTAACAGATTTTTATCATTTTTCATCATGCGGATCAATTGTATAATCTCCCCCACCCCCCCCCCCCCCGGTTTTTCAGAAATTAACAAAGGGCAAAATAAATTGATCTAACCGATCAAAAAATGTAATCGATACAAAATTATTATTAATTTTTTAGGTTTTTAACAGTCTAAAATAGCTGTTCCATATAAAAATTTTCTAGAGTCGTATATTTTCTCGAGTCGTATATTTTCTGCGCGCTTGTTTCATGCGTAAATTAAATTTCAGAACAACTAATACATGCTTGGGGAGTACATTCTACGGTAGGTCTTTTAGGGTGGGGAGAGATTGTACGGTTGATCCCATCATGCATGTCACTGATTGCAGATATTTATTTTACCGCTCGAAACAATATAAATCTGCAGACTCTGTCAAATCGCTCATCTGATCAATTACGTCACCATACGTTTTTATTACGCCACAATTACGATCCACTGTTGTCTGAATTTCTACTCACAGTGTGTAAGTGAGCACTCCCACAGACCACATGTCCGAGTGGAAGCCAACAGGTTCACCCAACACCACCTCCGGACTCACGAACTCAGGGGTCCCGAACATGACTTTGACCTTGTCATTCGGGTCCAGCCGAGTGGCGAGGCCGAAGTCAATCAACTTGACGTCAGTGGCCTCCGGAATCACGAACATCATGTTCTCGGGCTAAAACAAAAGTAGGGTCAAAGTTAATATTCCAATCAACCGAATAATCAATAATTAGAAACACAAATAGATTAGAAAAACGTCGTCAAACATCTTTGATTCTTGATAAGCTTCCAAACTAGTGATTTAAAAATTTATGCTGTTGCTTTTCTTTTTTTTTCATAAAGAGTTTTTTTTCATAAAGAGCTGAACAACTAGTGTTTTTGTATTTCCGTCACTTTGAACTTATTTTCCAAACGAAACAGTTAGAGTATGTTTACCTTGATGTCAAGATGAATGATGGACTTGTTGTGCATGAACTTGAGTCCCTGACAGACCTGCTGGATGTATCCGATCACCTCTTTCTCTGTCAACTCGTAGCTGTCGTCTATGATCTTCTCAAACACCTCACCGCCAGACAAACTGAACAAAAAAATCAATATGAGAATCATAAACAGTCTCTACAATAAATACAAAGACAAATAGTAGTCTAAGGATGCGTAAAAGAACCCTACACGTGGCAGTAATCACCCGGCGTTACTTCTTAAAACTTGCTCAGCAAAAAAAATGAATTGAATAATTTATTTGAAGTCTATTGTTCCGGAAAAAGTAAGACCATAAATACCATGAAACCAGAATTACTGCTGGATTTAAATTATAATTTCTCTATCGTGAAAGCTATAGTGGTGGTATCGTAGGTTCAAAGACTTACATAGGTACCCGCGGAATTCAGATTTCCATAAATTGGTTGAAAAGAAAGGAAAGTTAGTATACTGTTCTCTGCCTTAAGGTGTTCTACTAGATTTGCAATGGTGGAAGGGGGTGAACTACCGAAGAAGACTTACAACTCCATGACCATGATGATCTCAGTATCTGTCTGGAATGCGTCCTGCAACTGCAGCAACTTCGCATGTGTGCACTCCTTCATGATCTCAATCTCCTTCATCACACTCATCTCTTCCTCGCTGTTGCCAACTTCCACAAACTTAGCTGCAAAGTGGCGTCTTGAAGACTTCTCCACACACCTGTGCACGACACCGAAAGCACCTCGCCCAATTTCCTCCTTCAGTTCGTAGAGGTCTCCGAAGCGACGCTGTTTCAACATGAGGCTGCTCTTCGGGATGTATTTTCGGTTGAGAGAGTCTACAACATGTGCAAAAAATCAATTATACCCCGTCTCCCTAACATGGACACTAATCTACTTCATTTAGTTTTGTTTCTTTTATTTCCCGGATAATTTGTTTTTGCATTATTCTTAACCCAGTAAAATTTTGATTTGGATTACGTAAGTAGCATAACCTAAACGGTCCAAATTCCACGTACGCCTCATAGGCCGGAAAACAAACCATTGTATTTCCACACAAACAAAATTCACATACCAACTTTCAATCCAACTTTTAGGGATCACTTCACCTAATCAAGTCAACAAATTATTGATCTGAAATCACTCGTTGCTGTCAAAACACACAATTACAACTCCCAGCTGCTTTATTGGTATCCTCAATTCCAATCTATTTTCCTGGTGCCAAAAATTCAAATACAGACATGATAAATCTTCAAACAAAGACATGATTCTTGATACATACCATCGAGCAGTTTCTGCCTCCTCTTTTTAGCCTCCGTCATCTCCAGCTCTCTGTCTCTGTCTACCTCTTTGTGAGTAGTGACAGAGTGGGACAGTTCGCAGGGGTCACTCGCTCCAAACACATTCTCAGCCGACACTCGGAACCTAACAGGGAAGAAGATAATCAGCTATAGATGGGCTGACAAGAACAGCGCGTAATAACGATAATTTGCAGCATATCTAACCTTAACTACAAAAAAGGTATTCATTAATTCGTTTTCAGATGTCAAACGCAATAAACCAAAATTCACTGCGAAAGGCGTGATCCTAGTTTTTTCAAGAAAACCTCAATGTTCTGACGAAAGTTATTTGCAAAGTGATTTACCTGTATTGCATATTGGGACTGAGATAGCCGATAGAAGCCGCACACACATGCGAGTTGGCCACTCGGATCCAGTTGGACATGCTCTCCTCTCGCTTCTCGACAATGTAAGAGGAGATGGGACTGCCTCCGTCGTCTCGAGGCATAGTCCAAGTGAGGTCCACAGACTGGGCAGCTATGTTGGCTACTTTAAGGTCCGTCACTGGTTCGGGTCGATCTGCAAACAGAAAAATATACCATCAATTATGGCCACTTTGGGGGAAAAATTAGACTTAAAATAATACAATACGCTGATTTGTGCCAAACAAACGAATTATTCATTTCGTAGATCAATCATACGAAATAAAAAAAAATGAGATGTGTTATGAATCAGAATTTTACACCGATCGAATCACAACTCTCGGCAAAATAACTCGCAAATCGCAAGTAAGGATGTTTCGGCAGTCTCGGAAACCTACCACTGACTTCAATAGTGAACTGCGCACTATCTGATCCCAAATTATTCTCCGCCTTAAGAAGATAAACTCCCGCATCCTTCTTTGTCAAGTGATTGATCTCCAACAGGGCACACCTGCTGTCCACGTCAAAGTACACATTGCCACTGGAGGATAGGGTGACGTCATTTCGGATGACGGACAGTGTAGGTCTGGGGTTGCCGACGATGGGGATCTTGAGGTTAAGTCTGTCGTTCCTTGTGAAGACATTGGCGGTCAGAAGTCGGTTGGGCAGTTTAATCTTGGGCGCCACTGAAAACAAATTCGGTAAGTTAAATCACAAACCAAGACACGCCTCAATGAGAAAAGAGAAACAAAAAACCATCTTCAATAATATTCTGAAGGCTCTCAAAATGTGCATAAATGTAAAAATATATTTCTTAGCGTAAATTTCAGTTTAAATCCATTAAAACTTAGCCGTAACGATGAAAATATCAGCAAGTACTGGCGAAACGTAAAAAAATTAGAAAAAAAAAACGAAGCAACAGTTAGTTTCTCACAGTTGATGACAAGCCTGGCTGTGGATGAAACTGAACCACTCTTGTTCTTCCCTTGACACGAGTAGTCGTCTTCATCCTCCCCGAAGACACTCTTGATGACCAGGGTGTGTCTGGATCCATCACTGCTCATCCTGTATTTCTCACTGGAAGTAAGAGGTCGGTTGCCCTTAAACCTGAAAAAAAAACACAATTCAATTCAAAATTCTGACGTGAATTTTAGTTGGCATCATACTCTTTTTGGGAAATAATTAAGCTAGTCAATTTTTATTATGTCCAATTAGAATTTTACAAATTTAGGTCACTTACCATTTCACTTCTGCGCAGTTTGCAATATTGCAAGTGAAAGTAGCATTGTGATTCTCCTGAGCACTCACAGGTCGAATAGTATCCTCAACCACAGGTATCTCCCACACTTCCGTATCTCTCGGGATCACACCCTCAACTGGGGGACTCGGCTTCCCCAGACCCGATTTGTTCTCGGCAATCACTCGGAACTCATACTCTTGGTTCTCGACCAAGTTACTGATCACACACCAATTTTCCATATGGTTCGCCTGTTTAGCGACCGTCCACCTCGCAAAAGGACCTTCTCGTTTCTCCACGACATAGCCAGTGATTTGGCTTCCTCCATCGCTCGAAGGCGCTTTCCAGGTTACATCGACGCTAGACGGGGTAATGTTGCTAATCTCAGGCATCATAGGAGCACTCGGCGGGTCAAACGGCGGTTTGGCGACAACAGTCTCGCTGACAATCAAAGGATCGCCAAGTCCGATTTCGTTCTCAGCAAAGATTCTGAACTCGTATTCGACGCCAGTTCGTAGATTCTCAATCAAAAATGCAGTCTCGGATACCTGACTGCAAACTCGGCTCCACATTTTGGACAGACCCAATTCTCGTTTCTCGATTGTGTATCCAATCAGAGGAACGCCCGAGTTATTCTTGCTGGCCTTCCAAGACATTCGGCAGGAAGTGGCTTCGATGTCGGATATCATGACAGGTCCAGTCGGCGCTGGAGGTTTTGCTGTAAAAAAAAATGCGTTATATCCAATCTATTTCACAGTTTAAAAATTAGAAAGACTATCCAGGATACTCGTTTACAAAATTGCAATCAACGTGTGATACAGCAACGTCAAGTTCAGTTTGATTATCGAATTATTCATGTAACTACTTTCAACCTATGAAAAATTGAAGATCAATGTTTTCTACTTACAGTGTACAGTGACCTGTACTTGTGCGGATGAAGTTCCAGCTTCATTTTTGGCCCTCAATTGGTACGTTCCTTCTGCCCTCTTGTTAATGTTCTTGACAAAAAGAATAGCTAGACCCTCTTGCACAGAGTCGAAGAACCTACGTCAAAAAACAAAAATACTCTATTTAAAAAGATTCTAATCAAAATTACTCTAATTAAAAAGCTTCTAATCAATCGAATTTTCGGTAGATCTCACTGTCCGATGCAATGTTTCGAGTGGTGTAATGAGAGGGTACCATTAGGTACCAGAGGGAACCGTCAAAAATAATATCTGGTGAGACAAGTCTTTTGGTCACCGAGCCAACTTTTGTGTTATTTTCTTTTTCAGTAAGGTTATGAAGCAGTTAAAAAAAGCTTCTCACATTTCTTCATCCACGCATGGCTGGTTGTTCAACAACCAAGTCAACTTCGGCTTCGGTAATCCACTGAAGCTCATTCTGATCTTGAAGCTGTCTCCCTCTCGAACCACCATCTTCGACTTCCTGGCGTCCACCTCGACTGTCGGCTCAACCAACACGTGAACAGTCCCTTCGGTTTTGGCACGACCGGCTGCATTCGAAATTTCACAAGTGTAGGTAGCTTCGTCGATCTCGGCGAGAGAGAGGAACTCGAGACTGGTTTTGCCGACGTCTTCTCTGATCTCGGCTCTGCGGCCGGAGTAGATCTGTTTTCCATCCTTGATCCTGAAACATTCGCAACGGTCAAGCATCTTTGATCTATCTCTTAAAAATTGAAAACAGCTGTTGCGCTTTGAAGCAGAACAAAGGAATTACAAATATGCCTTTGTAAATTGAAATTAATCAAGAAGAGCGATTTGATCTTGCACATGTTTTCAAAACACCAAAAGTGCTATTCAAAATCGTAGTTTAAAGTGGGCTTCAAAAAGATCAAACTGACCATTTAACGTCAGCCTTCGTAGCTGACGAGTACTCCACGACAATTGACATCTGGTCACCCAGTTTTCCAGTCATATCTCCCAAGAATGACGTCACCACAGGTGCTTTCTGCACACTCTGCTCTTTGATCATGATGGGGTCTGTGAGTTCACTGTAGGGTCCACTGCCTGCCCTGTTGGTAGCATATGCTCGGAACACAAACTCGTGGCCTCCGATTATGTTGGAGGTGTTCAAGGAGTTGACGGTTGTCATGCTAGAAGAGGTCAATCGGGTCCATTTTGATGTGCCTAAATACAGTAACGTGATGTACACAACGGAAACTTGACGTATCGCATAATTTTGTTCGTTTTCATGAGCAATGAATTTGAATGAAAATCAATAAATTGTCCAAAAATTTCAGTTAATTAACGGGTCGAAAAATTGAATTACGATCATTTCACGGAGAGAAGCGATAATAGACCACTCACACGTTTTCTGTCAAATCCCTCTGATTTGTCAATCTCACATACCAAGTTATACTGTTTTAAAAAAGCTCTGTGAGCGTACCTGCTTGTTTGCACTCCACGTGGTATCCGAGGACGGGGGTTCCACCGTCGAACATAGGCTCACTCCATGCTAGACTGACACTAACTGGACTGACATCCACCAAACGCACAGCTCCAGGGGCACCAGGTAGATCTGATAGGAAAAAAACTGATTTTTTTAGTTGATAGAGAAATAACTTTTGACTTCTATTGTTACATGGAGAGCTAAAGTTTCTTTATCACCAAGATTTTACAACTGACAGTTCAGAAAACTTGAAACCTACGCCCAAATTTTGCTTCACCAATTTCAATTCGGATTTTTTTTTGCCTGATATATTGAACAAAAACAAACTTGATCATCTCAAGGGGCGCTCTAATACGATAAAACTCACCGTATGGAGATCGCATCAATACCGGTTCTGTGGCCTCGCAGGGAGTTCCGGCGCCCGCAAAGTTCTCCGCCGACACTCTGAACTCATAGGACTCGCCCTCAAGCAAATCATTAACTGTGAACTGAGTGTCGCCAATGAGAGCTCTGCATGCTCTGATCCAGCGAGCAGAGTTGACTTCTCTGTATTCCACAATGTACCCGTTGATCTTGTTTCCTCCATCACTTCGCGGCTTTTCCCATTTCAAGTTCAAGCTCGATGGAGTCATGTCATAGATGGAGAGGTTATGAGGCGATCCAGGAGCGTCATAAGGATTCTTAGCTTCAACCGGTTCTCCTTCAAGAGGTTTGCTGAGTCCACAGGCATTTTCAGCGAACACTCTGAACATATATCGGTGATTATCAATCAATTTATTCGCCTGGAACGTAGTCTTATTGACCACGGTTCCAGCTTTGGCCCACATTCGCTTGTCCAAATCTTGCCTCTCTATTATATAACTTGTAATTTCACTTCCACCATTATCCTCTGGAACTTTCCAGTTCAGAACAACAGATTCGTTGGTGATCTCAGAAACTTCTAAAGGTCCTCGAGGCTGAGACGGTGTGTCCATAACTACCACATTTGCCCGATAAGTTTCTTGACCGAACTCATTAGCCAAAAGCACTTCGTAAAGACCAGAGTCAGACCGAGCTGCATCTTCAATTGCAAGACGCGTTCTGTATTCTTCTTCGAGAATATCAACTCGAGAACTCTTTTCAACCAGTTCTCCGTTCTTCTTCCAATCGACTGTTGGTAAAGGCGAAGCTTCATAAAGTAGATTAACGTAGATCCTCTCCCCTACTTTGACGTGCACTTGGTTCAACTTTCCGCTCAAATCGATAGTCGGCTTAGCTCGCATTGGCTTAATGCGATACGCTTTGGGTGCCTGACAAGGTTCACCCGGTCCTGCGTCGTTGACAGCGTAAACTCGGAACTTATACGATTCGCCTTCCATTAAATTATCGATGACGCACTTAGTAGCAAGAATGTTTGATCTAGAACACTTAGACCATCTTGTACTATCGTGACCTTGTTTCTCAACAACATAGCTGGTAATTGGTCGCCCACCGTCGGATCTTGGGGCGTTCCAGACAAGAGATATTGAGTTTTTGGTTATATCGTCAGGACATAAGTTTGTAGGTTGTCCTGGAACAGTAAACTGGTTCTTAGCGACCACTGGTTTGCCGACAAGGGGTTCCTTGGAGCGTCCACAGTCGTTTTCAGCCCAGATTCTGAATTGGTACTCTTTGTTTTCCGTGAGTCGCATTGATTTGTAGGTTCGTTTGTAGCTGGCACTAGCCAGTTCGGTCCAGTCTTCGTTACCTCGGGTCTGTTTGCGCTCCACGACATATGAGATATCGGAGTATCCACCATAGTCCAGAGGTTCTTCCCAACCCAAAGTGATTTCACTAGTACTGATAGACTTGTAGACCAAAGGTTCCTCGGGTGCCCCGGGAACGTCTAAAAATTATGATATTTTCATAAAACAATTCACAAAAGTCATAACCAAACACAACATTATGTAAGCATTGGTGGCCAAAGATCTGAAATGTCAAACTGAATAGTCAAACTAAAAGGAGAAAACAACTCACCAAGTACATTGGTAATGATCTGGACATCAGTAACTCCGTTGTCATTAGTGAGGGTGAGATTGTAGAGTCCTGCATCTGCCCTGGTCGCTTTCTTTACGGTCAGCATAGCCAGATTGTGTGTGCCCTCTATCTCCACATTAGAGCTCTCTTTCACTGGTTTGCCTGGTTAATATAAAAAATATCATTAGAAATGAGTTAGCTACTTATGCCACATGATGCTACCCGCTCAAACTCAGTTTCTAAAGAGTTGTAGATGTACTTAGTTTGATTGCAACAATTTAATTTGATATGGAATTCCTTGGGTGCCCCGGGGATTCCGCGGGTTACCCATTTAACATCGTTTATCTAGGAATTTCGAAATGACTAAATATGCAACGCTAAACGAAGGATCGCAATATAGCTCACCTTTGTTAGTCCATGATACAGTAGGAGTTGGACTGGCTCTGAAAGACACCGGGATCTGAAGTTCCTCTCCCGCCTTCACAGTGATGGTCTTCTTGCTGTAGCTCAGTATGTATGGCATGCAAGGAGGATACCTCACTCTGGTGGGGGGAGTTGGCGCGCTGAACTCTCCCACTCCCATTGACTCCACAACTGCAGCTACTCTGAACTCAATCTCTTCGTCCACTTCGAGGTCATCCAAAGTGGCTCGGGTTCCAGTTATCATCTGAATTAAAAAAAAATAGCTGGATAGTTATAAGAATAGTCCTCATTTTTTTTCACTAAGTACAACCTCCAATTCTACTACATTAACGCCTAAAGCGCTATGCGTTAGACGAAGGATCAATTACATCTTTTGGTGAAACTAGATTTTCTTAAATAATCGATATTCAAATAACAAACGTTACTTGAGGCAAAATTAGATTTTACAATATTCAAACCAGTTTTTAACGAAACTGAAAAATCTTTTTGAAACTTTTTATAGTCGCTCAAATCAGGGCTGAAAGGGCTATAAAATGATACATCAATCGATTCATTCTGGTGAGTATCTGTGTTACCTGATTTTGGATGTAAAGATGTAGAAAAAAAAACTAAAACAACCCCAAAGACAAAGTTTCTCTCCATTTTCAGTGCTGTCTCACAATTTTCACGCTGTTTAGAATAGAAAGTCAGCAAAAGACTGTTTTTGAAAAAGTATACACAAAATCATAAGAAATGAAAATATGTTTCAAAAATAAGCACAAAAATTCAAGATGAAATTTTGCGCTCACATTCTTCTGAGGTGCTAGATTGAGGCCTGATCCAAGCAGATTGGAGGAGGATCCGAAGTTGGGTCTGAAGCTGTCTGGGGTCAGGGGAGTAACCGCTGTGCTAGGTCTGCGACTAGGCCCCTGAAAGAACAAATAAACCGGTCACAGACGCCGTTAGTCAATATTTCGATCTTAATAAGCTATAAAAAAACTTAGGAGCTTTCCTCGATTCAAAATTGGTCGAGCTTTCATTTGATGATTATATGACACCGCCATCTTCCTAGAAAACTTGAAGATGCAAAAGAAATTGAATGTAATTTCCAAGTACTTACAGGTGATCGGGGCATCTTGGTCACAGGAGTCCACTCTTTCGAATCTTTTGGTTTTTTCTCAATCATGTATCCAATAACCTTCATCCTCTCACTGGTCAATGGTCTATCCCAAGTCAGCGACACTGAACTATCAGTCACTTCATTCACGGCCACATTCTTAGGAGCCTTGACGGTTCCTAGCGCAGGTTGCGCAGTCAAAGCTTTCTCTAAAGTGCAAGGTTCACTTTCACCTGCTGCGTTGATGGCCAGAACTCTTACTTGATACAAATTCTCTGGAATCAAGTCAATCAATTCGTACTTGAAGTCTTTAAGTGGATGTCTGTTGCACCTGGTCCATTTGGCGGAGCCTCGTTCTTTCTTTTCGACGACATAACCGGTGATAGGACTTCCACCGTCGGACTCGGGAGCTTTCCAGGTGACGTCAATACATCCAAGATCAAAGGACTCGGCAGAGATTCCTCGAGGAGCCATCGGAGGATCGAACTGGTCTCTGATCAAAACTGGACGGTCAGACATCAAAGGTTCACTGGATCCGTAAAGATTCAAAGCGCATACTCTGAAGTTGTACTGCACACCCTCTTTCAAATACTGAACTTCGTGTTGTGGATGTTTGGCACTAGCAGTCACTGGTTTCCAGGTCTGCTGACGATGACGGCACTTATCGACCGTGTATCCAATAATTTCGCTTCCACCATCATCTAAAGGAGCTTTCCAGTACATCTTTAGACCATCCTTGGTGATGCTGTCGAACGTTATCGGGCCCTCTGGCATCCTTGGAACGTCCAAAACCGTCACCTTTGCATCAGCCTCACATTGACCGTATTCGTTTTCTAATTTGATTTTGTAATCTCCGCACATATCTCTAGTGGCACTGCTTACACTCATAGCTGTCGTATATTCGGAGTTTTCAAACTTTGTGTTCAGATCGGCTATAATTTCTTCTCCGTTGTGTGACCATTTGACCTCTGGTTGAGGAGAGCCGTCAATGAAAACTGGGATTCGGAAGGAATGTCCAGCTTTGACGACAATATTTTTGGCTTTTGGATCAATTTCGTAAGAGGGCGCCGCTAAACAACAAAACTTTTTAACTGAAAACTACTCGGAGAAAAAACTTGCCATTAACTTCATAAAAGACACCAAGTTAATTTCTAAACAATTTTTTTGTGCATAAATACGCAAAATATTGAAAGCCCCGCGCTGAAAAATTACCTTGTTCTAGAAAAACTTCAAAATATTAACCTTTGAGAGGCTTGGCGGTGATGGGTTTGTCGGAAACATTAGTATCTCCCTCTCCCGCCTCATTCACAGCCCTGATTCTGAACAAGTAATTCTTCCTCGCCTCTACTTTTTTACTCTTGTATCGTCTCTCGTGCGCCAGTTGACCAATGGTCAGTTTAAGCCATTTACCAGCTGGAACCTCTTTTTGTTCCACAACATATCCCTGGATCTTGCTTCCACCGTCTCTCACCGGTTTTTCCCAGCCAATCTCGATAAAATCAAAACCAGCATCGATTGCCTCGATTTTTCCAGGAGCGTCTGGGACTCCAAACTGAGCACTCGGTGTCACGACTCGAGATTCCAGAGGATCAGAGACTCCATACTTGTTCTCGGCTGTAACTCGGAACTTGTAGTTGCATCCTTCGACTAGTTTGCTCACGTCAAGTTCAGTTCCTTTCAAGTTAGAGGCAACAGGCATCCAATTACCTCGTTTTACCTCGCATTTCTCCACTGCGTAAAGGATATCTTCAGGCTCAACTCCTCCTAAGTCACGTGGTTTCTCCCAAGAAAGACAGCAGGAAGTTTTGGTGATGTCTCTAACATCCAAGGGTTCTCCAGGAGCTCCTGGGCGGTCTAAAAAATGTTACACTCGAAGTTTTGCGTTAGAGCACGAATAAATTCAAAGAATTTCTTGAAGGAAAAAAGAGAAGAAAAACAGATCTAAATAAATGGAAATTCACTTCGTTAAATTTCATTTCAAAAATTGATGCATGTAGGTATAAGTTCAAAGAAATAATTTTTGTACCAGAGTCCAGGCAATCGTACGAGCTACAGTTATTAAGAGGGCTATCATCACTGATATGTTCAATTCTTTGATATTGAATCTAAATCATCTCACCTAGAACGTTTACAGTGCACACCGCCTCCGTAGATCCGTTCTCATTGGTCAACTTCAAAGTGAATCTTCCAGCATCGACCCTCTTAGACTCGACACATCTAAGATTGACGGCTGTTGGTAGTTTGTCCAGTCTCATTCGGTCATCTTGGATGACTCTCAGTCCTTTCTGGTCGTACCAGGTGAACTCTGGAGTCGGGTTTCCGGTGACATTTGCTTTGATCTCGAATGGCCGACCAGCGACTACCGTGATTTCTTTCGGCCAGGCGTTCATATCAATCTCAGGCGCACCTGGAAATTATTAAATATAACAGTAAGCACTAAGACGATCGTGGCTGCGACAGACTGCATAAAAAGGCACATGCGAACAGTGTCTTGATCATATTCGTGCGCACTTCATTTGGTGCGCATCGATTTGAACAATATTCTAGTTTTCTAGACTACCAGTACTCGATTTTTGCAATAATTTTATGTTCAGACTCACTTGGTGGCTCTCTGATCTTGAGCAATCCCGAAGAGGCACTCGGAGCGCTCTGTCCCGCCACATTCTCCGCCACCACTCGGAACTCAATCTCATCATCCTTTTCCAGTCCCTTAATATGCACTCTGTTAGTGGGAGAGTATATACAGTCTTCCCAGTTGGGACTGCCCTTCTTCTTCATCTGCACCTGGTAGCCGGACACTGGACTACCTCCGGTCTGCGTGGGGGCTGCCCATGTGAGAGTGACTGAGTCGTCGGTGATCTTCTCAGGTTCTGGTTTGCCTGGCTTCGAGGGGGCGTCTAAATATCCCAGGATTGTTTAACTGGAGTTTTCAAAGCAAACAGCTAAACCAACTCAGAACCACAACCAAGCTTTGGATCCAGTAGCAAAATGTGTTGAAGCTATGGTAATTAAAGGATCCTTTAGCCGAATAAAAATATCAACAATACCATGCTGTAAGCATGTCACTGGTTTGAAATTAAAGGAGTAAAATAATTAATTATTAACCGATGGGATCTCGGACAACTGCCATTGGTGATGGCTTGCTGAATTTACTCTGACCCACTTCATTCACAGCTGCGACTCTGAACTCTACTTCTGAATTTTCGACCAATTTTGTAGCCGTGTATTTCTTCGCATCAATTGGCTGCGTGTTCAACGCTCTCCACCTTCCAGAAATATTGTCTCTAATTTCAACTATGTACCCTGTAATGGGGGAACCACCGTCATCATTAGGAGGATCCCAAGCAATGGAAACACTAGCGGGTGTTGTCATGAGGACCCTCGGTGTCGATGGAGCGTCGGGAACGTTGTAGGGACTCTTTGGGATGACTGGAACTCCGTACTCAGTAAACAAACCAGTGCCTTGTTTGTTCTCAGCAGCGACTCTGAATCTGTAAGGAACACCTTCAAGGAGTCCACTAATTTCGCAAGTGAGATCCGGTGAGTTCGCGGCAAGTGTCCAGATGTTGCTTTTGTCTTCGCGTTTCTCGATGACGTAACCAGTTACTGGGCTTCCACCGTCATCTTCTGGAGGGTAGTATTGAAGAGTGACTGAGTGTCTTGCAACTTCCTTGACGACAACCGGGGGTATAGGAGCCCCAGGTACGTCTAAACACAAAGGAAGGGGAAATATTTTAAAGCAGTTTAAAAAAAACGGAATGATTAATTAATGATGGAGACGAAAACGAGGGGAAAACGGCAAGCCATAGACTCCACAATTACTGAAAGTTTTGTTGTCTTTAAACTCGGTCTCTTCAAGTTTCGAGAACATTCTTACCCAGTACAGTGACTCGGCACGAAGACTCAGTGGATCCGGCGATATTGCTCAAATTCACAATGTACACTCCCAGGTCCTGTCTGGTGGCTTTGAGACAAATCAGAGCCGTATCTCTGGAACTCTTCTCCACTTTGAAGTTGTCGGCGGAGGGGAGGATCTCCCTGCTGTTGGCCATCCACTGGATGTTTGGCACTGGGTGGGCCTTGTATCTAAGGGTGAGTCGGAAAGAGTTTCCAGCTCGGACTGTGACGTCTTGAAGTCCGTCTTTTTCCGGGTTAGGAATCACTAGAAAATGAACTTCGATGAGTTAACCTTTCATTACTTAAGTTAACTTTGGAAAACACGAAAATGTTTTGTCAAACTGGAACACAAAAAACCTTTTTGTGTTTGTTGATCCGCACAAACGTTCATATTGACGGTTATTCTAATTTACAATGTTGAAACGTAGCATGGAAGCATAAATGGTTCAAGGGAGTTTTAAGTAAAGGTTATAGGATAACAAATTTTTCATTCTCATTGCATTCCAGACACTTCGCAGACATATTACTAATAACGATATGAAACTACAAATGATCTATAAACTGACAAATTTGCATCACAGACGTACCTGGCACAACTGCAGAACAGAAAATCACAAACGGTTACTATGCAAGTGCTCAACGTGAACTAAAATTAAATTTGCGATAAAAAAAGGCTGAAATTTAGACAGCACAATTTAAGTCACAAGTTTTGAACGGAGGAGTGCAAAAAGTCGCAGAATATTCTCAAAAGAAAATTAAACTGTGAATATTTAATGCAGTATGCAGTGATTTCTGTCATAACAAAAAGTGAAGTGTGATACATAAATTTAAAAGAAAAGTCAATGACGCGTGCAATCAATCTCTTACTTGGTGGATCCTCAATTTTGACTGCAGGGCTCGTACAGTCACTTGGCTTACTCAACCCTGCCTCGTTCAGAGCCATCACTCGGAACTCGTACACTTCGTCTTCAATAACATCATCTACGAATGCTGTTGTCTCGGGAATTGGAACTCGGTTGACTTTATGCCATGAGTTTTCCATAACATTCCTTTTTTCGATTATGTAACCCTTAATCGGTCTGCCTCCGTCTCGGGTCGGTTTTTCCCACTCCAACTTAACCCCGCTTCGCGTAACCTCTTTGACCCTGCATGACCTCGGAGCATCCGGGGGGTCGAAAGGATTCTTGGCCATGATTGGATCTCCAAAAGAGGGATCTCCGGTTCCGTATATATTCTCGGCACATACTTTGAACTCATACGTCGCCTTTTCCATCAGACCCTGGACGGTGTAGTTGGTCCTGGAAATGGATGACGTAACATTGCTCCAGGTTCCCTTGCCTACCTCTCGTTTGGCGACTACGTAGTTGGTGATGACTGATCCACCATCGTCAACAGGGGCAGTCCATTTGAGGGCTATCTTTTCGTTGCTATATTCTGGGTACTCGATAGGACCAGGCGGCCCAGGTGTGTCTAAAATAGGCATACTCGAGTTTTAAAAAATACCAGATGACATGAAATATTGTTTACAGTTTTCCTTAACGCAGACTAACTTTCACTCTTAATTTCGGAATTTCTAACACAAATACTTACCCAAGACTTGTACGTTACACTTGGCTTCAGCCGTGCCTCCTTCATTTCTCAACTGCACTTGCCATTTGCCCCTCTCTTCCTTACTCACAGATGGCACCAGCAGAGTGGCCACTCCATCTTTGACCTCTAAATTGACCCGATCACTGGGCTTGACCTCTGTTCCATTGCAGAACCACACGGGAGTGGGCTCGGGGCAGCCGGTGAATTCAACGTATAGTTTGAGGATTTGGCCTGCCTGGAGTTTCTGGTCTTTCATGCCAAGCGCGGGGAAAGATATCTTGGGTGGGGCTGCAAAAGAAACTCAGTAGTTTTATAAAAACATAGCCAATCGAAACTCGGAAAAGAGTAATGAACGCAAGTATACATAAAAAAACACTTTGTTGAAAAAATTCTTTGAATTTCTAGAACGATTTATGACTGGCGCTTTTTTGATAACATTAATCCAACTTGACAAAACTGGATCATCAGGTAAAGTTTTTATTCTGTTGAAAATCTAAAAATGAAATTCCACTTTCGAAACTAGAAATCGTTCGTTTTTCGCGCAATTTCCACGTTCGTATTTAGAGAGTGCTGTTTACGTCACTTTCAGCAGATGAATTTCAATCAAACTCAATAAGTGCATATATACTTAAGTGCACTCATAAATGCATCAATATGAATGAACGCACATCTGTAGTTATTAGAGACTTATATGCACATTTTAAGATTTTTTCCTGAAAAAAAAAACAAAAAAAGCAACAAGACCTATAAAAGAGTCTTCACTACGTTCATTACTCTTAATAAGTATGGTATTTTTTGACTTGGGTTTTCTAAAAATCAATACTGAAAGGAGCGAAACTATTGATGCATCTGATTCTTTCAAATTGCACATTTACTGGTAATTAGAGAACATAGCCAACTGACAGGTGGAAAAGAGTAATGAACGCAAGGAAACTGAAAAAAAACCGAATTGCAGAACCACACGGGAGATGTTGAAAATGTTGAATTTTTTTCTAAAAATTCAACATTTTAAATTTCGAAGAAAAAATAGATGGCCTTAAACCTCTTTGAATTTGTAGAAAAATTTATGATGACAAAACTGGATGAATAGATAAATTTTTTAATTTGCAGGGAAATCTTATAATTTTCCGTGACCCTTACAATTTTGCTGTTCGATAGTGGAGTATGCCTTCTTTTTAACAATAGAAATGCACTGAATTTAAAAAGTAATCACAAGTCAAACCGCGAAAAATCAAAGTTGAGCGTGAACAAATTTTAAGACTTTTCCTCAAAAAAAAAACAAAAAAATCAGCAAGGCCTATATAAGAGTACTCACTACGTTCATTAATCTTAATGTACAATTAATAAGATGAAACCGATTTCCCATTCCATCACTGTTTGAAAAAAAACTATTCGCACTCAAAACCAGGTTTTCTTTTCTAGCCCGGCGTTTTTTAAGATACTTAAGATTGAATTTGAATGCTAGTGCGCCCGATTCTCTCTTATCATGACATGAATTATCATTTCAATGCGCTGCTTTTGCATTCTATTGACCGTAAAAAAGAATCTAATTGTTCACGTAATCAAAGTCTGCTACTCACCTTCTGGCTCCCTGATCTTGACCTTGAGGGGCTGGCTGGGCAGACCTTTTCCGGCCTCATTCACAGGAATGACTCTGAATTCCACTTCATCGTCCATCTCAAGGTCATCAACAGTGCCTGTAGGCACGTCTGTCTCTTTGCAAGGCCTGTTATATTAAACAATTAAGAATTTATGCAACCTTAATTTAAACTAGGTGGCTTTTAATATGAGCCTTAATAACGAACTTGCGTTTAATTCGCAATATTCGACATTTTTGTCTTCACCAATGATCGATTTTCATATAGATTTTTGCCCTTTATGGGCCTTCATGGTGTCCCACGTTTTCTCATTAAAGCAACACAATGAGTACCGTATTGTGTAAAAATTTTTATTAGTAAGCTAAAACCATAACGCGTACAACATCAATGGAATACGATTTCTAGGATTTCTAACTTGAATGCTTTGTCGCCTTTGCCTTTCTTCTCAATGATGTACTTGAGGATGGGACAGTTGCCAGTGTTGATGGGCGGCTGCCAGGAGAGAGTGGCCGAGTTGTTGGTCACTTTGTCCACTCGCAAGTCATCACATGCATCTGCGGGACCTGAAAGAAATTAGTGCATGAAATATCGAAAATGGTTGATTAGGAACTAATTAAGCTGGTTAAACTGACGGATAGCTTCTCTGGCGGTGATGGGGTTGCTGCTAGAACTGGGTTCACTGTTGCCAGCTGCATTCACTGCAAACACTCGGAACTCATACACTGTCATGTGGGTCAAGCCAGACACCTGTAAATTAAACTAGAGTCAGGATTGTATTAACTGCGATATAAATAAACTTTAGGGAAATTGAAATGAGACAGTTTTACTTCTATTTCGGCAAAAGCTCGCCATTTGACCAGTCAAGAAAAATCAACACTTCGTTAAGAAAATTGCAAGCTCAAAATTTCATGGTGCTTTTCAACAAATGCCTACTCTTAAGGGACTACATTTTAGGTTGCATACAGTCGGCACCAATATTCAACACAGAGGCAAAACTGAGCGTCGCACCTTTTGCGATACAAACAAAATGCCAAAATTCAAAATATATACCTCAAAAGAAACATATTCAGTAAAGTATTGAAGAAATCGTACGCTAAAAAATCAAAAAAAAAAATCTTATTTCAATTCTTAGAGTAATCAATTACCTAAATCAACAGAAAGATTCTGGCCATTCAAACTCCATTCATTTCTTTCTCATAACAAATAGATAAAAACGAGTTAAAAAACTCCTAATTGAATTCAAAAACTTTGCTTGAAGTCATACAACCAACAGACTGCATGTCCTAGAGGAAAATTTGGGACTAAGGAAAAGCCCTATCCTTTGCTTGCTTTAAACAAACATTAAAATAAAAAATGAAACGTTAAAACCAAACTTTAAAACAAAGAATGCAAAAATTAAGCAATTGCCACAATATACAACTTGCAGAAAACCTAAGAAATTTCAAAAGCCTATAGAATTAACCCAACAAATCAACTATCGAATATTAACATTTAAATTCGGCACAATAAACAATTAAAAAACATTTAAATTCAATTCAAAAGACGGTACAATTAAATTCAACACAGAGGCAAAGCTTGAAAACGTTCGAAAAACTACTGCGATAAAAACTTATGGTTATGTCGAATGGCGTTCCAAAATAATCTTAAAAAAAATTTGAAATCATTCACTTAGCAGCAATAAATACAACTTCATGATTTTTAGAAGTTTTTTACGACCCATCCATGCTGAAGCAGATAATCCTATACAAATATATTTTGCCCTCGCAATTACGCAATATAAGTTGACTAGGCCGAAATAACAGTCTGCTTAAATATTTTTAAAAAATGGAAAAAAATTACGCAAAATCAGACTATTTTTGGTTTCTTTCGATTCATTTTTCGTTTTGGTTTCTTTCGATTCATTTTTCGTTTGTTAAACGCTCACTTTTTAAATCTTGTATGGTTTTTATTGGTTCATTGGGTTTTTTCCAACTTAAATAGTTTTTCATTCATAACAGGAACTTCAGTAATCTGTAAATTTACCAAATCTGATTTAATCTGTAAATTTACCAAACCTGATTTTGCAATTTTTTTCTTCATTTTTTAAGATATTTCAGCAGACTGTTTTAGATGCGTATAATCGGGTTCGTGTTTTTCGTTCTAGTTTCTTTTGGTTCATTTTTCGTTTTTTTTTAATGCTCATTTTTAAAATCTTGTATGGTTTCAATTGGTTTATTTTTGAAGCATTGCTCTTTTTCCAATTTAAACAGTTATTCATTTATAGCAGGAATTTCAGTAATCTGTAAATTTACCATGTCTGGTTTTGCATTTTTTTATTTTGTAAATTATTTAAGGAAATTGTTATTGGTGCGTGTAATCGGGTTCGTGGTTTTCGTTCTAGTTCCTTTTGGTTCATTTTTCGTTTTTTTTAAACGCGCAGTTTTTAAATCTTGTATGGTTTTTATTGGTTTTTTTTAAGCATGGGCTTTTTGCAATTTAAACAGTTTTTCATTTATAACAGGACGTTCAGTAATCTGTAAATTTACCAATACTGATTTTGTCAGACTGTTATTGATGCGTATAATTGAACTTCCTGTTATAGTAAACACTTTTTAAATTGGAAAAAAAACATGATTCAAAAAGTAAGCCAATAAAAGCCATACAAGATTAAAAAATGTAAATTTAAGAAAAAACGAAAAAAAAAACGGCAGAAACTAGGACGGAAACCACGAAACAGAATTAAATTTGAGAAATTTTTTTTTTGAAAAATTAATTACTACCTGAAACAGTTTTTACCTATTTACTACTTAAATGATGGTAGTTTTAAATGAATTTCTAGAGTATGAGCAAGTCAGAAGTGATATTTACCATTCCTACTAAAATGACCATTTTTTGAGTAAAGTAGTTTACGGAAAAAAGTCTAGTACCCCATAGCAGTACCCTTGCTTATCGTAAGAGTAAGAACAATTGGATATTAAATGAGAATAAAAAAAAATGCAAAACGGAAAAAAACGATAAAAACCAGGTATACTGAAATCAGATTTGGTAAACTTTCAAAAAAAAACAAATTTTGAATAGAACGGGCAACTAAAATTTATATATGCTCAAAACTTTTCAGTTAGTTGACGAAAGTACAGGCCTGGAAATGACTACCAATATCAGTCATCTCTAATCAAAAAAAAATTTTGATTTTAAAAAGTACCCAGTTTCAACACCCTTGTTTATCGCAAGAGGTAATCAAACATTGTTAACAAGTCGAAAGTGGTATGAAGAAAAAAAAACTTAAAAAAACATTTGAAAAAACCGCCCTCCCCCATCAAAAAAAATTTTCCATGTCACTAAAATCAATCTAGGTGAATAGAAAATAAAACAAGGATAGCAGGCAGTTGTGCTAGCATGGAGTATTCCGACCACATTATAAAAATAACTAAAAAAAAGTTTCTCCTTTTTTCTTCGGATAAGTGTAGTTTTTTTTGTGCGCGTTGTGTTGAGAGAACTAATTGAACGCGCAGAAAATTCGTGAATTGGGCAAAATTGACAACAATTTTCCTTGAAAAATGAATAACACGCAAAAAAGAAAGAAAAACTCACAACAATCTTTCTAGTTTTTTGGAAAATAGTTTTTGATTGCAAAAAAGCGCCGAATGAAGCTTCCAAAACTAGTTTACCTGTTAAATTTATTATAAGGCCTACTCTCTTGAAATCAGATTAAAACTAAAAATTTTCAATCCAGTTTTCTCTCGATACTGGAAAAATATTTTGGAAGATTTCAAAATGTCGTTCGAGTCAAGACTAAAAGAGCTTTAATATGATATTACTCGACAAATTACGATGATTATCTGCTGTAGCTCCTTTTGCGTGGAAAACAAAAAAGTGAAAAAAGACAAGAAACACCCGAAGAAAAACTTCCTCCCCATTTTCAATGGTCGGTACAAAAATGCATAAACTGCAGTAAAACTAAAATGAGAATTCAGGATCTCATCCTGTCATTTGATAATTCGCGTCATTTAGTCTGAAAAACGAAAAAATTAGGCAATTTCTTGTCGACACTGAGACAAATTTTTCGATTTTTTTGGAGTCCCGACATATAGGGCTTTAATACGATATCACATTTGATCTTCTACGAGTTTTCCTCGAGATAACTAAAATTGGGTAAAACAACACCTTGTGCCATAGTTCCTTCCCTTAACTTCGTGAAGAGCAGGGAACAATCAAATTTTGGGCAATTATTTCCGATTTTAAACCATCAAATGAAGGAAATAACCAATTACCTTGCTAGTGCAGTCTGGTTCCAGTTCCCTGTTGCACTTTGTCCATCTGCTGTCTCCCTTTTCTTTCTTCTCAACTAGATATCCCTTAATAGGTGATCCACCGTCCGATTCTGGCTCCTTCCACTTGAGCCAGATGGCTGAGTTGCTAGTGTTTGTAGGCTCCGGCTTGCCTGGTTTGCTTGGAGGATCTGCATTTGGAGCAAAGACATAGATAAGATTGCATACTTTTTGGATTGTTGTAACATACTTGATAAAAAAACAAGCCCAAAAATTTTATGCAATTCAGTTATGTGAATTTCTGCCACATTTGAGTGCCAAAATTCTAAGCCCGAAATCAAGTACTGGGGATTGAGCGTTGGTTAATTCAAAATTTTGTCCATGTTTTCGACTATTCGCATCATTTTCGATGCAGCAATGTTCGTTAAACTTTAAGTAATTTGTAAGTTGATACTAGCCGAATGGGTTCTTGCACACGATGCTCGCGGATTCTGCCGGCTGACTGGGTCCGTGTATATTCTCGGCCATGATTCGGAACTTGTAGAGTTGCTTCTCGTTCAGATTGGGCACAGTGAAGTCCAGAGTGAACTCATTCGTGGATCCCACTCGAACCCACTGGCCTGCAAAGAGGAAACATATCACTTGACATTTTTTGTGACCACTTATCAATTCACGGCAGAAATGAGTTAGGGCATTAGAAAACACTTGAGGCGATTTGAATCAAACAGCTAGCTTTGATCATGATCGAACTATAACAATCCTAATCTGTAAGCAATTGCTAACCTCTCTCCTCGTCCATCTTCTCTACAATGTAGTTGAGCAGTGGGGCTCCCCCGTTGTCCTTAGGGGGGTTCCACTGCACCTTGATCTTCTCGCTAGAGATATTCTCCAACTCAATCGGATCCTCCGGTTTGCTAGGGGGACCTAGAATATATAAAATGGTTCACAAATAAAACATAATAACACATGGTTTACAAATTACACAGGCGCAGTAAATTTAAAAAACACCATGGCAATCCAGCAGGCATAAAATGAGACTACAGCTACAATAAATTGACAAAAAACTATATCTTTCCAAACATTTCAAGGTTTGTCTCGATTCGTCTCAAATGAAGCTAAATTTGTAGAAAACATGTTTAAAAAAAACAATAAACAGCGCTTGACACGAAAATTATGAAAATTTAGAAAAAATCGGATTAGATACATGTCACACAGAGAAAAAATCGGATTACATACATGTCACACAGTAAGAAAAATTGAAAGAAAAATAAACAGCAAAAAAAACAAATTTTTGGTTTTTAATCGTTTTTAACTTACTAAAAATTTATCTGAACTTTATCACCCACACGTGCCAGTTAAAGTACAAAAGGGAAGTATTTAGCGTCAAGTGTCATAAAAAAGGCCAAATGACATCCCTCATTTCAATTTGGCACGATATAATCCGCCGCTTAGGGGTGCTATACGAACGCAAAAATATTGCGCGTTAATTATCCCAAAATGACAAATAGCAACTTCCAAATACCCGTAACTTAACGAAAAAAAGATTACAGGTGTTTTCTTACATTTGAACTCCAGAGAACAATATTTTTCAGATGGTATAAAAAAAACGTCAGTCAAAAACACTTTGTTTCAGTTTAAAAAATTTCAACCAAAAAATCGAAAATTAACTGAACAAGACTGCTCGTATATCAGGGCAAAGCCCTGAATGTTCCGACTGTCCCTTAATTTATATCGAATAGTTTTTGGGAAAAAAATATTGGAAACCTATAAATTTTGGACAATATAAAAGTGTAAAACTTTTGAGTCGTACGAAATTAATACGACCAATTATTAATTCAACTTGGAACGATTTTGTTATGCGGGATAATTCGCGTTACTCAGCAATATGAACAAGACTGCTCGTATCAGGGCGAATGTTCCGACTGCTTTTGAAGGTTTATGGAGCAGCAGTAATAACATAAAAACATTATATGAACTAAAATAAAAAGAAAACTTTTTTTTTCTAAACATTGAAATTTTGTATGAAAATCATCCCCCCACACGCCATATAAAGTACAAAAAGATAGTTTTCGTTCCTTGTTACACATCAATTATGACAAATAAGCTTCGTTCAACCAATTTGGAACGATTTATAAGACGGATTGAATCTCTGCTTACGCGTTAATAGCGCGAATTATATCGCGCGTTAATTGTCCCAAATTGATCAAAATGGCAATCTTTAAACCCTCATAACTTTACAAAAAACGATCACAGGTGAAATATCTTTTCAAATTTAAGCTCAGGACAACAATACCTTTTGAATGATATAAAAAAATTCCGTCAAAAATGGCTAGCTAAAAAGTCAAATTTGTCTGAAGAAAAAAAAAACCCACCCGAGCACAAATATTCCGTTACTTTCGTATCGAAAGTCGGAACAATAAATTCTTCAAAGCGCGCATAATTTAGTCCAAAATATGGCGAATTTAGCAACTTTCAAACCGCGAGAACTTTAAAAAAAATGGAGGTAAAATATCTTTTCAAATTTTTACTCAGGAAGTCGATATCTTCAATGGGGTATAAATGTTTGTCAAAATTTATTATTTCGATCGGCGAAAATTGACTGAATAAAAAAAACCAACACCGAGCATAAATATTCCGTTTTCTTTGAAAGTTGGAACAATAAAAACACCACACAAGCATAAACATTCCGCACTTTTTCGAAAGTTGGAACAGCGAGGATATCCGCTTGTTGTGCAAGTTGAACAGAAAGGAACCGGTCTTGGAATTGCAACCGGTTACTACAGGACTTTTTGCCGTTAAAACCTTTGCGCACTGAATTTGCAAGTGAAAAGGTTGACGTTTTCTCCTCGCTTCATGATGAATCATTTCATGGCCTGTTAATTTCAATTGTTTCGCTGCTTAAATAAAGGCTTCTGAATTTTTCGCTGATCAACCTTTTCACTTTTGTGTAATTTAAAGAAACTTTAAGGAGTTAGTTACTATCTTAGAAACTTACCGACGACACTGAGGTTAAACTGTGCAGTGTCCTCTCCGAAGTCGTTCTTGACAACTATGTCCACTGGTCCACTCCATGGTCTCTGACAGTTGGGCAGAGTCAGCACTGCCTGTCCATTCGACACATCAACCCTAAGCACAATTCGAGATTAATAAAATAACAAAATACGCATCATTTCTGATATTTAGGTCAGCAAATCTACAGGATGTTTTTTACGATAGAAAACTACAATTAAAAACTCCACAATTAAAATATTCCAAACTTGTTTTTTTTTAACCGATGTGCAGTAACAGAAAATGTTGATTAGGTTTAAGTTTTAATTGAAATATTTTGTTGTTTACTGTTCAGTAGTCTATGCGTACCTGCAGTCTGGCATGTCATTGAGGAGAGTGCCGTCGGGTAGTTTGAACTGTACTGTGGGAGGGGGGTCTGCATTGAAGGGAACAGTGAACTTCAGGGTCTGGCCCACCTTCACTGTCTGGTCTCGCAGGAAGTCCGACTTGATTGAAGGCCGCACTGAAATAAATATAAGTCTTTGTAACAAATGTAAGAGTTTTCTCTATCGTTCCGACTATTTTTGAAGAAAATGAGGGAATATTTGAACTCGGGGTGGTTTTTTTCGACTTTTTAACTAGCAATTTTTGACGGATTTTTTTATATCATTCAAAAAGTAGCATTGTCTTAAGTCTCAAACTTAAAACGGTATTTCACCTGGATCCATTTTTTGTGAAGTTATGAGGTTTAAAGATTGCCATTTTGATCAATTTGGGACAATTATTGCGCAATATATTCCGCGCTATTAACTTGTAAGCGAAGATTTAATCCGTATTAGAAATTGTTCAAAATTAATGGAAGCAAGCTGTTTGTCATAATTGCTATGTTACTAGAAGTGAAATCTATCACGTTGTACTCCATATGGTGTGTGGTGGTGACATTTTCAAAAAAAAAATTTTTTTTGAAAAATTCATCTTTTTCTTTTTTTTTTAAAACGAACATTGCTCCATAGACCTTAACATGCAGTCGGAACATTCGGGACTTCTTATTGTATTTGGACTTACCAAATGGGTCCTTTGCAATCACTTCATCTGTAGTTGCCGGCTTTCCATTTCCAGCTGCCGTAACGGCACAGACTCTGAATTTGTACTCCTGGCCTTCAACCAAATCATCAATCTCAGCGTCACAGTCTTTAAGAGGCACTTTGTTCACGCGTTGCCATCTATTCGTGTTGCCGACTTGTTTTTCAACGATGTATCCCTCAATGGGACTGCCTCCGTCGTTTTTGGGTGGGTCCCACTTTAGTTTAGCTTTCTGTTTATCGATCGAGACTACTTTGAGATTGCGAGGAGGCTCTGACATATCTGAAAACAGAGAAGTTATGAACAAAAAGCCAATAAATTCTTTGTCGTTTTTATATGGCATTTCAATATGTCATTTTGGGAAATATTTCAAAATTATTCGCGACTCAGCACATTGCCAAGGAATTAAAATTTTTCATTCCAAAAAAAAACTAGCTTGATCGAATAAAAGATGTCGCAGATGAGAAAATCAACTAAGCGAAATGGTGCAATCAAATTGATTTGATGCTCTAACCATAAGGATCCTTGGCGGTGAATCGGTCAGTCTCCACTGGCTCACTGGCTCCGTATTTGTTCACAGCTGACACTCTGAAGGAGTACTCATTGCCCTCCACTGAAACAACAGAAGTTGAGTTAGCGGTATTTGTTTTTTTTTAAAAAACGTTCAAAAAGCAAACTTTCTTACTAGTAATAAAACTTGAAAAAAAAAACAAATATCTTTTCCCTTGAATAAGTTTGAGACAATGTTAATTAAAAAGTTTTAAGTTTCATGAATAAAGAGTTCTAAAACTGATTGATAAAATAGATAAGCAACTCACCCAGTTTCTTAGCAGTGTACTTTTCCATAGCATGGTCATTCTCAATGGGAACCCAGTTTCCTCTCTTATGGTCCACTCTCTCTATGTTATACCCAGTTACTGGAGCTCCTCCATCGTTACTCGGCTTCTTCCATGTCATACTTGCAGTCTCCTTGAACACTTCGGTCAATTCGAAGTCTTCAGGGGGGTCTGGTCGGTCTAGCACTTTGATGTTTCCTTTAGTTGTGGCTTCTCCAAATGGATTCGTGAGTTTGAGTGCGTGGTTTCCAGAGTTCGCTTTGGTCGGATCCTTGAACCTGACGACAACCTGGAATAAGAAAAAATTGATACAAAAAATGTTTCAACCTTTTTAAAAAGATTTTAAAAAGCTCCTCTGTAGATGTATCTGAGACAAGAATAAATAGCAATATATTGTAAATTTCTACCCTTTTTTCTACTATTTTCATTTTTTGTCATTGCATCTTTTACACCTATCTGAGTCACCAAAAAAATATATTCTGAGGAAGAATTTGTGATTTCACCTTATATGGTGACCAGGCAAGAAACGAAAACGAAAAATATATTACCTCATCGTCCAGCACTTCAATGTCGACATCGTCCACTGGTACTCCGTCCTTGAGCAGTTCGGCGGTGGGCTTGGGTTTTCCTCCCTTGAATGGAATTCGGAACTCGAGAGGTTTGTGCGCCTCCCCTATGATGTCATCCATTTCCTCGTCCATCTCGGGAGCCACTTAAAACAAATTAATACATTAGTCTGAAAACTGTTACTAAGATTTTATCATTGTTCAAAAAGGAGGCAAGATTTCCCAGGCCAGAAAAATGCCCTTTAGTACCAGAAAAATACCGCTGCAATAGTACCAGAGCGTGGAAAACCAATTTTCAATCATCTAGCGCTGGGTTGGATTCATGGTAACCGGATGATATAACTATGGAAGTAGTATTCTCACACCTTCTGGCTCATGGATCTTGACTTGTGTGGACTTGCTCGGTGGTCCCTCTCCTGCCTCATTCACGGCTCGCACTCGGTAGTCGAACGTCTCATCAAACGGCTGATCACGCAGTAGAGCCTCATTTGCTATAACATTTACTCATTGTAGAACTTTTTTTCAGCATAAATATCCGGGAACATTTGCCCTGCTGACTCTCTTATGTTTTAGGCCATTTAAAGTTATGAGAGTATTCGAGAATGTTTAATTGAACTATTTAACCTTTTTGAACTCTATCAATTAAATGTACTTAATTTAACCAATTCAATCGCCGACAATTTTAACTTCAAGTGTTCAACATCGATAAAAAAAAATTGTCAAGGAACGAAGTTAGGTTGTGTGGTTTAATCAGAAAAAATCCTTAAATTTGATAACAATCAATTTTGATTTATCGTCGTTTGGCCTTTGGTTTCTTTTTAAGTTCAATTCAATTTCATTTGGTGAAAGGAAAGTAAATTGCAGTCTTCAATTACGTAAGTAAGAATGGCGCAAAAAAACTTTCAACTTTTAGGTTCAAAACGGGATTTTTAATTCTTTCATTTCCCAGTAAAGAAAATTACCTATTAACCCAAATTACCTTTCTATGATTGGTTTAGTTTTAATAAATGTGGTGTATTTAAAAGCTTCCAATTTTCAGTTTCCTTGAGTTCATTGACAATTTACCAAGTTTCTGTTGACTATGCTTGAAGAATATATGTAAAATTTCAAATTTTGATTGATCAGTTGGTGACTTACTCTGACACTCCATGACCTCTTCGTACTCGGGTTCTTCATCATCGCTGTCCTTCCTCTTTGGTTTGCGTTCTACTACGTAGTGGGATATCTTGGACCCCCCGTCATTCTCAGGAGCATCCCACTTCAACTTCACGGAAGAGTTGGTCACTTCTTCTACCACTGGTTGGCCAGGAGATCCAGCCAGATCTAGAAAAAAGTTTAGATGCGAAACCTAGAGCCACGTTCAATAAAAAGTGGACGCGAAATTTCAAAACGCGATATTCAAACGGAAAAAAAAAGTTTCGTGGAATCTTTTAGTTCAGATTAATACATTTTCTATTAGCCCTGAAAATCGGAAAATCATTTGATATAAAATTTGCATTTAGTTTGACAAATCGCATTTGGCATTTTACAAATCTTATTCCTATTAGCCATGAAAATTGGAAAAATCCTTAGATATAAAAGTAGAATTCAGCTTGGGAAAAATCGAGCAATCCAATAACTTGAAATGACTGTTTATTGGTATTGCCACTTACATATAGGTTCTCGTGCAAACGCTCTCTCACTCTCGTCACTCGGTTCTCCCGGACCAGCCAAGTTCACGGCACTCACTCGGAACACATATTCGCTCTTGTGCATCAACCCCGTGCACTTATATTCCAACTCTTCGACTGGCGTTTTGTTCACCTTAATCCAGGACCTGTTACTTCCAGGCGTTGAACTAGAACGCTTCGTCGAGGGACGCTTCGTGATTTCGCTCTTCTCGATGATGTATCCTATGATCGGCGATCCACCGTCGGTTTCGGGTTTGTCGTAGGCAATCGTGATGCTGCTCTCAGCAGTCTTGAGGATGTTCGGAACTCCTGGAGGTCCTGGAGGGTCGTACGGAAGTCGGATTTGGACAGGGTTTTCAGTTTGAAGGTGGTCACTGGCACCGATCATAGTCTCCGCACACACTCGGAAGTGATACTTGGCTTTCTCTTTAAGATTCGAGATTTTCAGCTCGGTTTTTTCGGGAGGACAGGACATGACCTAAAATGGCAAATGGTTATATCAAAAACAGTTTGTAAACCAAGTATCACCCATTCTAGCATCACCGACTTCTGTAACTACTTATTACAAAATCCCGTAATAACAAGCTCAAGCAATCAGTTCAACAAATTACCTTTTGCCAGACTCCTGTTCCCTCCTCCATCTTTTCCACAACGTAGTTCATCAGAGGAGAACCTCCGGTGTCTTTCGGGGGATCCCACTTCATAGTACATCCATCCTCGACTATGTCTTCAACCTGTAAAAAAAACATTGAATTATCGCAACATTATTTAAAAATCAATAAGCCGGGCTTAAATCAAACCGGACACATGACAAAGCTATTGGGGTTCATCTGTTAAAAACTTGAATACAAAATTTGCATAGTCTTTGATTTTCTGGTACTTTTTAAAGCCTTGATATGACCCGAAAGTGAAACAAAAAACAATTTTTTTAGCAGATAGCCAATGTTTAATTTGCTTTGTAGAAAAACCCATAGCATTTAGATAAATAAAATTCTAGATAATAATTGCATCCTATCAACCTTAAGATTCTCAGGAGCATCCGGTCGGTCCTGGACATTGAGCATCATCTTCGCTCTCTCTTCTCCTAGTTCGTTCTCCATCACCAGTTCCATCTCACCACTGTCAGCTCTCATAGATTCTGGGATCTCGAACTTCAGAACTCCGTCTTCGTCTATGATCTTGATACGATCGGAGCTCTCAAGAGGTTCCCCATTCTTGAGGAACTTGAATGTGGGTTTGGGGTGTCCCGAGTACGGGATCTCTAGTTTGACTGGCTGTGGTGCTCGCACGGTTGTGTTTCGGAACTTAGAAACGTCAAATTTCGGTTTAGCTGAAACATGTACATTTCAACAACAAAATAGACAAATCACTTGCGTTTGACCAAAAATATTAAAACATTTAAATAAATAAACTTTTCAGACATAAGCGAAAAAATACCACACTTTTGATTTAGTTTAAAATCACCTCAATTAACGGTACTGTCTGGTGCTTAACTTCTTACTGGGGCAAATATTACCAAGGGTTTTAATTTCCAAAATCATGGGTCCTTAATCTCGGGAGGGGGCGTAGGAGTGTCTCATAATTTCGACGCACCAGTAACTTTTAGGCCCCTGATAGTTAGACACATGAGAGTAACATTAAAAACTTACAGTTAAGTTCACAATCATCTGATCCATTGGAAGGCTTTCCGGTTCCTGCTTCATTCACTGCACTGACTCTGAACTTGCAACTCTTGTACGGTCTCATATCGGTCACCGTAAATGTCTCTTCTTTGATCACTTTCGGAGTCACCTTCGACCACCTCTCAGTTTCAGGGTCAAATCTTTCTAGAATGTACCCATCAATTGGTCGACCTCCATCTCGTTTCGGTTTATCCCAAGTTAGGGTCAATTCTTTTGTATCGACTGAAGCGATCTTCGGCTTGCCAGGCGCTTCAGGCACGTCGAACATGTTTTTAGCCTCAATCGGTTCGCTCTCAGTTGCGGGTCCCTCGCCGAATTGATTTTCGGCCGAAACACGGAACACGTACTTTGAACCTTCGGATAGTTTGTTGCAGACAAACTCAAGGTTCGGGTGAAGTTTTCCGACTCTAACCCATGCTTGTCGTGTGAGGTCTCGGCGCTCGATATTGTAACCGATGATTTCACTTTGGCCGTCGTCTTTTGGCGGGGTCCAGTTGAGAGTGATTGAATCTTTTGTGGTTTCGGGACAAGAGATTGGAGGATCAATCGGACCAGGTTTGTCTGCAAAGATTTGATTGTTCATCATCAACTTATTGTTGGTAGTTAAAACTTCTTCTTTCTATCGTATAATTGAGGCTTACATTTAAAGTTGCTCAAAACTTAAAAACGATTTAATAGTTCGATATAAAATTATGAAAAAATTATTTGAAGCCTGATAGAAAACAATTTCAAAATTTTGAGCAAACTAAAGAAAAATATAGCAAAATCTTGCATCTAAAACTATTTTCCTGTCTCAAGATCGACTCACCGTAAACAATCATCTGGCACGTTCCCTCTGAGGTTCCATGTTCATTCTTAACAACCAACTTCAAAGTGCCTCTGTGTTTCTTGTCTGCACTCTTAATAGCCAGTTGAGCTTCCTTGTTCGTACTCGGGGTCAGCAACTCCTCGTCTTCCGTCGGTTCCAATAGTTCATCATCCAGGTACCACTCGCATGTGGGCGGAGGACTGCCGTCGATGGGGATTTTGAGGTCAATTGGTTGACCTGCCTTGACCTTAACGTCTTTGAAGTTATCCAAATTGATGCTTGGCGGAACTAAACACAAAAAGATTTTTAGCCAACCCAAACCAACAAATTATTTTTATTGCGTCTTTTATATCTAAACAATTCAATCTGACTTCTGAAGCATAATTTTTTATAGTTCTTTCTTAGAAATCTTCTTTCTCAAAAATTATTTCCGAAAAAAAAAGAGACAATTAAACGCCTCTGCTTTTGATAATTGATCCTATATAGCTAATTAGATAATTATGTTATATTTCTGACTTACTCTTCGGTAGTTCTATCTTCGTCTTCTCAGACGGGTCACTAGGGTCTCCTTTTCCCACTTCGTTCACGGCTCGGATTCTGAACTCGAACTCCTTTCCTGTATCCAGATCATAGAGATTAGCCTCGCACTCCGGAGTTTCCATCACTTCATCCCAATCGTCGTCGTCTCCGAAATCATCCGGTTTCACTTCTCTCTTCTCGACTATGTATTTGATGATCTTGGTGCCTCCGTCAAAAGCCGGCGGCTTCCAAACCAGATGTACCGATGAATCTGTGACGTCATCGCAAACTGGCGCTCCTGGAGGATCTGCGGCATCTGGAACAGAGAACAAAATCTTGGTCAGAGACAACAACTATTCTTTTAATATTTTTAATAATTTGAGAAGATCATCAATTCCTGAACGCAGAATTTAATTCACTTGAGAAAATATTTATTTCCCTTGCCATAATGAATAGCTTCAAGCGGGATTCTTTCATTCATGATATAGAACTAAAATGGGTCTAAATTAAGAAGTGCAATAAAAAATGCAAACCCTTTCAACCAAAGATTTAGAGATTTCACAAGGAGAAATTCGCAAACTATTTCGATAATTTTTGTTTCACTTTGTTTTAAGGAGATCAACTGTTAACCAGTTTCATGATGTCTTTTCATAAAAAGTTACCTAGTTAATCAAGTTAAATAAGTAATAGTAACTAGCAGTTAACTAGTTACTCTACTCACAGATTGGTTCTCTGACTAGGATGTTGTCGGTGGGCTTGCTGGGTTCACTCACTCCCGCCTCGTTCTCTGCACTCACTCGGAACATGTACTCTTTCATCTCCACCAGATTGTCACAGGTGTAGTCGTTCCCACTCACCGGTCGCTTATTAGCCCGGATCCATCTGTCCTTTCCCTTCTCACACCTAATCACACCAGAAAAAAATGCCGCTTATGCAGTTGCCCTGACACCTGTAAGTAGAGAGTATTTGAGTTTTTAAAGTTTCTGGTGCAATAAAATCAGTCAAAGAACTATTAAAACCACCAGCCTTAAAAGTTTTTTGCTTTTTTTGCGACGCTAGCGGTTTTTCAGCAAAGAAGATCAGAAAACAAACCACTGTTTCATAAACTTTCGAAAAAATGGTTTATAGTCTGTTACAACCAACCCAGACGCAAATAAGCAACCAGTATTAGTCCAAACACTGATTCTGATATTGAAAATAGATAGCATTAAATACCTCATGTAGTCAGCACGTATTTGATCTTTTAAAGCCAATAATCTCAATTTAATTAAAAAAAGAAATGCAGAGGGGTCATTGTACCTCTCGATGATGTAGCCCTTGATGGGGGCTCCTCCGTCACTATCGGGGGTATCCCAGTGCAGCGCCACGAAATCTTGTCCCACCTCTGTAACTTTCGGCGTATTAGGTGCATCCGGCACAGCTAAAATGAAAACACATCATCAGCAGGGAACAAAAAAACGGATTATGAAACAATGAATTGGTCTAAGAATGGGTGCCAAGAATTTTTGCGCCAAGTCAAATGGCAACTTTTCATATACTAACTTGCCCTACATGGCAACCAGTTCTATGCCAACTTGACCCATACGACATTTTGTCCTATGCCGTTTTGCCCCATAATTAACACTTTTACTTGATTCTTTGATGTTCAAATTGAAGACCAGCAAGTGCTAATAGGGACTGGACTCGTTTTGAGATAACAAAAAACTCTGGTTTCTTTGGCTCAATCTTTTTCGATTAGAGTCTTTTGTTATCTCAAATTTTGGCGTTTAAATACCAAAAACTATGATGTCTTTGGCTCAATCTTTTTCAATTATAGTTTTTGGTAAGTGAACGCCAAAATTTGACAATTATACACAAATAGCGCCCACCGAAACTGAATGAAACGCGGCTATTCTTTCATTTTGCGTCATTGTTTTACTACTTTGTTCGTACATACTCAAGATAAATACTCAAATTACGTGGGGAATATCTCAGCAAATTAAACGAACGCATTATTAACGGACACGATTTCACAAAAAAAAAACAACAACAAGGATAGCCGCTTACTGTGCAAGTGGCACAGAATGTTCCGACCATAATCTTTAAAAAATACAATTAAGTTTTTTCAATTTATTGTCGTTTTTTTTTGCGTGGTGTAACAAAAGGAGCTGAACAAAAAAAACTGGAGATTAGGTATATTCGACAGTCATAATAAAATAAGCAAATTGAAAAACAATTTTTTTTAGAAAATTTACTTGAAAAATGAAAAAAAAATTAATAAGTTTTTTTTTCAAGTTTTGCAATTTTTTGATTTTTTGAAAATTTTCATTCCAAAAGGCGCTAAAGTACTCGAAGTAAGCTAAAGTTTCTCAAGTAAAACTAAATTTTTATGTTTTAAATTAAGCTATTTTAAGCTTTTAAGCTGTTAAAGTTAAAACAAGACTGCTCGCTCGCATTGTTCGCTCGAAACAAGACAAAAATCAAAATTTTCAAACCTGTTTTCTCAACAATGGGAAAACATTTTTTCAAATTTTAAAATGTGGTTCGCATCACGACTGTAGGGGCTATAATATTATAAATCACTCAACCCAGTCCGATGATTATTTTTGGTACTTGATTTTGCGTGGGAAACAAAAAACAAAAAAAACTGAAACACACCCGAACACAAAGTTCCTCCCAATTTTCAATGGTCGGAATAAAAACTACTGAGCATTGGAGATGCGCAAAATAAGTTGCGATCGGACAAATTAATTGGGAAAAAATGAGATGTAACCCAAAAACGAACGAACATGAAACACATGGTTCAAGAAGAAAACAGTATTTGACACAGAGGCGAAGCTGAGCTTTGCTCACTTGCGACACAACACAAAAATAAAACAAAAAACATCAAAAATGTCAAAAAAAACTAGATATATCATAATGAATAAGCCTAGTTTTGAAACGAAACCATGCCGAGACAACAGAACATGAAATTAGCCTCTGAAGATATCTTGGCAGAAACCTTTTCAGCCGAAAAAAAGCAACAAGATTTAAGATTTTTGAAAAATCCCCGTCGCCCTCAAAACATTTTTGTCCTGTCAAATGGAACAAAATGAGACAGCTAAGCCGACATAATATAGCCCGAAAACTAAGAAGCCCACAAAAAGAAGTTATTAAGCCCCCTCGCCTCAAAACACTCAAAAACATTATTGTCTTGTCAAATGGAACAAAATGAGACAGCTAAGCCGACATAATATAGCCCGAAAACTAAGAAGCCCACAAAATGAAATTATTAAGCCCCCTCGCCCTCAAAACACAAACACGCACAACACACTTATTTCGCTCGTCGAAGGACACAATATGAGGTCGATAAGCCGATATAATAAAGGCCGAAACCTATCAAGCCGGAAAAAAATAGAAAAAGCGATATATAGATATGATGATTATTCGAGTATATAAATTTCATAGTTTCTTCGAAAGTCGGAACAATGAAATTAGAATAAGAGCAATACACAGATACTCAAGACTTATATTGAAGAGTAATTTTTGAAATTTTGGTTCGGAACAAAAACTCGTAACAAAATATAAGCGTTTACTTGAGTAAAAAATAATCCAAACTATATAACTTTTCCAGATTTTTAGAGAATACACAAGTATACGCTATTTATGCCAAAGTATACGCTCTTTATGCCAAAAAATAAGTATAGTATACGCTCTTTATGCCAAAAAAATTCAAAATTTTTAGACTGAAAATTTCTTCCCAAAAAAACGATGTTCTGCACAAGATAAAATATTGCTTGGGTAGCTTTGATTCAAGGCAGATACACATGAAAAAGCAAAAATGTAATCATTGTCACGTGCTAAAATACGTGCTTAAAAACTAGTTAAGCAAAAAAATGTTTCAGAAAAAGCCTTATTCTGGATTTAAAAATACGTACCAAAAAAGCCTTTCTCCGGATTTAAAAATACGTGCAATGGCAAGGCTAAAAACATTTCTCATATCAGGATAAAGTTCTGAATGTTTGGATTGTCACTTAAAGTGACTGGAACAAACTTTGATACAAAATCGGAACAGAACTCAAGAAAAAAATAAAAAGTAATGAAACAAATAACTTTCCTTTTGATAATCTTGCCCTCTCCCGCACGCAATGTAAAAAACAAAGTGACATATTTTGTATCTACTTATACATTATTTGGATCAATGGCTCTTTCCCCGTTATTTAAATAACTTGAGGAAATTTATCGGCTACATTTTCGACATCTCGATGAACTCGTTGTAATATAATTTTTCTTGTACTGGAGATTGTCAGCAAAAAAAACGCAAGTTTCCATCTCTACATCAAAAACATAGCCAACTGGATGTTGGAAAAAAGTATAATGAACGCAAGTAAACAGAAAAAATAAATGACTTGCTGTTGAAAAAAGCTCGACTTTCGAATTTCGAAGACAAAAAACAGATGCCCTTTAAGCTGTTTAAATTTCTAGAACAATTTATGATTGACACTTTTTTGCTAGCAGTAATCCAACTGAGAAAACTGGATCAATGGGTAAAGTATTTATTCTGCAAGAAGTCTAAGAAATAAAATCCACTTTCGAAACAAGACATCGTTCACGCGATTTCGACGTTCGTATTTGAAAGTGCTATTAATGTAACTTTCAGCAGATTAATTTCACCTGAGCTCAAAAAAAGGTTAGATACGTATGAATGCTTATCTGTAGTTGCTAGAGCATTTAAGGCTTTTCCTGGAAAAAAAAAACTTTAAAAAATCAGCAAGACCTATATAAAAGTCATCACTACGTTCATTGTTCTTAATTAGCCCATAAAGAAGTTTTATAAAATAATTGTTCAGTCCAAAAAGGAGGTATCAAAAAAAAGCTGCTTCAAATTAGTTGATATTGCCAAATTGACAAAATCACTTTTTTTTATCAAAGTTTCGTTCACTGTTCTTGTTTTCCAATACCAGATGAAAAAGCAAAAAAAAAACTTGGTGGGTTGGAAAGGTAGCACGAAGTCCAATCATATACTTGTACAGATTGTTGCAATTTGCGTATTGATTCTCTTATTTTGACCTCTATTTCTTAATTAGATACACGTTAATTCGTGCCTATTCGAAGTCCATGGGACTTCGCGACACTTTTGTTGTTTCAAGAGAAAAAAGTTTTAATTCAATCTTTACTATTTTTATGCTTTTAACCTTTGCTTAGTTACTTTTGAGTACACCAATGGCATTTGAACACTTTATTATGGCACAGTCAACTGACTCGAATCGACGGGGATTTCCCGCCTTTTGGCCGAATCATACGGTAGAGCCCCACACCCAATGGGCAAACTGGATCGACCAATTTCATCTGGCAATTATTGCCAAAAAAAATTTGTACATCGACAGTTTAAAGGAACCATTGGAGTCGGAGACAGAAACACCAATCCTAGAATATCTTCAAGAGTCAGAAAATTAACCACAGTGGAAAGCTAGGGAGGCCGGAAGTAAAGACGTTATGCAAGTGTACAAAGCCGCAAAAGAAAGTAGAATTGCGGAGGAAAAATAATTGCGGAGGAGGACAAAAAAGTAAGATTAATATTGTACTTGGCTTTAAGATCTGCAGGAAAAAGATCCAACTACCAAAAACAACCTAGGGTGAAAGTTTTATCAGTCACTTTTAAGAGTTCACTACTCTTTATTAGTCCATGTAGAAGATTTATAAACTTGTTCAGTCCAAATTGAGGGATGAAAAATACAGGTTGGTTAAAATTAGTTGATGTCGCCATTTTGACTAAATTACTTTTTTTAACCAAAGTTTCGTTCACTGTTTTTGTTCTCCAAAAGCAGATGAAAAAGCAACAAAAAAACTTGGTGGGTTGGAAAGGTAGCACGAAGCCCAACCATATACATTGTACAAATACTAACTGAATCTGTCCTCTGCCCTCTCGATCTGTGTCTCGCTCCAATCACTCGTGCCTATCTTGTTGACTGCCCTGACTCTGAACTGGTACTCGTGGTCCTGCTTCACCCCGTGCTCAATTGCACACTGGTTCTCGCCCGGCAGTCCCTTCCAGTCACGACCCACCTGCATTCATTCATTCAAATTGCACAGTACACGAATTTTGCCGCTTTACAGATTCAACGCACACAGAAATTAGTTAATAGTCATATTTTGGCATGAAAAACATCTACGCATTTTGACAATTTTTTCGTTAAAAACCGAAGAAGATTATTCAATCGAAAACAATGCTATGTTATAGCGCATGTAAATTTTATTAACTTTGAACAATTTTTTTCAAAAAAAACAAAACTTTAAAATGCACAATTCAAACAGCTTCATGCTCAGCACGACTGACTGATCAAGACCAAGTTTTCTGATGCAATTTTGCCAGACTGGTTGCTCAAGTTTTCGTTTACTTTCTCTGATAAGTTGACTCACCTCCTGGTCATAAATGGTCCAGTCGCCGTTGACAGTGCAGTCTTTCATCTCCACCACGTAGTGTGTGATCGGTCTGCCTCCGTCTGCCTCAGGGGGGTCCCACTTGATCACCATGCTGTCCCTCCTCACCTGCGATATCTTCAGGTTCTCAGGACTGCCAGGGGTATCTGCAACAAATGGAGAAGCAATTACTCTTACCAATTTAAAGCTTTTTTGTTGAAACACTAATCTTAAGTTATCGATCAAAATAAAAGTTATTTTGAAGTTGACATTTCAAAAAGAACTTCGTTAGAACTTCCAACTACGCAGATTGGTTCACAAGTTAACTCCGAAGTACAGAAAGCAACGCAAGCAAATCTCAAAGACTTAATCACTCAATTTTTAGCAATTAATTTTAGTTCTTTTTGAAAATTCTGTAGATTTGGAGAATCTTCAAAACAAACAGCATTTTGCATCGTTGAAATTTTGAGATTATGATTGAGAAGAAAGAAAGAAAGTGAGGTAGACTCACCGAGTACATCAACTTGACACTCTAACTCAATAGTCTTGAGGAAGTTTGACAACTGCAAAACGTAGGATCCCTTGTCAGTCCTCATAGAAGGATCAATGACCAGTTCAGTATTCTTATTATTCGAACTGATACTGATCCTCTTGTCCGGCTGCAGTTCTGTGCTTTTCTTGGCTGGAGTGCTCACTTTTTTGATCCACTTGGCGGTGGGGTAGGGTGACCCAATGAACTCGCCAAATAGTCGGATTGGTTCTCCGGCATTCACTTCGACGTTTTTAAGATCACCCAGCATCTTGGGCTCGTCTAAAAAGTCGAAATGGAAGACATTAAAAAAAACTAAGATGACCAAACTCGAAATTCCATCTAGTTAACTCCGCTTCACATCAGCTTTTGCGTTAAATTATAAATAAATGGTCATCGGGACTAACCAAACCCATAGTTACTGTTAAAAAAATGACCATAATGATTAAATGTCTTATTTCTTGTTGACATTGTTCTTGGTTCACGAATCAAATTCTTTTGTCGCGAACTTCGTAGCTTGAAATTCGCACCAAGAGATCCAATTTTTTTTTTTTAATTAGAACGTGTGCTTACTTTCGACCGACAAATTTGCGGCAGTTTCTGTTTTGCTCTTGCCGACCACCAGCGAGTATTTGCCTATGTCCTCCGGAGTACAGTCATTCACCACTAGTTTATACTTAGTAGGTCCATCCTGACTCATCTCAAACTTGTCACTTTTCTCAATCTCCTCCCCGTCTTTCGCCCAGTAGGCCTCTGCTCTGGGGTGGTCGTGTTCGGCCTCGAATGTAGCGAAGAAACCCACTTCCGATTTGAGGTCGTGCAGAGGAGTCGGGAAGCTGATCGGTTTCTCTATTAGAAGCAAAGACAAATTCAAAATCTTTAGGTTCAAGACAATTTCAATCATGTTAAGTTCAAATAAATGAAAGGTTAAAATTAGAAAATTTAGTGTTATTTTTATAACCAATTTCATGAATCAGAAGATATAGACGCTCAGAAAAACATGGAATTTGTTGGCGACACATGTTTGAAAATTTACATTTTTAGAATTGCCAAAATCGGTCAGTCTTATCATGGAAATTCCATTCCATACTATTGCCATGCTTCCAAGCCTAAAGAAAGAAAAGTTCTTGCGGAAATCTTGCGGAAATTGTTTTCTAATGGTGAACAAACAATGGGCTAGTCATATCTGCGGCTGCGAATGAGGTACCTTTAACGGTGAGTTTCCCACTGCACTCTGCTAGTCCCATCACGAACTTGTACACTCCCTCGTCCTCAGTGTGCAGGTCCTTAATTGAGAATGATCTCACCTTCCCTGTATCTTGTGAAGAGAACCTGCAAACAAAGAGAGGATCTGAATCAGTTGGTATGGGGATAGGAGGCAAAGTGGCTAAGTCTCCGCTTGTCAATGGAAAGGCCGGAGGTTCGAGCCCCAGAATGATCCGTGTTCGCTGTTTGAGGGTGAAGCAAAATTATCCAGTCCAAAAAATAGCTAAATAATTGCAAGCAATTCTTAACCAATAGTGCAGCTATAAAGAGCTGAACAGCTCGCGTTTCGGTCATTTCCGAGAGGACAAATTGCCATTAACGTTATTCTCACACAAAAATGTAAATTAATTTGAAATATCTTGATCATCATATCATAATCATTATCGTTACAAAAGGATGGTTAAATGGTTGATTTCCATTATAGTTATCCGAACAAAAAAATATAGCTCGAGAACTGATTTCGTATTATAGGAGGAGGTCTAAAATGTACTGGTGAGCTATTATATGAAAGAACTAATAGTTATTCTTAATGAACTGTTAGATTTTTAAACGCCAATTACACTGATGACTAATTAGCCCAGAATATAATTAAGCGCTACTATAACTGACCTCCCTGTCGCCTTGAGGGGCTCATCGTTGAAGAACCATTCAACCGGTGTCTTCTTGTCATCTCGACTGATTGCTACTTCCAGCTTAACTGAGTCAAATTCAACACCCTCTTGGTCGCCAAAGCTGCTGCTGATGTCAACTGGGGGCTCTGAAAATATTTGATAAAATTAAAACGGTTCATAGCAGATGAAACCTAGCATTTCACAACTGATTAGAAGTGATTAGAAGACCTAGAATCATTCAATATCGTCAAATTTGCCAGACACGGTTTAAATTTCAAATTTAGTTGCATGGTCGTCTCATTGAAGTAGATTACAGAACCGAATAAAATATTAAACATTTGCATACAACTTCTAGCGCTGGGATACGCCAAAAAGCGCGGTTGTGAAGAAGTTTCTGATTTGTATCTAAATTAAATCAAACTTATATTATTATGTTCATAAAAAAGCAAATCTGTATCTGCTAACCGACAATCAGGAGTCCCCCCTCTGTCTTCTGTTCTCCTAATAGCAGCTTGTATCTGCCCTTGTCTTCATTCACTGTCTTGTTCACTGTCAAATACACCCACGTGGGGTCATTCTCGTCCGCCGCAAACACGTACTTCTCAGGGTCCTAACAATACAAACAAAATCTCATCATCACCATCATCATCATCAACTAAAACTTTTTCTCAAAGACGTAGAAATCTTTAGAATTGGTCGAAGAGAGTTTTGACAGAGACAGCCATTTTTTTCAGAGCGCGTTCTCCGCCATAGTTCGCAATTTTGGCCCAAAAAGTGCCAAAGGCTCATGAGAAAATCAAAGGCAATTTCTTGGGTGTTATTTATAATTAGGTATAATGAATTGAGTCATTTGATTTTTAATTATCAGTCATGAACTCTAACCATAAAACAAGAGTCAGTTCACACAAATTTTAGCATGGTAACACAATCAAAGTTGTCGACTCTCATTTACTCTGACCTTGGCGATATTGAGGACTTTGTTGTCCTTGTACACTTTGATCTTCTTGATGTCGTAGTCTGTGGTGCTCAGCTGGGCTTTCATCACTCCGGACTTGCCCCTCACCGCCTTGCTGTTCGGGTCTAAGTCCACCACAAACTTGGGCGGCGCTAACAAAACAAGAAGTATTAGCTGTCCAGCAGACATGAAGATGAAATAATACTCACTGCAGAATCTGTGCCAAAAGACAAATCCCACCCCTAAGTCATTTGTTCAAAAGTTTTGTTTATTGTTTTTCAGCCAATCCGAGGATAGTATTTTGCATGAAAACACGATGTTCACATGATCCAAGAATTAAGCTTCAAAATGACAACAATCCCTGTTACAGTAGCAAAATATCTGAACTCATTATTGCATCACATCATTTCGTTCATGCTTGCTCTGACAGTTTTACTTACAAATGATGGTCAGTTTTGCCGCGGACTCTCCGCCCCCGAACATGACCTTAATCTCTCCCGCTGACTCTGGCACTGTCTTGGCTATGGTCAGCTTCAAGATGCAGCCAGGCTTCTGTCGCACCTTCGTGATCGCCTCAGCCGCTTTGTCCTGCAAAGTAAACCAGATTTAAATTGCATGAAATATCAATCAAGATGAGGTCAGGATTTCCGTTATTCAAATATGGCTCTTTCTGACGGGGCGCTTCCAGCTGTTCGTTTTTGTTTCTCGGCACATAAAGTTTGAAAAGATTACTGTCCATAATGTCAATAGAAGTTAAGCAATGCAAACAATTCAAAAACTCGTGACAATCTTCGCTATTGAATTCTGATTCTACCCTAAGCCACTATACCCAGAGCGGATCTAGGACTTTCGTAAGAGGTCAGATAGCTTTTCGTATTCCGACAAAGTCGAAGCTTTATGCTTCTGGAGGTCAAAAAATATTCTGACCTCTCCCAAAAACTACACCGCAGGCGAATTTTTGCGCCCCCCCCCAAAGGTAATGGTTCGATACCACTTACGAAAGACCCTTTGCGCAATGACCCGAATTCAACCCTGCTTTCTCCAGATGAGGTACACTGAGACAGAGTAAAAACTTCATCTGGTGGTGGATGGTTCACGTAGCGATGGTTCTCTGAAACTTACGATGATGCGTTCGCCATTTCTGTACCACTCGACGTCTATCACTTGCTCGTCGTTCAAGTGGCACTCGAACACAGCTGGACCCTTCTCGTTGACAGTCATGTCCTCCAGGGGCTTCACCACCTTAGGCACTGAACAACAGACGAAAACATTATTATTTCTCGATTTACAAAAAAAAAACAAATATTATATCCAAAAAGAGTGTACAACTTTATAAATATATTAGAGAACCATTTCTAAACTTTTTTGTTTTTCTTTGTTTTAGTTGATATAAAGAGACTTTAAACTACACCCATAACTAAGGGCAAGCAACGTAGGTAGAGCATAGCATGGTATAACCTCTTCTAACATATGATACCTTACTAAACACCCGTAACTCACCGTCCACGATGATTTTGCCTCTGCCGACCTCGACTCCGTCCATTTCACAAGTGTACTCTGCGTCATCCACCATCTGCAGCTCCGGGATTTCAAACGAGAACGTCGGCATCTGGTTGGAGAACTTAAACCTAAAACAAAACAGACTACGTAAGATACACATGCATTCTGAACAGAACGAGTTGCTAAGCTATACAAGAGCGGCGATAACGCTCCACCGGAGAACTACCAACCAAAGTTGTCAAGAACCACGGCTTGCAAGTTTACTAGACGAATATAAACCAAATTTATTCACGCCAAGTTAACAGGCAGTTGACAAAACTGATCAGCGGTGGATCTAGGAATTTCGAACTGCCGTTTATGGACTCTTATCGGTGAAAAAATTTGACATACACCCCTCAAAATTGAAAAAATTGGCACTGAAGCCCTTTGACATACCCCCCAAAATTAATAGACTCTGCATTATTAACCTGAAATCGCTGTTGTCGACCTCCTTTCCGTTACGGAACCACTTGACTTGTTTGGGAGACCCAGCCGACAACTGGATCTTGAGTTTGGCTGGCTTCTTCAGCTTGCCCTTGTGGTCCATAAGAGCTTTGTCCACTGTGACCTGGTAAATTGAAACTATGAATTTATCATATCATTATTACTAGTTTTTTATGGGCCAGTTTCATGGATTTTTGGTGGCCATTTTCACAAAGCTTTCTAAGCACATTAGCATTCAATTTTTTGATGAGACACTCCCATGGACCTTCGTATGTGACATTTTCATGGAACTTGTCAAAAGATTTTTAAATGGTTTTTTACTGAAACTTTTCCGAAGTGACAAAGTGAGAGACAGAAAAGCTATAAATTGTAACGAAGGAAAATTCATAAGAAAAAATTGGGTTAATAGAAGATGAAGATGTCAATGAACACAATTCGATCAGATAGAAGTCATGAACCATTAACGCCTGCATGGACAAGAAATATTTTACAGTTGCACAACGCCTACAAGCTAGAATTAAAATCAATGAGCCAGTTATTACCAAAGTGGCAAAACCAAACCAGTGTGCAAAAAAAAGAAGTAATGAAGTTAACGAATTCAAAAGACGTTGAAATATTTAAAGACTTAAGCCCAACTGAAGTCGTGTTTGTAAAAATGATGAAGCGAGATAATCGTAATCTAAAACTTAGGACAAAAAGGACAATTTTTTGTGATAATTTCCCAAGAATCTACACTAAACAACCTTAAGCATCAAAGGTAGTAACGAAGAAGGAGTTGCCCTTGATTACAACCTTTAAAATGTTTCGTTATAACATGTTTATCTGATCATATAAAATCATTAATCAGAGCTACTAATTTTCACTCAATGTCTTTCAGTAATGTCAAAAAAACTATCATGCATCTGAAAATAAGACCACTGAAACCGCAATTCAAACTATTGAAAGCTACATTCAAACATTTGAAAATCCGGCCAATCTAACATGTCCAACTAGAACATTGCAAAAAAAAGTCAAAAATGAAAGCTGGTTAATTAGTGGTTATATTCAGTTTAACCCCAAAAGTAGAAACATTCAAGATGGAATTGTAATGATACAAAAAATACATGCAGTATGAGATTGGAAAACCCTAAAATGAAGGTAAAATAGCTAATCTAAAAAAAACTATTTTTCATGATAACAGCTGTTATTATGTACAGAAAAACCAAAACTATCAAAACATCGTTCAAAAAAGTTGGATCGATTTGGAGAAAGACGAAGTCTTTATTTCGGCCTACTATATGGTGCGGCAAATTTCACACTTTCAACAGGGACAATAGGACGACAATAGGACACTATGCAGAAAAATCTATTAAAAGTCATAAACACCATACCTTCCTCACATGGTTTTGAATTCTAGTAATGGGCCACTTTACTCTGTTTCAAAAGATCTTGATTATGAATAGCAACTTACCTAAAAAATAACCGAAAGATAAACAAGTTAGCCAGTAAGCTTCAACCAAAACGCTTCAGAGTAATTGCAGACGTTGTCTGAAAAGATTCTTGAAAAAATTTACCCATTTTATTCAAGAAAAACAAACAAAATGGCCAGTTTGGTTTACCAAGAAACTGGTCCATCTATGGAATAAAACTGCAATGCAATAGAATGGAAAAATTAACCACTAGATTTCCAACTATTTATCGATAAATTCAAAAACTTGGGGAAGCAATGCGGAAACGAAATCCAGCCAACATGAAACGCATTTAATTTGAAAAGGTTCCAAAAAATGAACGGAAAATACTCAATAACACCAAAGGCAAAAAGAACAATTTCAACAAATATCCGCCATTCAACCGTGTCTTAAGATATGGAAAATTCAAAGAAGGCTGATACTGATATATTTTTTTACTTATTCCACAACCATAGAGAAAACTTCATAAACTGATCAGTGAAATATTCCTTTCCCAACGCAACTCAAAAAAATTTTAAAAAATGTAAAAAATCATTCATACGACGACTAAACGAGTAACATAGGAGAAAAAATTTTCATATTCAATTGCAGCTCCCTGTCTATTCTTTATTTCAATTGTGTCAAAAAAAACGATTATGCATATGAAAATAAGATCACTGAAACCGCAACTCAAACTCTTGAAAGTCACATTCAAACATTTGAAAATCCGCCCAACTAAAATTTTGCAAATAGAAAGTGACAAAAATGAAAGCTAGTTAATTAGTGATTACATTCAAATTAACTCCAAAAATAAAAAGTTCAAGATGGGATTGTAAATAACTAAAAATAAAAAAAACTGATTTTAAAAAAATGTTTTCTTATTCACTAATATATATAGAAAAACCGAAACTATCAGAACATCATTTAAAAAAGTTGGATCAATTTGAAGAAAAACAAAGTCTTTTTGTCGGCCTACTATATAGTGCGGCAAACTTAACACTTTCAACAGTGACACTAGAACACTATGCAGAACAATCTAGTTTTTCAACAAAAAATTAACACCATAACCTCCTCACATAGTTTTAAATTCTAGTAATGGACCAAATCCGGTTGGAAAAAATGAAATAGGAAACTTACCCCGGGTCCTTTCATGTATCGAGATAATTTTTTCTTTGTTTCAAAATATCTTGATTATGAATAGCAACTTATAGCTTTTTTTCGGAGCAAAAGAAAAATTCAATTTTAGAAAAACAGTCGATAACACAAATACCAGCATAAAACACGCTTTTACTTTTCATCGAGCGGCCACTGAGCAAACATTAAGTGAGTTGACGACCATTGAACCAAAAACAGAAAAAAATATACAGAAAGTTGCCGTGATAAAAAAAACTTTGAGCGATTATGTTATGTAAGACAAAAGAAACTTTCAAGTGAAAGCAAAAGGGAGAAGTTCACATCATGCGGAAAACAGAGGAGCAACGAGAGGCACGCGGAGGGGAGAGCGAAAATTTTACAGAGAGGCCTAAATAGATTTACTATGAGATATGGATGTGGACGAGTGTTTGTGGAAAAAAAATGGGAAAAAAGAGGCCAAGAGTGACGACCTACCAATGCTGACGACAAAAGCTTTTGTCGAAGTTTTCAGATATTGTGAAGAAATTACAAAAAATTGAAGAAAAAATTGATTTCGCTAGAGTATCCGAGTTCTTCAAAGCGAAACAAGCGTGAGCGACAGGACATGCGGTCACGGACGTAACGATAGAGACGATTACAAACATTTAGGAAAAAATCGACAAAATGAGTTAATTGATTTCGCTAGAGTATCCGAGTTACAAAAGTGGCCATCATTTATTGGAACGATCAACGACTGTGGAGACAGGGTAAGAGGAACACAAAATTGAGACAAGAGATACAGCGGAGTGGAATGATCATCAAGCAGAAAAGGTAGGCACAATTGGATTAATCAGGGAGGCCCTATAGAGCAGTGCAAATCTGACGGTTGGTGACCCGTACAAATTGGTTGTGACCCCTGCTGCTGGAGAGGGAGGCGATCAATTTGATCCTCGATAAGAATGAAGACGAGATCATAAACTAATAGCTTGAAGAGCCCAACAACACCGAGAAAAGCTTATCTCTACAAAAAAAACAGCAATTAAAACGAACTCGAAAATTCAAACTACTTTTGAAAACTTTCAAAAAAAGTGGTACAGTAAAACATTATTGCCATAATTTAGAGACGCCTAAACTAAAGGGCTAGTTTAGCGTTAACAATTATGAAACTGATAAACTTCCAAAACTCGTCATGTGGGTGGTAAAGGAGGAAAGATCGTTAGTTTACATCGACTTTCACATTCATCGTCGGTGATATGTTGAAGATTATCTAATTTAGTCAGTAAATTGCGTAATTTATTGTTGAAACAAGCTGCAGTAATGATCTTGGGCGTTAATCACTGCATGTTTTCTGAAGAACCAGAGCGCTTATGACTGCTATTTTTCAGTTGTCAAAACTTCCTTTACATTTTTACTTCGTTTTACTTGCGTTTTAATAATTTTTTGTCGGTAGCAGTCCGAATTAGAGCATTGAGCTACTTTTCAAAATCCATATATTTCAACAGATTTTTTGAAGCTTTCGGTGTTTATGAAAAGCATGAGCCGCTTTAAATGATGAAGAAAACCCAATGAATTGATTAAGCTGCTCTTTAAGAAACTAAAAGCTGGAAAAAAGAAGCATTGGAAAGAAAATTTAAGCAGAACGACGAAATTTACCCCTCCTTCTTTTTTCGCTGCCTGTAACAAACGCAGATAAAACCCTTGAAATAAAAATTTAACACTGCAGTTCAAAATCAAACTCGATTTAAGTAAAACAAGTTGATAGCTGTTTCCCAATTTAGTTCATTCCATACAATCATATTATTGAATGGATTATAAAAATGACCAAATTTTTAATGCAGATACTTCGCAATACAACAGAACTTTTATTACATTTCAGTATATATAAAAAAGCAATGCAAACTTCCCAGAAGCGAAGACAAATTGCTTTACCTCATCGGCCGAGCCTTTCGCGTCTTCTTTCTTCTTCTGGTTGATGAGTTGCAGGATGGCTCTGAGGTCAGTGACCCCGTGTTTGAAGGCAAACGCCTCCATCTCAGACCTAGACATGTTCTTCATCACCTCCACTAGCTGTTCAAGCGACAGTTTCTCCTGAGGAGCAGCGGAAGATTTCCGTCTGAAAAAATAATGGGTCAAGATAATAATGCACTCATCTTTAGTGTTTTATTTACAAGTTTTATTTGCAATTTTAGTAAGAATCTAAAGTCAAAGTACGGCGAATTGAAGAAATCTTCAGACCATATAATGATCGAAGAAACTTCTAGGAGAATCCGTAGGGATTCGAACCCATATAAGCAATCTTTTCTCGAGTCTCAAAAAGGGGGATGAAACTAAATATTGACACAGAGGCGAAGTTGCACTTCGCATACACAAGCAAAAATAAGACCGATAACGCTACTGGGAAAAACTGAATGATTAAAACTTTGAATCTACAAATTTTCTGAAGTGACGTACACCAATTATGAGTCTGCATAATTGCTAAGTGACGCAGCCAATTATGACGCATCAGCAGTACCAGTCAATTTGAAAAAAAAGAGAAATTTATCAACCATGCCGAAATTTACAGAGCGGACGCATTTTAACTAATATACGAAAAAAATTCATTAAAAACATCCGGCCCTGCCCAGGTTCAAACCCTCTTATTTTTTTACTGGTATCCTTCCCTACCTCTACGCTACAGATCCATGACACCTTAAAGCTAAAGTGCTATTTGCAATATAATAGTCTGTGTTATTATCCTTAGCATTGGCTGTACTTAATAGCTGGATCAAAATGAACACTTCCAAAATGAACACATTTTGTCGCAACAATTGTATCGCAACAATATTTGCGACTTGAGTTGGAAAAAAAGAGAGTTCATACTATAACACAAGCTATGCTTGTGTAACGATGTCTATGAACCTCAACATTTTTAACAAAAAGTTTTAAGTCAGAAAATGACAAATAGTCTATGTCGTATCAGATCAACAGCGGATTTATGTCCCCCCCCCCCCCCTCAGGAGTTCGACCCCCTGCCGACCCAAAGGGTCACCCCTTTGTACTATTTGAGATATCCATTTTTGGTCACAGACCCTAAAATTCTTCTAAAGGCGCCTTCGGCGTCAATATATACTAATTTTTAGTGCGGGGGGGGGGGGGGGGGGAGCGCGCCAAAAAAAAAACGGAATTTTTTTTGGTCAAAATTTTCCAAAAAAAGCCTAAAAACGCCTTTTTGGCCTGTTTTTTCAAATGTTTGCTTGCGGCGCAGAAAATTTGGTCAAAATGATGTCTTTCAAGTGATTTAGGAGAGCTCAGATTTTTTTTTTTGAAAAACCGCCCCCCCCCCCCCTCGAGAAAATCCTAGATCCGCCCCCTGTATCGGACCATTTTTTCTCTAGATCACTTGACGGAAAAATAACTCTTGTAATGTCCCATAGTTATAATTAGTTGACTGCTTTTTCCTTGCCAATGTAATGACTATCAATACTTTTAGAACAAAACCAGATGCCAGTACAGCGAGAACTATCTGGATCAGCTGGTGATATTAATTTATGGCGACTGCAAGCATTAACCATTATATTACGAAAAAAAAACATTCTGGAAGCACAAAACTTCCGGATTCGCATTTTTTTTTGTCACATGAGGACTGTATTTAACTTTCCAAAACACTTAATAAACAAAAATTGAACATAAAATGAATGTTTAGTTAAGTCACAGACATAAAGAACGAACATATCGGAGTTACGACTATCGCTGGGGCCGGGAGACCTACTGCGCCCGGGAGGTGAACTGAAAAAGGAACCTGACATTCAAATCAGTCAACATAATGAGCTCATTTTGTAAGAACTCAAAAATTTTAGTGTCTCCGAAAAAAATGTCTTGGAAAATAAGGAAGAGAGAGCTTCGCCATAAATTGATATCACACAAATAATACAAACAAAGAGAGAAAAGATGATTTTTACTAAGATAAACTTAACTAATCTGTAAAACATCAACTGACCTTTTGAGTTTAGTATTGACCTGCAGCTCTTTCGAAGCTTCCTCGACCTTCACTTCGAAGGCCTTCGTCTCTTTTCCGACTGAGTTCTCAGCCTTACATTTGTACTTTCCAGCGTCTTTCTTCTCAGCTGTGTAAACAATTAATCTGTAAGTTTTGGTGGCCTGGTCAAAACTGAACTCGTTGTCGGAGGTCTCTTTCAGGGCAGTTATGCCTCTCATCCACGTGACTTTGGGTTCTGGGTTTCCGGTGATGACGACTTCGACAATCAACGGCTTCTCTGAAAAAAATGCGTTACTCCGTGATGTGAATGCCAGATGGCAATTTTATTTAATCAAGAGGGACATAGGAGACCCATTAAACACAAAGAATACCGCTTTGGTACAATTTAATTTTACGACATCCATTTTGGTCAGCCAACATTAAATTTTTCCAAAGGGACCTGGAGCGCCATTCATGCATACTAAATTTGAGGGGAGCGCTCGTAAACAAAACGCATTTTCAGCCAAAACAGTCTGTGAATTTTTTACCTTTCCAACCCCGCTTTTGATGAAAAAATCCCCCTTTGAGATAATTTTAGACCAGGCAATGAATCAGTCTAATACGTATCACCAGAATTTGAGAGGAAAATTTTTTAAAAATGATTTTAGGAATGCCTGGTATTTTGAAAAATCGTGGCGTTGTAGCTGGAGCTCATTTTCCAAGTAATAATTTAAAAAAATGATTTTTATGTGTTTTCTGTAAAATTGATACGAGACATTACACAAAGTAAACTGTTTTATATATTCTCACTTCAGACCTTTCATTTACACCCAATTTTGTTTTCTCTTTTGAGTTCTCTAATTGAGTCCATGCTGAATTCCATAAATATTAGAAAATTTTGTCTCAGAATACTCTTGAATTTCTCAAAACATTGATCTAGCTGACCTTCTTCTGCAACAGTAGCTTCTGGTGCCTTGACGAACACTGGCGCCGCCTCTGTCTCCGGGTTCTCCAGTCTGGGATTCTTGTGTCTCTGGTGCGAGGACTCTCCAGGCACTTTTGGCTCCTCCTCTCCCTCGACCATTATTGACACCGCCGGAGCAGCGCTGGAAACATCATTATAAATAAGCAATAATTTACTACAGGTCTGATCGGAAATGAGATTTCAGTGTTTAGTTTGATGGGTTTCTTAACGTGTAAGAAACCACGTTAAAACATGCAGAAAACATATTATGCACAACTTGAATCACTGGACTCTTTAAACAACTACAAAAAACGGCAAATTTTTCTAAAACTACCAGGTTGACAAAATGATGATGATCAAAAAAGTCGGCTCCCAATTGGACGAAATTAATATTAAGACAAAACACTGACTCGTCAGAAAATTGAGAAATTTCCCTTGTGATTTTAAAGTCTTGTGGGTTTCTTGTGGGATAAAGATAGGGTAAGAGCTACTAGAAACGTGATAGGGTTTAATTATTATCCACCAGTAAAAACTGTTGATGACCAATCATAAACAAAAAGTGAACACTTTTAACCTGCGAGGCGCTTCCATCAAGCTGCAAAATAAACACAGTTAAAAAAAAATTATTGAACGGAAAATGAAACGCAGAGTTTTATTAATTGTTTTGCTTCTACCAAAGCGAATTGTTAATTAAGCGCTAAATGGTTGTTCTTTTATGAGATGTGTTGAGAAGTGAATTTTTTTTTACCTCATTCTCTCAGCTGGAGTTGGTTTGTCTGAAACAAAAATTGGCAAATATTAATACAAAGATTTCAGCTTGATTTATTTTTGAAAAGTCTGCTTTAACCTTGCAAATATGCCGAAACCCAAGATGTTCGGCAAATATGCCGAAACCCAAGATGTTCGTCAAAAAATCAAATTAACAATGGAGCGTCCTAAATTTCAAGAAATTAGATTTATCTGTTCCGGAAAAAGGGATAAAGGAAGGAAAAAATCGCGACTCGATTTTCATCTTGTTTTTTCTCCAGTAAAAATCTCGAGACAGTAGTAGTTGTATCAATTAAACTCCTTCGACTTCTCAAATGCTGTTATCATATAAATTAAAACATGAAAAAAACAAAGCGGCAAAATGATAGCTGTGAGCAGCAGTAATGGTTTCACAAATTCTCAATAAATTATATCAGAGAAAAAACTTCCATAAAACGCCAGGACTGAATGCCCGAAATTTATGTTAGCCAATCAGAATTCATACTTCAACACAGAGTCGATGCGGAGCTTCGAAACCATTTGGAACCCAAGTGGGAAGGGGCTAGGAAAATATTGAGATTCATAATGAAGCCAGGTCAATGATTTATAGTTTTGTAAAAGTTATTTTTATGAAAAAACCTAGTTCGCTCCAAAAGTATTCTTGCTCTTGCAAATTAAAAAATATATAGAAAAAAAACGCGGATATGAATGAGCTTTGGGTAGCTAAAAGGGCGTTGATTGGTTGGTAATATTTGCGCATTTGGCCCTTTTCTGATTAGAATATCCCCATTTCACCACCTCTCCCTTTGGTTTTCGTGAAATTGTACCTCCAACAATAGCTTGTGCTTCCACAGTCATCTTTCCGACTGAGTTCCTGCCCATGACCTTGTACCTCCCAGCATCCTCGGCAGTCGCTTTGAGACAAGTTAGCTCCACAAAACCATCGCTCTCATCGTACACAAAACTGTACTTCTTGTCTTTGGGGTCAATAAGGACACCATCTTTGGACCTAGTTAAAATAATTTAAATCAAGATTTCAGAATTCTGAATTGGAAAGCCCTATTAAATATATTGTAATTACATTCAAAAAAGAGGGACAAAACGCAGCGAATGAATTCAGGTGACGTGATTTGCATGTGTAGACTTCATTAGCTATTTTATTCGTACGATCATTTTCTAGAACAATCTCGCGCAGCTTCTCTTTAGTTGCTATACTTCACATAAGTACAAAAAACAAAAAAGTCGAAAAAAAATATAATGAAAAAAACTAGATGAACCAAAATTTTCGCGTGTCTCGATAAAAATATCTAGGGGGCTAGCTAAAGCTGCAGGTAACTGTTTGATATTTTTGGGGTGATATGTTACAATAGGTGGTAATTTTGAGTATAGTGCATGTATTAAAAATCAGAACTACTATGCATAACATAGTCATTTCATTTTCAATCAATTATTCTCTTACTTAGATATTTTTTGTTTAGACATTACTCTGCCATATGAAATGCTATTCTAAGACTTAATTTTTACACTTCTTCCAAAAAATTTGGCTTTCAAAATGAATTAAAAATAATGTGCGAAGTAAAACAAAAAGCGATCCAGCTATTGATATTGAACCGAAATTCATAGGCCGAAATTCATAGTTGTTTCTCTTTTGAATTAAGTGAAAAGATTGGGAGGTGAGAAAATTTTGCATATACAAAACAGACCTACACAAAATAGTTCAGAAAACCTTGTAATGAAGGAAAAAACAGTCAAACACAAAACAGTCCGGTTTAAGGTCGCCGGTGGGCGCGCTACGGATAACCGGCTCTAAATTTTGTATTAAATCCTACCCTCTTTTGGCAAGCTCGCAACACGTTGGCGCGACTGCTGCGGTCACTATTTTGTTCATTATGTTTGTTGAACAAAGGACAATTCTTGGCCTATCGGCTTGTTACAACAATTATTTCTTGCGACTGTTTTTCGGACTGTTTTTTATCGGACTGTTTTGTATGGGGCTGTTTTGTACAGACACGAAGAAAATTGTTGTGTTTGAAAATTTTTGAGACATTGGAAACTTCCCAAACACAAAACAATTTTCTTCGTGTCAGTACAAAACAGCCCCATACAAAACAGTCTGATACAAAACAGTCCGAAAAACAGTTCCAAGTATTAATTGTTTTAGCAAGCTGATAGGCCAAGAATTATCCTTTGTTCAACAAATATAAAGAACAAAATAGTGAACGCCGCAGTCGCGCCAACGTGTTGCAAGCTTGCCAACAGAGGGTAGGATTTAATACAAAATTTAGAGCCGGTTATCGCCCACCTGCGAACTTAAACAGGACAGTTTTGTATTGGACTGTTTTTTTTCCTTCATTACATGATTTTCTGGAATATTTTGTGTTGGACTGTTTTGTTTATGCGGCATTTTCTTGTATAAAAAGGTATTCGTCGTTACTGCAGGAAAAATTCTTGCAACCGATTCTTTCGATTGAGTCTTTCATCTCAAACTTGTTTGTCTTCATTTTATCAAAGAAAATGAACTGAACTCGCAAGTGTAAAAAGCTTCATGTTTCACAATGGTCACTGCTTATGATAATTCCAACAAGCGTCAAGGAGCAATAGAATAGTCAGTGATTACAGTTGACAGTTGATGAATTTATAAAAAAAGTTACATTTGAATTCTCACCATGTGACAGTAATAGGTTTAGCTCCCTGAACCGTAGCGTCAATTTTGAACGATGCTCCCTCATGGTAATAGGCGTTGTACGGTTTCTTGATGAAAGAGGGTCTGTCTTTATCCGGAGTATCTTTACTCGGAGACACAGTCAATTTACAGGTGCACTCGGCCTTGCCCTCTTGATTGACAGCTGTCACCTTGTACACACCCTCATCGGGAGGGAATGCTTCCAATATGTCGAGCGAGTAGAGATCGACTTCCTTGTTTGTTTTGTAATACTTGCTGATGGGCACTTCAAAGTCGTCCCTAAAACAATGAAATTATTAAATTCGTTTTCACTAAATGAACAATTGCTTTATATTTTACAAAAAAAGTCTCATCGAGATATCTCATCTTGGAAGCACACCAAAAAGACCAGTTTGCATTTCCATCGTGCGGTATGAGTGAGTAAAAACAGTTTGATTCCCGACTACCAAAAAACAGATTATTTGCCGCATACACAATCGATATACAAATTTAAGAATAATTTTAAAAACGTTGCCTCGAAAATTACAAAAGGGTAGCGGAAGACAGTCTAGGAATTCGAGGACACTGTTCATAGAAAATAGGTTAATCATCTGAAACTCAGACTCTTGCATTGCAATATGATTTGCTTTAATACGCTTTAAACAATGTATGTAAATTTTTAGAGTGTAAATTCTATGTATGTAAAACTGCCAATTTTGAGTAGGTAATTGCACCTACATGAAGCAGGTAATTTTGGTAGATATATTGTATATAAGCAAGAAAAACCAGCAAAAATTTATTTATTTTGAAAAAATTTTCTCAAAATTTTGAAGCTAACAAAACCCTAGCTTCGGAATGCGCTTGAAAAATCCTAACAAACTTAGAAGATATATATTTTCATATTGAGTAAGTTAAGTATACTACATAAAAACGAAACTGTTGAAATATACAAAACTTAAATCTTTTCGTGATTTTGGCTAAAATCATGTAATATCAGTGATGCACGCATCCAAAAATTGGTTAAAATATTGTGGAGTTGCCTGCCTATGATCTTTAACCTTTGTTTGGCAATTATCGAAAAAGTATCAGAAAACTAAAAAAAAAAACAATTTCATAGAAATTACAATGTTTTGCAATTCAAGCCCCAGACTCGCCTTTGCCTATTAATTTGAGCACAGAGGCAAAGCGGAGCTTCGAGCCACTTGCGATTCAACAAATATTTAAAAAACTATTAAAAAAAGTTGAAGAAATTAGGTGATAAAATTTGCTCGATAATATACAACAAAAGGCCCCGCTAGAAGTACGAGTTTCAAGTTTTTTGATCTTGTTATACTGATGCGAGACGAAATGTGTTATTTTAAAAATTGGACTTTGCTCAAACTCTTGTTGTTTTTCTACTAAAATATATAAAAATTTTTGAGAAACTTGAAAAATCCCAAGTACATAACATTTCATTAACAAAAACTTAAGGACTCGTGGCTTCTGCAGGAAAAATTATCGCAACCGGTTCTTTCCATTGAATTTTTATCTCAGATTTGATTGGGAAGTTTTTAAGAACTTCAGAAAATTCTGTAAGAAACGATCAAAAGTTTCAACTTGATTTTCCAAAATCCATATATTGCTTAAAATAGCAAAAAACAAAAATTCAAACTGGGTTTCTCCATTGAACACTTGACCTGCGATTTCGCACGGTAGTTTTCGAGTGAAGCCAAAAAAGCTCCAAAAAACTGTAAAAAATTGTTTGGAAGTAATCATGGGTTTAGCGAAAAATTGTTTCCGAGTAAAGCCAAAAAATCTCCAAAAAACTATAAGAAATTGTTTGGAAGTAATCATGGGTTTAGCCTCTTTTAAAAGTAAATTCAACAACCTGTTGTTTCGATAAAGGAAAGTCCAAAAAACGGCCAACAAATCAAAAAGTAAATTTGATGTTTCTCAAAATCCTAGCTTTTTTTGAACAAGGAACTTGCAATTTCGATTGAAACTAAAAACAGATTTGGGAGAGTACTTCACGAGAAAAGTAGAAGTTTCAAAAAAAACGGCCAAAAAGTCATAATTTGACTTCTCCGTGTCAAAAAAAATTGGCCGTAGTCTGGTATGCAGAGAACCTTCCGCGGCCTTTGTTTTGGATTGAGCCCAAAATGTCAAGCACGGGAGGGTAGAGGCTACACACTTTAAAACGGTATTTTTTGAGAAAACAAAAAAAACTAAATAAGGGTCAATATTCCCCAAGATTTTTTCAAGGATGTAAAAGTAGAATAAGGCAAAAAGATAGACGCTGATTATGCAGACACAAAAGGGAGTGGGCTGATACCTTTTTTTGAATTTCCAAAGATACCTTTTTTTGAAAACAAGAAAAGGTAAATACAAGCCTTTCAACTAAAACTTCTTGGCGGGTTCGATTCTACGAACAGCAGATATAGAGACCACCTCCCTCGCATCTGCGCCACGTGCCCCCGACAATTTGCTTACACTAACCCTCGATATGCTAACAAATTGTCATGGCGATGCAGCAAAAGTGGCACCAAACACAAATTGACCAATTTTGCAAGTAATAGTTTGAAATATAACATACTGAAGGCATCCATACTAATTATGCATGTAATAAATTGGAAAGCATAAAGCCACATTATTAATAGCGAGATATATTGAGTTAAATAATTTCTGAAATCGAGTTTTTATGATTGTTATGTTGTTTGAAACAAGTAGCTTTTTTCGGTTCATTTGATGAATTTAAATTGCATCAACTGTGTTAACCATCAATAAACCGTATAGGTGCCCCAAAAGTGGCACCAACATTTGCGACTTAGGTTAGGGAAAAAAGAATAGTCATAGTATAACACTAACGCTCACTAAACTTCGACTAGTGTATTGAAATAACACACCAGTTGTTCATATACGCACAAGCTTTCGTGTTGTCAGAATAAATTTTCATAATGTACTCACTTGAACCAAGAGATCACTGGATCTGGCATCCCGATAATTCTAGCGGTGAGCGTGGTGGGGAAGCCATAGTCCGCTTTCTAAAACAAATCTCCAGTTTCATTACGATTGACAGTAATAGGACAGCACTTCAGTAAATGTACTGATATACAACTGCACCGTGTCAGTGATGTTATATAGGGGGAACCAAGTAGAGCAAAGTGCTTGGATGAAAAAGGACAAATATCCAGAACCTGCGTGCATCATGATGCAATTCGGTTCCAGCCATACATCGATGGAAAAATTTCATTCATTTAAATTTAAAACTCCGTGAAATTTATGGAAATTTAGAAACTACAAAAAAGAGACGTGCAAAATATGTTAGTCAGTTATGCAGTTTCATTCAACAACGCAGCCGATATTTAGATAGAAAACAAGTTTTTTTGTACAGGATAGAAATGTGATAATTTTAAACAATAGTGGACAAATTTTGGAATGGACTCTCCAGTGCAATAAAAAACAACACTTGAAAGCATCCGCGGAAACAAATAATTCATCACTTTAGATTTTAAAAATATTTTTGCAATTTTTGGAAATATTTTTCAAAATTCATGAAATGCGTAATGATCTATGTTATTAACAATGCAGTGAAACAGGCACACAACAAAACTATTTCGTCTTGGACATGAGCGACAAGTAAGTGCAACTCTACTTCACAAGCCAATACAAACCGATATTTTCTTACCACCTGAAGTTTATTTGCGCAAACACATTAACAATTAATAAGCATGAAGCAAAAAGCTGAGAAGCAACATTGAACAATTAACACTAATTGCAGTTAAGGATTTTAAGCAATTTCAGTTGAACCCAGTTTCAAAATATTTTCACCGCTATATAGAAGTTTAAACGATGTTGAACCACGGATCAAATTAAGGTTTACTAACAAAAAATTTAAATCTAAGTTTGTTATGACGCAAAGCAAAGCTATGATTTAGTGTCTTGCTCGATATAATTTAACCATTTCCAGTCTTACGTCATCTTGAAGTTTCTCTGTGATCGTTGGCGGGATTCCAGCTCCTACAGCAACTTTGACAGCCTTCTGACCAGACTGGTGCTTATCCGCCCCTTCAGTGACAGTCAGGAACGCCTTGCACTTGTCCTTTCCGGCCGGATTCGACGCAACAAGAGTATACTCTCCTTCGTCGTCCATGATGAGTTTGTTGAAGGTTAATCTGACAGATCCGTCGTGTTCCACTTTCTCTTCGAATTTGATTCGCCATTCTGGCTCGAATGGGACTCCGTCCAGAAGGATGTGGACTTTAGGAGTGGGCGATCCCTTGACTATTGCTTCGAACTTAGCAGTACCATGTTCAACGCCTTGCGCATTTTTAAAGGGTTCCACAATAACCGGTGCTACGAGAAAAAAAAACACAATAGAAATAATTTCAGCTTCTGGATCTGCAAATAATTTACACAGAGGCGAAGCAGAGCTTCGCACCTTTTGCGATACAACAAAAAGCATGACAAAATAGCAGGCAAACATTGAGACGAACGCCAAAATTGGAAAAAAAAATTCAAAATGTCGAAAAAAACTAGATCTATCAAAAGTTTTATGTTTTCATATAGTTGTCTTGAATAAAGCTCAACGTAGGAAGAAAACGTACGAAGCGGTAATAAAGCCGACAACTTTTGAGCAGACACACCTCCAGCCAAAAAAACTGTCTCGTAAAAAACTTGAAAATTTTAAAAAATATATCACATTACCCCCTTTAAAAAACACACATTGGACCTATCAGGTTTAAACCGAAAAACTTTTCAGCCGTTGGCTGACGATGGAGCAGATTATATGGGAAAATGATTGTGATTTTCTAGAAAACATTCACAAAAAAGTTCTAGGCTCCGAATTGATAAAGCTTGCTAATTGCGAGTTTAATAATCACATGTGTAATAAATCCGTGCATATTATTTGACGAAGCAAAAAATTCAAAAAAATTCAACCAAAATCTGTTGTAGAATTTTTTACAAATTGTTTTTAAACAAAATAAAAATCCGCAAAAATCTTGTAACTCAATTACCCCCACCAATGGAGCGGCTCTTTTCCAGTTCCCCCTTTCAAAATATCGAGTTTTATGTTTGTTTTACGTGGTATTACGGCTGAATGCGTGATGTTACGTTGTAAAGTATGAAGAACAAATCTGTTCACAGTTGTCATTCTGTTCACCACGCCAAATTTCATTGCATTATGACAACGTTAAATAAGCTTTTCAAAATTGAATTTGAAAGGGGGGACTGGAAAAGAGCCAATGGAGCTTTAGAAGCAGCAGCAGCATGCAGCAATTTAGAAGAAAAACTTTCAAAAAGATTCCGCGCTAGGGGAACTAAGACGACAAAAATAAACAGACGAACGATAGTAGGAAAAACAAAAAAAATCAGGTTTGCAAAAAAAAAGCTCCGGCCGACAGATCCGGAACATAAACTTTTGCCATCTCACGCAGGGTTGTTACCTCTACACCAGATACGCTGGTTAATTACTTGATTTTGAATGAAACATAAAGCAAGTAGAAACACGTGTAACAATTTCGGATCTTTTTCCACTTCTCTTCTCCACACTTCAAATTTTCCATTTTTTCAATGATCTTTCGTGTTATTATGACTGAACGCGTACAAATGTCTTCACAATAGTAAGTTTGTTCACTATGCAAAATTTCATTACATTATGACAACATAAAATTAATTTTTCAAAACTGAAAAATGGGGGGGGTGAAAATAGCAACAATTTCATGTGCGAAATTTTGTGAACACGGTTCTTTACGGGAAAAAAGTCTTGTACCCGGTTGCAACACCCTGGCTAATCGCAGGGGTAAAAAGATGATATTCAAAGAATTCAACTAACCGTCTCCAACAGTAGACTTTGGCGCAACCTTGGGGGCAACTGAAACAAAATTTTGATAAGAGAATTTCTCTAAATGTGTCTTCCATTTCAAATTTCAATTTCAAGAAAACATATTTGATAAAATGTTCACATTAATTTCAAAGAAAAAGGTAGAACTTTTAAAAAATTCATTGAACTGATAAAAAGTCTACTCAACAATCCCCACCTCTCTAGTTATCTAATAAAGAATCTCCGACTCTCCAAAAAAGAACCGTTTACAGTGGCCCAAACAACGCAGTATTGAATTTTTGAAAGTTCATTTATTTTGTTAAGTGTAGCAATACAACAGCTGTTGCAACTTGGAGTTTTCTATATAGTGAGGTTTTAAATTTCATGCATTTTGATTGGTCAAAAATTTACGTACTTTGCTAAACTATCTACCTAAGAACCTCTCCCTTTCTTAAAAAAGGAGGTTGTTAACTAGAAGCAAAATCAGTTGCATACAAAACTAGCCAACTATCCTGAAACAGCAGAAAAATGCAAAACCGAAAAAAATGCACAATATTTGGTACCATTTGTCTTAGCTGCCACTTCCTGACTAGCAGGCCCCTGTCCCACGTCATTCTCAGCAAACACTCTAAACGAGTAATTAGACTCCGGTTCCAAATCCTCCACAACATAAGACACAGTGGGAACAGCCGAGTTCACAGTCACCCATGTGGCGTCCTTAGCACCCTTCTTTTGGACCAGGTACTTGGTGATAGGACTGCCTCCGTCTTTCCTAGGGGCTGCCCAGGTCAGTTTGAGGTTGGCGTGTGTGATGGCTCCTGCTTGAGGCTTGCCTGGCATCTCAGGCACATCTGAAAAAAAAAACAAGTAAACACCATCAAAAATCAAAAGAAAGCGAAACACAATGCTTCATTTTCAAATCGAACAAACGAAGATATGTAACAAACAGAAAATTTTCTCTCACTTATAACTAGAATCTTTGCCAACACAAATAATTACTCGTCGGATTCTCTTCTAGGTGTTAAAGTAATCTTATTAATTCTATAATTCACAATACAGAAGGATGGCCATGATAATGAGATGGTCAAGTGGACTAACCTGCAACTGCTAGAGTGAGCTGTTTGTTGTCTCTGCCAGAGGAGTTCTTCACATTCAGTTTGTACTGTCCAGCATCCTTCGGTTCCACATCTTTGATCTTCAGAGTAGTCGTCGTGTCCGTATTCTCCACCGAGAACTTCTCACCACCAGCCTTTTGCAGGTCCTTCGCGCCCTGTAAAAAACGAAGAATAATTCAATTAGGTTTCTTTCTTCTTTTTCAATAAGATTCAATAACAGAAAACATAACAATCAGGCCGATTTGTAACAAAAATATGTGGTTGATAGTGTATTTGAGCAGATTCCAATGAGCCGAATCAGGAGTTAAGTCAAACTATTTTTAATCTCTTACGGTTTTGCGTCTTTGAAAGAATATAAATTCCGAATAATTTATAAAAATTGATTTATAAATTGAGTTTATAAAAATTGAAAACTTTTAAATTGTTTTGACTGACCTGAACCCACGTGATGGTGGGAGTGGGGTTTCCTTCAATCTTGCACTTGATCACCACCACTTCTCCCTTCTTCGCAACCACATTGTCAGGCATGTCTATGATCTTGGCAGGCGCTGAAACAGACAGAACCCATTAGAAATAAAAACAGATATACTTCCGGGACTCACAAAATGTACCTTGGGGGATCTAAAAAACGGGTCTATTTGAACTTTTCATTGATCCGTAGGTCGACTAATTCCAAATAGTGGCGTATCATATAGTATACTAGTCATACTGTATAATACCATTACGCATAGTCATGCAGTATAATACCATTACGCATAGTGCTTTTCCGTAATTTAGCTGACAGTTTCGCTAAAACTTACGAATTACGTATTTCAAATCAAAGTAACCAGAACGAAAACACGTTTAGCACACTAAGAAAAGTATATGGTAGTGACATGTTAACTGAATGCTAAATCACCTTCCGGAATCTCTTCGCGCGCGAACCCAACCCACATTTCCTTCATTTGTAACGAACATTTATGATAAAAATAAACATCAACATATGAAAGTTGAACATCAACATATAAACATCAACAAATAAAAGTTGAAAACGTCAAATAAACATCAACACAACAGACAAAATCAATAAAACAAAAAAAAATGTGTGTGAGAAATGACAAATAATTCCGAAACAATGGGCCAATCAAAGAAAATTTCCAGATAATCCACGCAATAGACCACATCAAAAAATGAAAGATCCGGAACAAACTGGTAAATTCGGCGACCCTAGCACAAAAAGACGGAAAGTTATCCACTCGAAAACTCACCTTCGACCACCTTCAGTTCTGCAGAACACGTTTCCTGTCCATTGGCATTCTTCGCCTCCACTGCATACGTGCCCGCGTCTCTGGGCATCGCCTGCGGAATCATGAGCGAACATGTTCCTGTCCTGGCATCGTGTTCAATCACCAGATTCCTACCTGGGAACACTGGTCTACCTTCTTTGCTCCATTTGATAGTTGGCTGGGGATTGCCCTGGACTACAGCTTCCAACTTGACAGTGCTGTCTCTTACAGTCTCTAAGTCCTTGAGTTTCTTCAGGAACTTGGGAGGTCCCTTGTCCACACTCGGCTGAAATAATAATCACATTCAAAACAATATATTTTTTTGAAGTTTAAATGATGCATGTTTTCACTTTTAATCGGAGAATAAATTCATCCCCCAGTATTAAATTTCAAGTTTTTAAGGCCGCTCATCTTTAAAAAAAAAGAGCATTAAAAAGGAGTTTGTAAGGTGTTTTGTCTAAAAACTACCCATGTGAAGAAAATGCAGATTTTCAAATGGACACAGCATATATTTTTTTTTATCTAAGAAGAGGCGACAACAATTTCCACTGCTTTTTGACGAGGATAACTCACCAGAGGGGGTGCCTCTGACTTCACCTCCTCTGACTCTTTGGGTTTCGCACTCTCCTCCTCTACTTCCTCCTCTTCTTCTTTCTTCGCTGCTGGCTTCTTCTCCGGTTCCTTCTTCTTTTCTGGCTCCTTCGACTCTGAGCAAAGAAGCCAAATCCAAAATTAAGTCAGTGTCCTTAGAACCCATTTCAATATTCACCAATCAGCTTCCAGAACAAACAAACTGAGAGTCCCAAAAAAAAAATTATTTGCTCGATATAAACAAGAAAAATAGTCCCATCTGTAATTAACAAACACTTCTACTGATTTTTTTTCAAATCTCCAACAAAGAAATAATTCAACTGTACTATAAATTTATCACTTGGAACAACGTTTTCAAACTCACCTCCGATTCTACTTTTGATGTTAATTTAGTTGTGCGTGAACACTAACCGACAGTGATCTTGGCCTTCGACGTCACATCTCCCTCGGTGTTCTTCGCCACTAGCTTATACTCTCCCCCGTCTTCCTTGGTACTCTTGGGAATCTCCAAAATGGCCACGTGCATGTTCACATCACTCTGCGACGTCATTTTAATCTTGCTGCTCTCAGTGATTAGTTTGTCGTTCTTGGTCCATGTGAAGTGAGGCTGTGGCTTGGCAATGACCTTAAACATTTTAAATTCCCAGTTTCTTTTAAATTTAATTTTTTGAAAGCTCATCAATTGCAAAGCGTTGAGCCATTCAAAAATCCTATTTTTATTAGTTTCTATTTTGTTCCTTTCAGCGGAAAGTAAACGCAGTGCGATGAAAACCTGGATGGTATAAAAAAAACTTCGTCAAAAAAGCTTAGTCAAAAATTCAAAATTTGACTGAATAAAAAAGCACCCGAAGCATAAATATTCCACATTTCTTCGAAAATCGGAATAATAAACAGATCCTTTGTGAACCTAATCTCAAATCAATTTTTGTTTTAAGTTCATGGAAAACTTGTGTATCAAAGTTTTACACAGAGGCGAAGCTGCACTTCGCATACACAAGCAAAAATATGACCGATAATGCTACTGTGAAAAACTGAATGAGTAAAACTTTCAGTCTACAAAATTTCTTAAGTGACACAAGCCAACTATGACGCATTAGCCGTACCAGTCAATTTAAAAAAAATACCAACTAAAATGCCTCAATTTATGGAGCGGACTCGATTTAATTAGTATACGAAAAAAAAATCAATAGTATACCAAAAAAAAAACATCATTAGTGTACGAAAAAAAAACATCCGACCCTGCCCAGGTTCGAACCCTCTTACTTTGTTGCGGGTTCCTTTCCCTACCTCTACACTACAGATCCATCATACCTTGAAGCTGAAGAGCTATTTGTAATATAATAGTCTTTTTTAATATCCTTATCATTGGCTCTACTTAATAGCTGGTAACTGATCAAAATGAACACTTTCAAAATGAACACATTTTGTAGCATTAATATTTGCATCCTAACAATATTTGCCACTTAGGTTAGGAAAAAAAGAGAGTTCATACTATAACACAAGCTTTACTTATATAATCAAAGTTCCACACAAGAGAAAAATTACACAGACAAAATAAGGATAGCTGGTTGCTGTGGAAGTAGCACAGAATGTTCCGACCACATTTTCAGACTTTTCTTTTCTTCAAATTAGAGTGTTTTCTTGTGCGTCGTGTTCTCATACAGCGATACAAACGCGCACAAAATTAGTTACATAGGTATACACGACAACAATTGTCTTCAAATTATTAATAAATACAATAATGAAAAAAAAATAAACAAATTTTTAAAAGTTTATTTTCATTTTTTGCACTGAAAACTTTGCCCTAAGTATTTCTGGAATTTTTTTAAACCAGAGAAGCCCTAAATGGAAATTCCAAAACTTCTTTTTACCTTTCCTTTATGTGAGGTCAATGTTTTTTTGCCTAAATTGCTAGTTTCTATAAAAACGAACGTTACTCGATCGCTTTACTCCTTCGAAATTAGACAGAAAGTCAAAAATTTTCAACCAGTTTTCTCGATATTGAAATTTTTTTTGAATTTTTTATTGTCATACAAATCACGACTGAAAAAGCTTTAATATGATTCATCATTCAGCCTTGTACTATGATTATTTGTGGTACCTGATTATACGTGGAAAACAAAAAAACTAAAACACCCGAATACAAAGTTCCTTCCTGTTTTCAATAGTCGCAACTCGCAACAAAGCAAAAGTCCGATGGCGAAACTTCTGCGATCAAAAGAACAGTGTTTAACAAAATTTGTTTATAGTCCATTGACGCTATCGATTCCCTGAAATCACTTGTAAAAAGAAATTTTACCTCCGATCTTTTTTTGCAAACTTATGGGAGTTTGAAAATTGCCAACTTAGCCATGCTCTGGACTAAGTTATGCGCACTTAGAAGATTTTATTCATATTGCTGAAAGCGTAATAAAAATTATTAATACGTGTCGATTTATCCCGCACAACAAAACTCGCACTAAATTGAATTGAGGCTAGCTAATCGGTCGTATTAATTTTGTACGACTCTAATTTTCACAATTGATCTTTAATATTGTGCAAAGTTTTTTGTTTTTCAATATTTTTCCCGAACAACTATTCGATAAGGATTGAAGGGCAGTCGGAAAATTCAGGACTTTGCCCTGTACAAGAGCAGTTTTGTTAGCTTCTAATGATGTATTAATAAAAACCAAATATCTTGCTTCAATTCAATTTGGAACGATTAATGATCAGATCAATTAGCCAATTACACGATGATAGCACAAAAATTATCACGGGTTAGTTGTCCCAAACTAGCCACATGGGCAAGTTCCAAACTCCGACAACTTTCAAAAAACGATCAGAGATAACTATCATTTGAAATTCGAGCTCAAGACACCACTGCATTTCAGATGGTATAAAAAAATTCAGTTCTAAAATGACAAGTTAAAAAGTCGCATTTGGTCTTGAGAAAACGAAACTTGTGAGGCGGCAATTCGGAACAAGCGACAATTCGTAACAATAGCCAAGCGGGAAACACTGACTAACGCGCAGTGTTCCTCTCGTGCCGGATGTAAGCACAGCAGGGCAAGCGGATTCTACTTGCCGATTCCTTGTTACGAAAAGTCGCTTGTTACGAATTGTTGCCTGTTACGAATTGTCGCAATACCAAAAAGCCACCCCAATCACAACTGTTCCGTCACTTTTTTGAAAACTTTAAGAGGTTGAGACTTACCTTTGATTCGAGTTTGAGTGGTGCTCCTTCTGTGATCTTTTTGTCTTCCAGGGGTTTCTGGAACGAAGGTCGAATACCTTCTTCTTTGGGTTCAGGCTTCGGTGCTGCGCCAGTCTTAGCTGTAACAACGAGGCAACTATCAGGCATATACAACGAGCTGGACCTGAGACGTAGACACGTTGCTACTTATCAAAAAAGCAGAAAAGGTAATCCATTTTTGCAGGTAAAATAATAGTTAGAACAAGTTAGTTTCAAATGTATTGAAAAAAATGAATGAAAACTATGCAAAATTGCATGGCAAAATTTCTATTGGAACAAATATCACGAAATTTTTAAGACTTACGCAAGACTTGCAATTCGGCCGACGTCGAACAAGTTCCGGCCGCGTTTTTCGCTACACATGTGATCACTCCTGAGTCCTGGATATTTGCATCCTTGATCCTCAATTTAGCCACATCCTTTTCGAACGTGCACTGGAAGTCTTTCCCGTCTGGCTCTATCTTGGTCTTCTCCCGGAACCAGGTAATCTGAGGCTTGCCGATGACCTGGACTTTAAATTCGGCTGTTTCTCCTTCTTTAACAGTCACTTGAGGGAGAGGCGAAAGGAATTTGGGGCTCTCGACACTGTCTTCTGATTTCACTGGAAACAACAAACGACATGCACAGAAAAACTGCAATCGAAACAACGAAAAAAAAACAATAAGAAAATGAAAGGAAAAAGCAAAAAAACGTAACTGGAACTAATAAACTAATACTATTTCGACTCAAGATGATATTTGTAAAATTGAAACTTTTGTAGGGCAACAAAAAAATCGTCTCACTGCTATTGGGTAGCTCCTCTTCCAAAATATGTCTGGCAATATCCTTCTGCACTTGAATAGTGTACAGATCCTTCTCAGTGAGGCAATCTGAGGGCACTAGTCCTTTCAGTCCAGAGAGGGTCTCACAATTCCATGTGTCTGGACTCTTCTTAGAAATGAACACCAACTGCTGACCCTCGATTACAGGCAGGTACTCTGGACCCTTGGGTTCTATGCTAGTGTGTGCACAGTAGACCTTGTCGGTAGGAGAAATCTAGTAAAAACATCACGTATTAGCTGTGGGTTTGCAACAAAAACAATGGAAACATTATAATGATCGAAATTAGAAAAAAAACTTGCATGCACACTCGAAAATAAGTTTAAATGAAACTTGGAAAGATGCCTTTTTTTAAATGAAACTAATAAAATAACATAAAATGTAACCAAAGTCGTGGATAGCAGAGGTCGACCAAACTGATTTTCGAACCGAGTTATCCTAAAACACTATAACGACCCTATTTTGTGATTAATTTCGGCTGGCCGAAAATTGATGTCGTAATAAAATCAAAGGGGGACCGAATCCAGGTGGGCGTTGAGGGGGTCGAGTCCCTGAGGAGAAAAGGGCATCCACCCTGTCCCCAACTCTTCTCTAAATTCGTTCGTAGCGGGTAGCTTTACAAATACTACACCGCCAAAAAAGTCTAAGAGTGAAAAAATTCTACCTTAGAAAATTATATAAAAAAAGGTTTCGTCGAGTTTCTTGGGCAGCGTAGAAACACAATTGATATTCAAGAACTTAAAAATATTAGCTTCAGTGAGCTTTCATACTGAGGCGCAGCTGCGCTTCGCAAACACTTGCGAGAACACGACCAAAAAGCAGCTCTATCAAGTGAAATAAGAAAAAGTAGATATGAACCTCGAATTAGCAAAAATTCGGCTAAGTGTAGGACTCGAATATGCGACCAACTGCAATCGCGAGATTTTGAGTCTCACGCTAATCACATAAGCCACGCAAGCTTAAAAACCGACAAACAGAAGTCACGGATAAAGCAGCTACATAGGCTAACAAATTGTCAATGCGATTCAGCAAAAGTGGAACCAAATACAAATAGACTCAATTTTGCAAGTAATAATTTGAAAAATAACAAACCGAAGGCATCCACACTAACTTTGCATGTAACAAATCGCAAAGCCTAAAACCACATTATGTATAAATTATGCATTTCAAAAAATTGCTAAATGTATTGAGGAAGAAAAATTCTGAAATCGAATTTTTATTATTGTGATGTTGTTTGAAACAAATAGTTTTTTTTTAGGTTCATTTGATGAATTAAAAAAGCATCAACTGTGTTAATTTATTACTACACGAATGTCAAAGGACATGCTATCAAAAAGCTGTATAGGTGCCCCAAAAAAGGCACCAATATTTGCAACTTAGGTTGGAAAAAAATTTTCGCGCTAAAACACTAGTTTCGCAAGTGTAATTAAAATAATTTTGGGAAAAACATTGAAAACTATCTCTTTAGTGGTAATTGAGTCCGAATAGGTAAAATTCCCACCAGATTTTCTTGGCAGACTAGGTTTCAATTTGTGCTTTGAGATACTTGAAACGTGAAATCATAATAAAAAACCATTTTACAGCCTAGCTTTTTCATGCGTCGAAAACTCCAATTTTATGTTTCCAAGGCTTGTTAATAGTTTTGCTTTCAATTTATAATTTAAAAAATAAAAAAGAAGCAAAAATTCAAAACTCGCTCTGATAGACTTTTTGGAATTCAGATTGTTGCTGATATAAATCTTTAAGGAAGTTTTTCAAGACACCATCAGCAATTCCTGATATCTCGAAAGATCAAAATTCGCGAAATGATCACAATATATAATCACTTTTCTTCAAGTGATTTTTTCTCATAGATAAAAATTAGTAAACCAATTTTTCACATCGAATATCGAGCATAAAAAAAAACATTGTAGATAGCATATTTGAAATGAGATAGCATATTTATCATATATAAAAAAAACTTAAAATGAAGCAGATTTTTTTATGAAGAAGAAACCTCTAAGATGGCCTTGCTTAGATCCTTAGCTTTCCAACAAAATCTTCAAAACTTCGACCTGCTTCTGCTGCTTCCTAATGGGACTTTTGGCACCAAGAAAATTTCTCTGACGCCCTCTAACTAAATGGCTAAACAACCATCTGACACAATTTTTTACTTTTACTCATCCGGAAGTGTTCTAATAAACAATTTCCTTCATCATGTGAAAGCGGTAGAAACTAGGGGAAAATTTGTTATTTCATCGCTTAAGAACTAAAAATTGCAACATCTATGTCCGTGACAACCTTTTGACCAATTTTTACTCAACCGACGCATATTAAATGCATAAACACAACTCAAAATCAAGTTGCAAAATATTAGATTGGATTGACTTCCTTTCAGATAAAAAAATCAATTTCATTTTAAATGAATCAGAAAAAAAGCAAGTCAAACAGTTCTCAGATATTGCTGCTAAGAAAATAGTTTTGGCTATAAAATTTGATCACAATGTTTTGGCTATAAAATCTTGAAGACCTGAAACTCAAGAAAAATTGAGGCTTCTTTTTGTTACAACTTATCAATGATACAAATTTTGTCCTGCGGTTTTTCCATGCCTAACTGAGAATTGTTTGATGACTTATTTTCAAATCAATTTAAAAAGTTTTTTATATTACAAATTGGACTTATTTTTTCCCCAGATTCCAAAAAAAAGCACTAACTTGATTTGAAAAAAAAATCTCAACTTTTAAATTTCAAAGAAAAATAGGGCGCCCCCATTTTTGATTTTTAACTTGAAAACTTTTTTTTGCATTAGCATATTAACATCATGCGTAGCCATAATATCACCTAGCCATAAAACCACGAAAAAAATTTGAAAGGTGGGGGACTACAAACAACACTCAAAACACGATTTGAAACTAAAAATTTTAGAACGGGTGTGATTTTCATCAAAAAATCAGTTTAATCTTTTAAAAATAGTCCCTAATAGAAATATGCTACACTAATTTGTTTCAAAACAGTCTCTCGTACATAATTGAACTTGATTTTTCTTTTATCAATGTCGAAATCGATATTAATTTGCGAGAAAACAAAATTTGCTCACTTAGGTAAAATTCAAACTGGTTCCACAGAGCCAAAAAGTGAAAAATAGGTTATCACACAAGTTTGATTTCGTTTTTTTTTCGAGATGGTCAGAAAAAATAAAATACCTAAGAAGTCAACTCGCTTACCTACTCAAGTGCAGATCTATTTTGAATTAAGCAGTGTATTATTGAACAGTTCATACCACCGCAGTTGAGCTGCAGGCAACAATGATACTAGGTTGGAACTTACAACCGTTTGATCCAATATCCGCTAAATTTGGACCTGCCAGTCAGAACATTACAATTACGCCCTATAATCGCGAGTTTCTGGTCACCAACTGTGAAAATTTCACTTTTATTTGTGAGAGCCGACGGCCAACCAAGCAGAACTAAACTTTAAGCAGTTTCTTGAGTTTTGATTCAATTGCAAAGAGATGGGATTGTTTCAGAAATGTTGCCATAAGAGAGGCCGATCCAACTGGGATTTCTTGCAGAGACATTTTATGGAAACAAATTCAAATGAATGTCAACTTTCTCCTAAAAGAACTAACTGTTGCGGTGTAACGAGAAGAATTGAACTGACTAGATAACAAACTTATTGCATTATTTTTTGCTAGTAAATATAAACACAGGGAAGGGTTAGTTGCAGGTTAGCGAATAAATCATAACAAATACCAAATCTCAGTTTACCTTTTTGAACAAATTAATTTAATGAGGATATCTGTTGAAAACTAAGAATTTTTGGGTTGAAGTTGCTGCATAACCGCATAACCAAGAAAAGATTTTCCACGAAAACTAATCTAGATGAACAATTCAAAATTCGGTGGTTATAATTGATACAAAACTAGTTAGCATTCCAGCAAAGTATTAAATATTACTCAGTTATTTCTGAAACTTACTTTTCGTGTTGGTTTGTCTGAGGGTTCTGAAATTAATGACAGGTGTGTATAAAACTAACGCAACGGTCCAAAATAGGGGACTATTTTTATAGAAGTGACCCCAATCTGCAACTGAGATTGGCAGCTTGAATATAACAAAGAGCAGGAAATAAAATATGAATTATCAAAGGTTCGTTAAGTTTCTACGGTCAATACGGGCAAGCACTTTGATAAACTAATGCATACAATTCTCCTAATCAAAATGCAGGCAAATAGTTCATTGTAATGTATCTAATTCAATTTTACAACGCTTGAATACATACCGTGGCAGAAAATTTTGATTAAAAAAATCTGAAAAACAATTTTTATATTGTGTTAATAGCTTGTAATAGAACTTCGAATTGCCGAGTCATCGGTTTAGTGGCACAATTTATTATAAATATGTAATTTACTATAAACAATTTAAAACCTGGAGGCAATGTCCAAAATTTCTTGGGAAATTCTGGAAAAAGAGCAATGTTTTCTACTGATCAGATGGTTCAAATGCAGCACATGTTTTTGACACAACTCGATGTTTTTTGACAAAATAATTCACAACTAAATCACGGCAGTCAAAATAAATAACCGTCTTGAAGTGCGCGTAATTGCAAAAATGAACTTACTGAAGTATATATGACTTTATCGAATTTATAAAGCCCGGAATTCCGTTTTAGTTTGTACCTTAGACCTTAATCAGTATGTTTGAAAACCAATTTTTCATTTAATAGATAAGAAAAAATATGCAGAACCTAATTCAAGAAAGTTCTCGAAACTCAATGTAAATCTGAAAGGAAAAAAATATCGAAAACTGGAGGAATTTATCAAAAGGTAGCAAGTGCTCAATAAAATATATTTAAATGCAGAGGCGAGTCGGAGCAAAAGCGAAACAAAATGCGAAACAAAAACGAACAGCAAAAACGAAACATTTACTCAGGTGCGAAGCTGCTCTTCGCAAACACTTGCGTGAACACGACCAAAAAGCAGCTCTATCAAGTAAAATCAGAAAAAGTAGAAATAAGCCTCGAATTAGTAAAAACTCGGCTTAGTAATTTGCCAATTCGATAACTCAAAAGGAGTACCAAATACAAAAAGACACAATTTTGCATGTAATAAATTGGAAAGCATAAAACCAAATTATGTATAAATTATGCATTTCAAAAAATTGCGAAATACATTGTGTTGGAAAACTTCTGAAATCGAGCTTTTTATCATTGCATTGCTGCTTGAAACAATTAACTTTTTTCGGTTCATTTGATGAATTAAAAATGCATCAACTGTACCAACTTTTTTCTGATCAAAATGTTAAAGCACATATGACATTATACTGCTACTGCAGCCTACCGATTCAAAAGTGCCACCAAACGTAGCACTTTTATTTGCGACTTACGTTGGAAAAAAAGAAGGTTCGTACTAATACACTCGCTTCGCAAGTGTAATTTAAAAAACTGCTCTTAGGGCCAATTGAGAAGTTTTTCGTTTGAGTAATTGACAAAAAGGTTGAGAAAAAAAGTTTTTTTTATTTGTTGCTTCATTTTATCCCCTTAACGCTATGTAAAACACTAAGTGTGTATTTAGCGTCTCAAATTGTGATAACAGGATTAAATCGCTGGCCTCAATTCAAATTGTAATGCATTAATTTGCTTCTTACGCGTGATATAAGTACGCAATATATCGCACTTTAACTATCCCAAGTAGGCCAAATTAGCAATTTTCAAACGCCCGTAACTTTACGAAAAATCATCACCGATAAAATATCTTTTCAAATTTGAGCAATAACTCTCAGATGGTATAAAAATTTTTGTCAAAAACATTTAGTTAAGACAAGTCGAAAATTGACTGAATGCAAAAAACCACACCAAGCAAAAATATTCCTCACTTTCTTCGAAAGTCGGAACCATAAAATTTAAGTATTTCGCGACATGGAATAACGCTTGCTAATCGCAAGCGTAATTAACTACCAAAACTCAACATGCGCAGCCATTCATTGTCACATCTATTGCAAAGTCTTTCACAAAATCGAAAAAGGATAAAAAACTATTAATGAAAAAAACAAAAATACCATTTTTCGTATTGTATTTCAAGGAAACAATTTTTTCAGATGATTACGAACAATGCCGCTTCATAAGTTCCAAGAAAAACTAAATAGAAGATGGCTAGTTGCTTCAACTATGTGCACGAATCGATCGTTAACTTTATCAACGAACTTGGAAAATGACAACAAACATTGATTTTCGTAAATTTCTTTATACTTGATGAAGCAAAAAAACACTAATATAACTTCTATAATATTTTCAGTTCTCGCCACTTACGTACTCCACCTATTTACTTTGGATTTAACTTGAATTTTCAAGAAACTGAGCATGTCTTGAAATTTACCATTCCTAAAAAATTGACCATGCTGTGAACAAAATTATTTACGGGAAAAAACTCAAGTATCTGATTGCAATACTCTGGCTTATCACAAGGGTAAAAAGCAATTTGAAACACGCGTATAATTCTCACGTGCGTATTCGGTGAAGTTTTCAAAGGGGGTACAGTAAATCGCAAGGGTACACAGCTTAAAAACAAGCCAATAAAAATAGCTGAATAACTTTACAAGGTGAATTTTAGAAGGCGAATTTTCATTTGAATTTAAGCTGAACTCACCTTTCTGACTAATGTGAGCAGACCCTTTTACCACTCCACTTTCATTCATCGCCTGGAACGTATAGAGTCCCACGTGTGAGTCCGTGAATGAAGGGATCTTTAAGTAATGCAGAGTTTTGTCATCTTTATCCTTCTCTATCTTGAAGTCACGTGACGAGCGGATCTCCTTCTCGTTCTTGAGCCACTTGACCTCATTTGCGTCCTCAATTTGGGCAGTGAGGGTTATAGGTTTGTTCAGTTCAGCAACAGATGAGACAGGCGCTCTGATAAATCTTGGTTTGCCTTCTGTTTATCAAAAGTTACAATACAAATTCTCATGAACTAGACATTATGAACTGAACCAGCTCACAAAGACTACAAAGGCCTTATTTTAAACAAATCTTCTAGTGATGCCTCATATAAAAAAAAAACTCATTATGAAGGCTGAGGCCTTACAAACTGATCAAAAATTTTGCTGTGAGCAAGAAAAATGGGCTTTTCATTTTCACTAGCTGTAGTTAAATATTTTACCGGTTGTTGGTTTTCTGACAGGAAAACGAATTATGACACGAGCAAGTCTTTGTGATAGAATTTTTAAAAAAGTTTTAAAAAAGTTTAAAAAAAGATAGAATTTTTAAAAAGCAAGAGCTAAAAATTATAACTGATCATCCAAACTCACTCTTGACTGGTTCCTCTTTTTTCGGTGCCGAATGTGCGACTTTCTGTTCACTCGCCTCAACATCCTCATCTTCTTCTTCTTCTTCTTCATCTTCTTCTTCTTCTTCTTCTTCTTCTTCTGATTCTTCGTCTTCTATATCTTCGTCGTCAATCGACCTCTTCGTGGGATCTCGACCCGTTCGCGAACCACGTTTTGGTCTATCCTTGGATGTATCCGAAGGTTGCCGTCTGTCGATAGAACCTTTCTTCAATTTGGGATCTTTTTCAGACTCATCGTTGTCTTTATCGAATGGTTTCAGATTGAAACCATCCTTTGAGTCGCCTCCTTTCTTGTTCTTACTGGTAGGTTTTAGTTGCACTTGGTTCGGATCCTCGTACTGTTCGGCTGTCTTTTTCTTAGCCGGTTTCAGTTTTACCATGCCAGGGGAGTCAAATAACTCTTTCTTTGAAGAATCTTTGTCATCATCTGGTTTCTTGGGAGGTGGTTTCTTCTTGAGCGCCATTTTTGGCTTGTTTGGATCTTCCTCTTCTTTTGTCTTGTCGCCTTCTTTCGGTTTATCTGGTTCTTCTTTCTTTTCAGGTTGCTTGGGTTTCTCAGCTTCTTTCTTTTTCTCCGGCTCTTTGGGCTTCTCGGATTCTTTCGGTTTTGCAGTTTCCTTTAGTTTTTCCTCTTTTGGCGCTTCATCTGGTTCTTCATACTCCTCAACTTCTTCTCGTTTAGAAGTAACCATTAAAGTTTTCAAAAGTTCTGGATCAGCAAGAAGCAGAAGCGCTTCAAGTGTAGATTCCAATTCTAAACTTTTCGGTTTATCGGACATTAGGACGAAAGTGTAGTCTATGGAACCCAAGTAATTCTTGGCGACAAAAACAATTTCTAGACCATTCTCAGTTTCGCTGTCTGGAACCTCCAGGGTAACAGTTCCATCCGGTCTTTGAGTTTGTTTGAAAATAGGATCTTTGGGATCCAGAGGTTCGCCACGTACGTACCAAGTTATGGTAGATTGTGGCCGCCCAGCAATTCTACCTTCAATAATAGAGGTACTTTTCACTCGCTTGATATTGAACTGGCCCGAGATTTTGGGAACCTCGTCTAAATTTGACTTCTTTTTGACCGTTTTGTCAACAAACACTTCCGATACAACAGGTCTGTTCTCTTTAACAGTCAGAGAGTTGTGAGATTGAGCGATGTCATTCTCAACAGTGAACTGAATATCACTCTTGATATATTTCTTTTTGTCTTTCAAGGTCAAGTAGGCGATATTGTCTTTGACTTCGACTTTTGCGTCTTTGTTTGTTTTGGGATCCTTGCCGTCAATCAACCAAGATGTCTTTGGCTGCTTTCCTTCGAAAGCAACCTTGAAAACAATTTCGTCATCGTTAATAATTGGTTCTAATGGCTTCGTAATCGCCGCTCCCCCATCAGGAAAGCTTTGTCTCTCCACTGCTCTTTTCCTCTCAATTCCATCGTCCTCCTGTGTTGGTTGTTCGAACTCCTTATTCGTTTCAGTAATTTTCAGACCAAAATCTTGATTCTCATCGAAATCGCCGAACGACACTTCAGGAACATATTCTTCGAAAAAGTTGAAATCCTCCAGGGTGTCTTTGAACCCTGGATCGGCCATCAGAAGCAAAGCTCCTAAGTTCTGATCCAAATCCCAACTTTTGGGTTTGTCGGAACTGAGCACAAAAGTGTAGTCAAAAGATCCCAAGTAGTTTTCTGCAACTACCACTAGCTCCAAACCATTCTCAATTTCACTATCTGGTACTTCCATTACAAATGTACCGTCTGGTTTCTTTGTTTGTTTGAAAATTGGATCTTTAGCATCCAGGGGTTGGCCATGTATGGTCCAGTTAACTGTCGGTTCAGGGCGTCCTCCTAGTTTTCCTTCTATAACAGACGTATTTCCGACTCTCTTTACTGTGAAAGGTGTCACAATTTTTGGTCCTTCGTCAACACTCGCCTTTTTCTTAATTGTTTTATCAACAAACCCGTCCGAGATGACCGGTCTGTTGTTTTTCGCAGTGAACGTATTGTTGGATTGGGTTGAATCATTTTCGACTGTGAACTTAATATCACTCTTGATATACTTCTTCTTGTCTTTCAAGGTCAAGTAAGCGACATTGTCTTTAACTTCAACCTTTGCGTCTTTGTTCGTTTTCGGATCTTTGCCGTCAATCAACCACGAAGTTTTGGGATCTTTTCCAGTGAATTCGACTTTGAAAATAACTTCATCGTCCGTAACAATTGGCTCTATTGGCTTTCTGATAACTGCTGCGCCCTTTGGAACTTCTTTTCGATCAACAGGCCTCAATTTAGGACCCTCTGGTTTATTTTCAGCCAGTTGTTTACTTCGCGGTTTCTTTGCGGTACCATTGGGCATGTCTGGTTTCTTCGGTTCCTCCTTTGGTTTCTTCTTGGCACTTTCGGCTGTTTTATTATCCTTAGTCGGAGTTTCGTCTTCGTCAACTTCTTCGTCTTCCTCTTCTTTAGCCGGCTGCTTCTTTTGCGGTTTCGCTTGGGGTAAAAGATCAGCTGGTAAGAGCGGTTTCAGAACATCTTTCAATTTCGGATCAGACATTGACAGTAAGAGAACTTGACTAGCATCGAGAGAGTTGACTTTTCTTGGGTCTGGATTGTCCTCTAACAATACAAAAGAGTGCTCAACTGTTCCCATGTAGTTTTCCGCCAACAGAACCAAATCGACTCCGTTTTCTGTTTCTTTGTCCGGAATTTCAATAATGGCAGTTCCATCTGGCTTATTCGTCTGTTTGAAAGTTTTATCCCTTGGTGTTATTGGTGTTCCATTTTTGTACCATGTAAAGGTTGGCATTGGCGTAGAAACAATTGTTCCTTGAATAATAGTTGTGTTTTTTGAACGCTTATTGGTGAAGGGATTCACAATTCTAGGCGCTTCATCTTTCATTCCATTTCGCTTTATTGTTTTGTCCAGAATGCTTTCCGAGATAATCGGTCTGTTCTCTTTAAATACTAGCGAGTTGCTTGTGGTTGATATTTTGTTATTGACTATCAGGTTAATGTTCGAGTTGATATATTTGTCTTTCTTTTTCAGCTTCAAGACAGCAGTATCGCCTCTTGTGGTAACTGTTGCATCAGAAACTCGAGATGGTTCCTTTCCATCGATTGTCCACGTAAGACTGGGTTCTTTACCCTCAAAGTCTATGAGAAACTCGACCACGTCTTCCTCTGGTAGACAAAATCGCATTGGACCAGATGGCCTAGCTGCGTTATTCGGAAGTTTTCGCTTGGGAACCGATTGACGTGGCTTCTGTGCAATAGGTTTCAGTTCCTCTTCTTCGATAACCTTCTCCTCTTTTTTCTTTTCGGGTTCTTTTTGTTTGTTGGCATCCTTTTTTGGCTGATCAAACTCTTCGCTTGTTTCAGTAACTCTTAGATTATTTTGCTGTTCGTCAAAGTCACTCAGAGACAGTTGCGGGATATACTCGTTGAAGAAATCAAAATTATCCAACGTTTCTTTGAACCCTGGATCAGCCATCAGAAGCAAAGCTCCTAAGTTCTGATCCAAATCCCAACTTTTGGGTTTGTCGGAACTGAGCACAAAAGTGTAGTCAAAAGATCCCAAGTAGTTTTCTGCAACTACCACTAGCTCCAAACCATTCTCAATTTCACTATCTGGTACTTCCATTACAAATGTACCGTCTGGTTTCTTTGTTTGTTTGAAAATTGGATCTTTAGCATCGAGGGGTTGGCCATGTATGGTCCAGTTAACTGTCGGCTCAGGGCGTCCTCCTAGTTTTCCTTCTATAACAGACGTATTTCCGACTCTCTTTACTGTAAAAGGTGTCACAATTTTTGGTCCTTCGTCAACACTCGCCTTTTTCTTAATTGTTTTATCAACAAACCCGTCCGAGATGACCGGTCTGTTGTTTTTCGCAGTGAACGTATTGTTGGATTGGGTTGAATCATTTTCGACTGTGAACTTAATATCACTCTTGATATACTTCTTCTTGTCTTTCAAGGTCAAGTAAGCGACATTGTCTTTAACTTCAACCTTTGCGTCTTTGTTCGTTTTCGGATCTTTGCCGTCAATCAACCACGAAGTTTTGGGATCTTTTCCAGTGAATTCGACTTTGAAAATAACTTCATCGTCCGTAACAATTGGCTCTATTGGCTTTCTGATAACTGCTGCGCCCTTTGGAACTTCTTTTCGATCAACAGGCCTCAATTTAGGACCCTCTGGTTTATTTTCAGCCAGTTGTTTACTTCGCGGTTTCTTTGCGGTACCATTGGGCATGTCTGGTTTCTTCGGTTCCTCCTTTGGTTTCTTCTTGGCACTTTCGGCTGTTTTATTATCCTTAGTCGGAGTTTCGTCTTCGTCAACTTCTTCGTCTTCCTCTTCTTTAGCCGGCTGCTTCTTTTGCGGTTTCGCTTGGGGTAAAAGATCAGCTGGTAAGAGCGGTTTCAGAACATCTTTCAATTTCGGATCAGACATTGACAGTAAGAGAACTTGACTAGCATCGAGAGAGTTGACTTTTCTTGGGTCTGGATTGTCCTCTAACAATACAAAAGAGTGCTCAACTGTTCCCATGTAGTTTTCCGCCAACAGAACCAAATCGACTCCGTTTTCTGTTTCTTTGTCCGGAATTTCAATAATGGCAGTTCCATCTGGCTTATTCGTCTGTTTGAAAGTTTTATCCCTTGGTGTTATTGGTGTTCCATTTTTGTACCATGTAAAGGTTGGCATTGGCGTAGAAACAATTGTTCCTTGAATGACAGTTGTGTTTTTTGAACGCTTATTGGTGAAGGGATTCACAATTCTAGGCGCTTCATCTTTCATTCCATTTCGCTTTATTGTTTTGTCCAGAATGCTTTCCGAGATAATCGGTCTGTTCTCTTTAAATACTAGCGAGTTGCTTGTGGTTGATATTTTGTTATTGACTATCAGGTTAATGTTCGAGTTGATATTTTTGTCTTTATTTTTCAGCTTCAAGACAGCAGTATCGCCTCTTGTGGTAACTGTTGCATCAGAAACTCGAGATGGTTCCTTTCCATCGATTGTCCACGTAAGACTGGGTTCTTTACCCTCAAAGTCTATGAGAAACTCGACCACGTCTTCCTCTGGTAGACAAAATCGCATTGGACCAGATGGCCTAGCTGCGTTATTCGGAAGTTTTCGCTTGGGAACCGATTGACGTGGCTTCTGTGCAATAGGTTTCAGTTCCTCTTCTTCGATAACCTTCTCCTCTTTTTTCTTTTCGGGTTCTTTTTGTTTGCTGGCATCCTTTTTTGGCTGATCAAACTCTTCGCTTGTTTCAGTAACTCTTAGATTATTTTGCTGTTCGTCAAAGTCACTCAGAGACAGTTGCGGGATATACTCGTTGAAGAAATCAAAATTATCCAACGTTTCTTTGAACCCTGGATCAGCCATCAGAAGCAAAGCTCCTAAGTTCTGATCCAAATCCCAACTTTTGGGTTTGTCGGAACTGAGCACAAAAGTGTAGTCAAAAGATCCCAAGTAGTTTTCTGCAACTACCACTAGCTCCAAACCATTCTCAATTTCACTATCTGGTACTTCCATTACAAATGTACCGTCTGGTTTCTTTGTTTGTTTGAAAATTGGATCTTTAGCATCGAGGGGTTGGCCATGTATGGTCCAGTTAACTGTCGGCTCAGGGCTTCCTCCTAGTTTTCCTTCTATAACAGACGTATTTCCGACTCTCTTTACTGTAAAAGGTGTCACAATTTTTGGTCCTTCGTCAGCACTCGCCTTTTTCTTAATTGTTTTATCAACAAACCCGTCCGAGATGACCGGTCTGTTGTTTTTCGCAGTGAACGTATTGTTGGATTGGGTGGAATCATTTTCGACTGTGAACTTAATATCACTCCTGATATACTTCTTCTTGTCTTTCAAGGTCAAGTAAGCGACATTTTCTTTAACTTCAACCGTTGCGTCTTTGTTCGTTTTCGGATCTTTGCCGTCAATCAACCACGAAGTTTTGGGATCTTTTCCAGTGAATTCGACTTTGAAAATAACTTCATCGTCCGTAACAATTGGCTCTATAGGTTTTCTGATAACTGCTGCGCCCTTTGGAACTTCTTTTCGATCAACAGGCCTCAATTTAGGACCCTCTGGTTTATTTTCAGCCAGTTGTTTACTTCGCGGTTTCTTTGCGGTACCATTGGGCATGTCTGGTTTCTTCGGTTCCTCCTTTGGTTTCTTCTTGGCACTTTCGGCTGTTTTATTATCCTTAGTCGGAGTTTCGTCTTCGTCAACTTCTTCGTCTTCCTCTTCTTTAGCCGGCTGCTTCTTTTGCGGTTTCGCTTGGGGTAAAAGATCAGCTGGTAAGAGCGGTTTCAGAACATCTTTCAATTTCGGATCAGACATTGACAGTAAGAGAACTTGACTAGCATCGAGAGAGTTGACTTTTCTTGGGTCTGGATTGTCCTCTAACAATACAAAAGAGTGCTCAACTGTTCCCATGTAGTTTTCCGCCAACAGAACCAAATCGACTCCGTTTTCTGTTTCTTTGTCCGGAATTTCAATAATGGCAGTTCCATCTGGCTTATTCGTCTGTTTGAAAGTTTTATCCCTTGGTGTTATTGGTGTTCCATTTTTGTACCATGTAAAGGTTGGCATTGGCGTAGAAACAATTGTTCCTTGAATGACAGTTGTGTTTTTTGAACGCTTATTGGTGAAGGGATTCACAATTCTAGGCGCTTCATCTTTCATTCCATTTCGCTTTATTGTTTTGTCCAGAATGCTTTCCGAGATAATCGGTCTGTTCTCTTTAAATACCAGCGAGTTGCTTGTGGTTGATATTTTGTTATTGACTATCAGGTTAATGTTCGAGTTGATATATTTGTCTTTATTTTTCAGCTTCAAGACAGCAGTATCGCCTCTTGTGGTAACTGTTGCATCAGAAACTCGAGATGGTTCCTTTCCATCGATTGTCCACGTAAGACTGGGTTCTTTACCCTCAAAGTCTATGAGAAACTCGACCACGTCTTCCTCTGGTAGACAAAATCGCATTGGACCAGATGGCCTAGCTGCGTTATTCGGAAGTTTTCGCTTGGGAACCGATTGACGTGGCTTCTGTGCAATAGGTTTCAGTTCCTCTTCTTCGATAACCTTCTCCTCTTTTTTCTTTTCAGGTTCTTTCTGTTTGTTTGCCTCCTCTTTTGGCTTATCAAACTCTTCGCTTGTTTCAGTAACTTTTAGACTATTTTGCTGTTCATCGAATTCAACCGAAGACAATTGGGGGATATACTCGTTGAAGAAATCAAAGTTATCCAACGTTTCTTCGAAGCCTGGATCGGCCATCAACAGCAAGGCTCCTAAATTTTGGTCCAGGTCCCAGCTCTTTGGTTTATCTGAACTTAGTACAAACGTATAATCAATTGAGCCTAAATAGTTATCGGCAAGAACAACTAGCTCCAGGCCATTTTCAGTCTCATCATCGGGAACTTCCATTATAAGAGTACCATCCGATTTTTTCGTTTGCTTGAAAACGGGGTCTTTAGGGTCGAGACGGTGACCATTGATAGTCCAGGTAATAGTAGATTCCGGACGTCCTCCAAGTTTTCCTTCAATAATTGACGTCTTTCCTACCCGCTTAACAGTAAATGGAGTCGCAACTTTTGGACCTTCGTCTACGCTTGCTTTTTTCTTGATAGTTTTATCCAAGTAACCATCTGAAATCACTGGCCTTTTGTCTTTTACGGTAAACGTATTGTTTGACTGACACTTATCGTTTTCAACTGTGAACTTCACTTCGCTCTTGATATGCTTGTTTTTGTTCTTCAATGTCAAATAAGCTGTGTTCCCTTTAACTTCTACCTTGGCATCCTTGTTGAGTTTTGGATCTTTACCATCTATTAACCACGATATTTTTGGATCTTTTCCATCAATTTGAACTTTGAAAATCAATTCATCGTCTTTGACTATCGGCTCGATGGGTCTTTTAATCAATGCTGCACCTTGTGGAACATCTTTTCTGTCAACAGGTCTTAGCTTCGGTTCATTTTCTTTCCGCTTAGGGAAATCTTTATGTCTGGGGGTGAGAGGTTTCGAACTCTCAGCCATTTTGTTGTCTTTCGCTGGTTCTTCGTCTTCGTCGACTTCTTCGTCTTGTGGTGCTTTTTTCTTGGCCCTTCCTTCAGGCAGAAGATCTAGAGGTATCAGCTGCTTCAGCATATCTTTAAGTTTCGGATCAGCCAAAAACAACAGCAAAACTTGAGTTGAATCGAGAGCATTTACTTTCCTGGGATTTGGATTGTCTTCTAGCAGAATAAATGATTGCTCTATGGCTCCCATGTAATTTTCAGCAACTAAAATAACTTCAATACCACATTCGGTTTCCTTATCAGGCACTTCAATAGTTACTGTTCCGTCTGGCTTAGATGATTGTTTGAGCGTTTTATCTCTGGGCGTAATCGGAGTTCCATTTTTATACCATGTGAAATTTGGCATTGGCGTTGCAGATATTGTTCCTTGAATTACAACCACTGTTTTTACACGTTTGATTGTAAAATCAGAGACAATTTTCGGCGCTTCATCTTTCATTCCGTTTCGTTTGATCGTCTTATCCAGAACACTTTCAGAAACAATTGGTCTGTTTTCTTTAAACACAAGCGAATTGCTTGTTGTGGATATTTTATTATTGACTGTTAAATTAATGCTGGAGTTGATGTATTTATCTTTGTTTTTAAGTTTCAGAACAGCAGTATTGCCTCTTGTAATGACTGTTGCATCTGATACTCTTGAAGGTTCCTTCCCATCAATAGTCCATGTCACACTGGGTTCTTTGCCCTCAAAGTCAATAAGAAATTCGACAACGTCTTCTTCTGGCAAAGAAAACCTCATAGGGCCAGTGGGTCTTGCAGCGTTACTAGGAAGTTTTCGTTTGGGAACCATTTGTCGCGGCTTCTCGGCTACTGGTTTAACTACGTCATCATCTATTTCATCGTCTTTCTTTTTTTCTGGTTTCTCTTTCTCTGGATCTTTCTTTTCAGGCTCTTTTTTCTTTTCTGGTTCTTTCTTTTCAGGCTCATTTTTCTTTTCTGGCTCTTTCTTTTGTTCTTTTGGTTTGCACAAAGCCTGTCTCAATTCATCCGGCAAAAAACTTTCCAAAAATTCTCTCAAACTGGGATCCGAGAGGAAAAGGAGCAACAATTGAGTTGAATCCAGATAGTTCACATCTCTGGGATTTTGACCTATTAGCACAAAAGATTGCTCAATTGTCCCTAGATAGTTCTCAGCTATGAGCGTGAGATCCAGACCGCTTTCTGTTTCATTATCTGGTACATCGATCGAAACTGTACCATCTGGTTTACTCACTTGTTTGAACTTTGGATCCTTGGGGTCGAGAGGTTGTCCATTTTTGAACCAGGTTATCATAGTACCTGGTTTTCCAACAATCTTTCCTTCAATGATGCACACCATTTTGACCCTTTTGATTGTAAATTTGCTGACAAATTTGGGCGCTTCATCTGAGGGGCTTTTCTTCTTAATGCTTTTGTCTATTAGATTCTCAGAAAGAACAGGTCTGTTTTGCTGAATCGTGAATGAATTATTGGCCGTGGAGATATTGTTATCAATTGTGAACACGATGTCAGAAGTCAGATACTTCTCTCGATTTTTCAAGATCAGAATCGCTTTGTTGTCTCTAGTTGTAACTTTTGCGTCCGGCATCTTTGAGACATCTTTTCCATCAATGGTCCATTTTCCCGAGGGCCTGTCACCTTCGAAATTGATCACCAACTCAATTACGTCATCTTGAGGCAAAGAAAACTGCATTGGCCCTGAAGCTCTTGCAGCTCCTGAAGGAAGCTTCCGCTTCTGCAAAGACTGCCTAGGTCTCTCAAAATCTGGTTTCACTTCATCGTCAATGACTTCTTCATCCCCAAGCGCTTTGTCAAACTGAAACGTGTGCGTACATGTTTGTTCAACACCTTTTATGGTCACGACTACTTTTATTTCAACTTGAGTGACATACTTTGGCTGTTGTAAGCATTCACCAAACGCTGTTAAAGTACTCCATTCAAACTCAAGTCTGAAGAAAGTCTTGTGTTTATCAGCATAGGCCTCGCCGTCAATGAAAAACATAACGGTGTTCGGCTTTGACTTAACCTGAAAGTCAAAGTACTGTCGACCATTTTTCAGTCCACTTGAAATCGGTTTGCTTAACAAGTTTGTAACCTTTTCTTCTTGTTTCTGATCGACCGGAGCTTTGAATTTTGTCAGGTCGATCTGAACTCGACTTGTAGTCTCACCTTTGTCGTTCGCCGCGACGCAGACTATCGAAACTTTTCCCCCTTGGAACTCGGATGGGTTCCGGAGTCGGAACACGATAATTCCCGTCGCTTGGTAATCTAAATCAAACCTTGTGTCATCGTAAGAAACTTCTGAGTCGTTCACAGTCCACGTTAGGTTCGGCAAGGGTTGGCCGACAACTCTTCCCTCAACCTGAACATCTCGGTCGGTTATATTTGGCGTCAGAGGCTCTACGAATTTCGGTCGCATTGCAGAGAAATCTGGGTCGTCCGTTTTAGGAGCCGGCGGGTCGTTCGGATTTAGCGTCAACTCGAGTCGGTTTTTAGCGCTCCCTCTACGACTGTAAATCACAACTTTGTACTCGGTGTTGCCGTACTGCCGAAAGTTTTTGACCAACAAAGAAATATTCAATTCTGCGTCGCAGCTGACCTTGAACGTTTCGCCTCCGTCATCAACGACTAGTTGACCGTTAACATACCAGTTTATATTCGGCACAGGAGATCCACTTATTTTAGCTGTTAACAGGATATCCGACTTCTGCACACTGTGTTTCATCTGCTCAACAAACTTCGGCTTGTCGGCTTCGTTGCTCTCGTCTTTTTTTTGATTGCTTTCGCCTCCAATTGTTACTATACTAGAAGCACTTCCACTAGCATTGCTTGCTTTGCAAACATACTTCGCCGGTCCGACTTTGGAAATGTCGGCTATTTTCAACTTCGTGGAACCGCTCTCGATGTCCACTTCAAGCGTGAAATTTTCGTCGTTTCCAGTTATTTCTTCGTCGTTCACGAACCATTGGATATTCGGCATCGGTTTTCCAGTAGCCTTGGCCTCAAACGTAGCAGTTTGGCCCATGACTTGCGGTTTGATTTGCTGCACAAACTTCGGTTTCATGTTATCGTCTTTCTTCGGGACCTTGAGGTCAAACTTTCCACTTTTCACAGTTCCTCCTTCATTCGATATTTCACATCTGTAGGCCGCAGTTCCAATGTCAGTCAGATCTGGAACTACCATCGTCGCAGTTCCGTCTTCGAGGTACGTTATCTTATGTATCTCATCGTCCTCAACTTCTTCGTTGTTCACAAACCACTTAACAGCAGGTCTCGGATACCCAGCGACCTTGCAACTGAAGGTTCCGGTGGTCTTCTCAATCTTCGGCTTCAGTGGAATCTCGAAGGTCGGCGGAATTATGTCTTCCCCACTAGCAGTTTTCTTCGCACCCCCCAAATTGATGTTGATCTTCCTGCTCACAGTTCCAAGTCGGTTAGTCAGCTCGCACATGTACACCGAACTCCCAAACTCGGAGATTTTTTCAACAGTTAGCGAAATTTCACCCGTTTCTTCGTTGGCGTCGATTTTGAACCGATCGTTGCTAGAGTCGATGAATTCGTCATTGATGAACCATTTGATTTCCGGCCACGGGTTCCCACTGATCGCAGCCGAGAACACCGCGGTGCCCGAGTCAATTTTTCCCGCAAGGGTTTTCTCGAACACGGGTTTTACAAACGCCATTCTTTGTGAACGACGTCAAAACCTAAACAAAGCGAACAAAAATGCCGTCTGCTAAAAAAAACAGTCGCAATCGGAACAATAAGCGTACACCACTTTGTTATTGGTGCTCTATATTGGCATTTCCATACGAAAATTAAAATTCCAAATAAACGCTGTCAAGTTAGCGTTCAGAGTGAATGATACCAATATTTTTATAAAAAGGTGAGCAAAACAATTATGAAAAATATTGGATTTAAATTATCTGCACCATTATAAAATTCACAAATGGCAATCAAAATAAATGTTGGAAAAAGTTCATCTTCAAAGAACCAAGATGGGGAAACAAAGCCGACATAAAATGACCAGACAGGGGGTATAAAAAATGTTTGTTAAAAACTACTATTTTGACCGCCGAAAATTGACTGAATAAAAAAACCGCACCAAGCTTAAATATTCCGTTCTCTTCGAATGTCGGAACAATAATTGAAACTGGTTTTCATTTGATTTTTGAAATTTAATTTTTATCGAAAGTTTATCTAGTAAAAACTATTAGAGACCACTTAAATATTAGTAAGATGATACAGGACGATGCCCTGAATTACTACGAGCAGTCTTGTTACTAAAGTAGACACAGCATTTAAATTTCTATTTAGACTTTTAGGAAAGTGAGCTACTCGGAAGCAGGAATCTAATTGGCTGTATTTATATTTCTTCTTCGAATGTCGCCAATTTGCAAAACAGAAATTATAAAAACCTCTGATGAGGGTTTTAGGGTTATACCAACGCTTCCAGAAGTGACATATTTATATATTATTTTTTCGGCCTGAAAGCTTCCCAAGTTTTTAAACGAAGCAGAGTAGAGCTTCAAACCACCTGTAATAAATCACAACTATGACATGTCAAGCTAGCCAAAAAGAAAACTAGATAAAAATCCTTCAGTAGAAAAAAAACTGATCCGAACAAAAATTGAAAAAAGTACCAAAAGTACTCTTCTCTTGTATAAAACTAATTTCGGGGCGAAAAATTCAAAAAAGACAATTATCTTAGCATTGATATTATCTTAGCAGAAGCTTAGCATTGAACAGTATTTATGAATCAGTAACTAAGCCCACATAACAATGATAGACGTTTTTTCAGTCGAAAAACTTCAAATCTCAAAAATTTCAATATCCAAAAGCGACGAAGAAAAAAATTTATCGCCAATCAATCGATGCAATAGGAGGTAATCAAGCCAATCAGAAATTAGCTGACACCATTCAAGCTGAGTAAACACTTTTAGCTACAAAACAAAAGGGAGATAATGAAAATTCAGTTGGTATGCAGCCACCTACATACAAATTGCAAGTTGTATGGGAGTGAGTTCGAAATGCAAATATCCTCAATATGTATATGTTTACCTGATATTGCTGCTGGAAAAAATTCAGTGACTTTGTTAATGTTCTGATTTGATGACACTAACGTAATTAAGAAGATATCGCCTCTCGGAATTCGAATGTAAAAATGCATTTACCAGCAACGATTTTTGTCAACTAATAGGTGTTTCATCCTAGAAATGGCCAAAATTTCAAACTTCGCCATGTTATGTCGTTATATATGCGTCCTTCGAAGACATATGATGCTGAAACAGCGACGCGAATTATTTATACTGCACTCAAAATCGTTTCAAATTGAAAGAAGAGTTCTCGCATCAGGTCAGCGCCCTGTTTGTTCCAATTACCCTTCAGCGTCGACGACAAGCTTTTGCCTTTTAAAAATTTGCTGAAGAAGGTGCAAAAAGAAAGTTAAAAAAAAAACATTTATTTTTTGAATTGCTTCAAAGTTTTATTTCTTAAGTTTGTTCCTCTAAAAGCTATGCTGAGTACAAAATGAGATAACTTGCCTCTGATAACGCACTGGTAAGAGCCAACTGCTGGCCTCAATTCAATAAAAGATTATTTGATTTGCCGCTTACGCTTATATAGATCGAAATATATTGCGCATTAATTATCACAAATTGAATTACTATAGCCAAAGTAGTCCCAAGTTTAATCCCTCAAAACATAAAAACAACGAATCGCCAGTGAGATGCTTCGCTAATTTTAAGCTATCGACGTCAATATTTCTCAGATGGTTTTTTTCAAAAACTGCCAAAAATGGCCTGTTAAAAAGTCGATGTCTTGAGAAAAAATTAGGTTTTCAAACGAAGCAATAAGAGGACATCAAATCGACATAAAAAAGCCGAAACCTATTAAGCCTAAAAAACGGAAAAGATGGAAGTTTTAAAAAATTGAGCTGGTAAATTTACAACCAACATAAAAATTAAGTTTCGATTGAGCCAGATAATGCTCAAAAACTGTATGTTGCAATAAAAAAAACCCAAGACGCTTTTCATAACCAAAAAGAAAATCAAAGAGAGACAAACTTCGCAAAACATCAAAAAGACAAAAAATGGAAAATATGAAACGTTGCGACTTTGAGACTTACGTTAGAAAAGTTGCATCGTATTATCACACTATGCTCCGGTAGTGCAAGCATGGAGCGAGCTGTAAAAACTTAGTTTCACCAAGAAATGTCTCCTTTACAATTTCTGGCTACAGAAATAACACCAGGAACGAGAACGCAGAATGCCTTTAACTATGTCTGAGCTCAAGTATATATATCCATCGTGAAATGAAACATAGTTAATATTCTTGAGCTCAGAAGCAAAAAATATATTTTTGAATCTAAATTTTGACCAAACAAGCTGCACTATGGAAGATGATGCATTAAACGGCGGCCAACTTGAGAATCATATTTATTTAAAGTTAATGAGTTCATTGGTATTGATAAAACCTGGCAAAAAATTGGTGATCGGAAAGCTCTCTGTTATGCTTAAAAAAGCTTACAATGTCTCTGTTATGCTTAGAATTTACACCTTGTTTACATTTTCAAGAAACACTCTATTAGAACCATGTAAAAATATTCCAGTAAATTGAAAAATTCAGGAAAAGAGACACATGAAAAGATTTCAAAAAAAAACAAGATAAAGGTCTGATTTCTTGTTTTACCTTTCAACTTTAGAATATCAAGTTACATATATATGGATTTACAGCTTCGTGAAGCTTCAGATCAATCTATGATTGACGTCTGACCAAATTTGAGAGAACTCGATCAATATTCTAAATTTTTTCATTTCTCTGGAAAATCGTAAAATTAAAGTTCACTTTCATAGCAAGAAGTCGATCACGTTTGTTCACGCAAAATCCGCTATCGTAGTTGGAGAACGCAATAATCCTTCCTTTTCACAAATGAATTTGAATTGAACGTAAAAGGAAATCGAAACTCAAAAGATCAACAAATCTTCACAACCTATTGAAGTATCTTCACTACGTTCACTGACACTTGACACAAAAAAAAATAAGAAAAAAAGTACATGGAAAGTGTCGAAAAAATTTATCTACCTAAAATTCATTTTGTCTTGAACGATGTTCAGTTTGAGGAAAACATATCAAGAAACCTTATAACCAGTAAATAAGCATTCTGAATCATTACCCGAGCGACAAATGAGCCGGTTTAATACAAGTTGACGCCCTATGAGGTGGAAACCAAATGATGTCTTGAAAAGTTAAAGCTATAAGTTTGAAAGTAGAAGTTTCAACGCACTTCCGGAAACACACAGAAGCGTATAATCCTGCCAAAATCCGATATGAGGTGACTGGACATTTATCGATACCGTTCAAGGCTTTCAGTGAGAGCCTAAAAAATGCTAGAATTAATAGAAAAATCCATGATTTGGAAAGTAAGCTCACAGACGATACTCAGACAGTTCAAGCTTTCCCAGACCAAACTTTTCATTTCCATACGCATACCTATCATAAGAAAATTCTGGTACTCAAACCCGGAAACTAATGATCCCACGGCACAAGCTTTACTCCTATACCAAGAGGAAAGAGACCTGGAAACTGTTGAGGTTTCGTAATAAAACAATATCAATTTCATACAGATTTCTAAAAGTTAACTTTGGGAAAAAGCATAGTTCCCGAATTTACATAAACTCGAAAAAAAAATACAATTAAAAACTCGAATTTCTCGTCAGAGAACATTGACGGCAGGCGACAAATGATAACACTTCAAGAAGTGACAATTCGTCATAATGCTTAAATAGGCTACGCAATTTTTTTTTGAAAAATTAATTTCAAAAAGCACAGCAACCAAACGTCCGTCTTTGGCGGCCGCGAAACTCAGTATGGATCATTTTACGGAACTCCTAGGGAAAGAATCCTGATTAAGTTTCATTGCGACGAATGATCACTTCTCTAACTGCGACGTGTCCAAAATTCTAGATTAAAGGCTTACTTTTGAAGAGTCTTAGTTCAAAAAAAAGTAGTCCATCGCGAGAAAGGGGAAAGGGTGACCTCTACCTCTCTTAATTCAGGAAAAGAAAGCAACATTAACCAAAGTCTGAGGAAAAATTTATAATACTTCCCTTTCCGACAAGCGAACCCTGAAAATGTTCGCATTGTCAGCTATTTAAACTAAATTTATGCTTTAAATTTGCTTTAAAAAAATATTTATCATGAGAAACTACCTTACCTTTCTGTATTATTTCCCATAATATACCTACTTTATCCAAATAAAGTATAAACTCAACCGGCAAAGTTTTTTACGATTTCGTCTATTAGGAGGAAGTTTTTAGGATAGAAACGCACTTACCTTTCTGTTGTCAGCCGTACCCGAATATTAAAATATGTAGACAACTTACCCTAACGATGTTTGCAAAGAACCAAATGATAGACAATGATCTTTCAGTAAAGTACGCCTCAAGTACGGCTTTTGTTTACTTATTTGATTCAGTATTGTTTGCCAAGATCTTTGTCCTGTTCAGGAAAATTGGCGCAAAATAACTTTCCCGGCTAAGCGTGGAGAACAATTAAGGCACCCAGAATATATTTAACTGAATACTGATACCATACTAGAAGGGAACAGAGAAAGCACGTACTTACCAGTTTATAAACAAATTCACAACACTTACACTGCAAAATGGCAGAATATACCCCGCGGTTGACCAGTGCCGCCGTGGGCTAAATATAACTACAGGCTGATCTTTAAAATGTACAAGGACTCTTTGTAGATCTAATCTTTAACTCAAACTTGTAGATTTCATCAACTTCACCACAAAACTTGGAACAAAATAAAAATAACTATTGGAACCCAGATGTATATTTTTTCACAAAGAAATTATAATTTCTATATGACAAAACCTTAAGTTTTTTGCCCACCCAACTTTAAGCCCATTGAGCTTCGCTTTAATAAAAATCCGGAAGTTTCACGAGCCAACCAGACAAGTGAGATAACATTTCAGCCAACTTACCTTCTAACCGAATATTGGTCTCAGTGGGATATAAATTTGATTCTAATGTGAACACTTTCCTCAAATTATCGATCAATTCTGACCCACCAACTATCAAGCTCTGTGTTTCGGGGAACTTATAGGTGCTTAATCTGCAAATCTAGACGTCTTAAATTTCTGAAAATACAATCTTTTTATAGCTCCTAGTTGACCCTCGGGAGAAATATTTTGTATACAGGCCTATCAAAGATACAAAATCGACTTTTATATAAAATTCCCTTTTATAGCAATTGATACAAAAAGTTTCTCCAAACTTAAACAGAATTAGATAAACACATATTTAAACTCAGAGAATTAAACCCAGTCAGGACGTCTTGAGCTTGCTACCGACAACCGCGTCGTATAAACTTCTGTATATGGTATAGCCCAAGCTTATAATACTCAACCCAAACAAATGAATTCATTTTTGTATTCCTTAGTTCCCTCGAAAGATAAGAAGCCTTACCAAGTATCAGGCACTCTGAATAATGGGAAGTACCTTCTAAAGCTAAACTGCCTTCTGTTATACACACTCCAACAAAATTTAGCAATAAAACTTAAAAACAGCATTCTTTTATACTCCGACAAAATTTAGCAATGAAACTTAAGAACGCCCATTCTACAGTTTACAGTTTCTCCCATGAAAAGCTCCACGTCACTGTTTCTTCAAACAATCCCACGAATTATTTAAAGACTTCGACCTAAACATGTACTCTTAGTGGAACCCAGTTGTGCCAACACTATTACACCGCACTGATAACAACTCATGCAAACGCATTTTCACTCTGGGATTGTTGATAAATTTTATGAGAAGTTAGGAGGGTACAATTGTAAACCGTACCAGGAGCCCTGTGCTGCTAAACATGCTCTTAATATCAACAACACATATACCATGGCTATGAAAGTGAACTAACTGGTCGAGGGAAAAACTCAGGTATTTCAGGCACAACAGAGAGCACCCAAATAACTCAGAGCTGAGTTGTTTCCACCTTAATATAAAACTTGCTAATCAGAAGAGTTTCAACAGATCAACGCTTAAGGGCTGAGGGTTTGTCGAATTGTCCAAGTATACATCTCAATTGATTTCTTATATGAGCTGCAGTGATTGAATAAAGGGGGCAGATCTATTAATTTTGCGGGACAGTGGCGTATTTGAAAATCAGCCAGTAATTAAAAATCAAAATCGAATTATAATTTCTCGTAAACAATGATACTGCCAAAAAACTTTAAGAAAACGCGTCGACCTGTTCTTCAAGTCGATTTAATTCATTTTCGAAGCTTTCCTTTAACCTATTTTGATAAAATATATGAGCCGCAGCCATATAGCGAAATTTGCTATTTGCCGTTTTGAGCACTTCTTAAAGGATCTAACTAAAAAATCACATTGTTCAGCACCTTCAAAAATAGTTCAAAATTCACTTGCGTACCGGTACCTTATCTTGTACACCCAGGTTGACCTCCATGCACAAAACGAAACGCTTCCATTGACTTTAATGAAAAAGTGTTTCTGGTATAACGTTGAGTGAAATTTAATTCATCAATTCTCATAGCAAATCTTTAAACGTAATTCACCTGTGCAATGCTTGCCACTTAAACTATGGGTTTTCTTGCAAAAGAGAGAGAAAACCTTGGTTATTGTCTTTCCGAACATAACGTAAGCCGAAGCGAAATTCTTTAATGGAGAAATGCTTGTTATACAATTTTCATTTAAAGAAAAATGGTGATCATACAACTTCCATATACGAGAAATTGCTTATCGTAGAGTTTATTTACAATTTTCCATACGTATGGAGTTGTACGAAAATGTATGATGAGCCTCTTTCCTTCATGTGGAAATTATATAACAAGCATTTTTGGTCAACCCGGATATCTAACCTCGTTTACATCGTAACTTTTTTTCCTATTCAAGTTTACTAGACTAAGTTTTAAAAAGTTTAAAAATTAAACTTGCATTCACATTAACATTTGAAAGCTTGCAAAAAAAACACAACCAATGCCCTTAAAAACATCCCTTTGGCAAATAGTTTGATCTTTTTCACGAAATATGCAACGCTCAACCATGTTATTTGAGCACCGTGGCTGAATTCGAAATAAATGATGATAAACAGTTCGTAAAAACAGTTCGTAAAAATATATAGGAAAAAAAATCGAATTGTTTTATGATGCGGTATCAAAAATGATCCTGTGCATTATTTACAAAAAGAGCTACTTATTTGAAGTTCAACATTTATTTCGACTTCAGTGCTTCAGAAAATTTCACTGGCTTTGATCATAGGAGGTCTCAATTAAAAGTAAAACTAATTAAATTAGTCAAAAAAAAATTCCAAACTTACACGTGCAATGGAAATGAATTGCAAAGGAAACGTAGAAGTCACTTAGTTCATTTTCGACATTTTTGCTTTGGGAAACCACATTGGGAAAACCACATAGCCCTTGGCACTTCTCGTATTCTTGTGCAAATAAAAACAAAGATTCACGGTCGTAAGATTATATTATCCTACTCGAGGATAACCCACACATAAATTTATATCACACACAATAATTATATGCATAGGTTAGAAAATCACAATTGATCTTCTTAATAAAAAACCCAAAACCTACACAAATCCAGAATCTCCGCCATTTTCTTGAAAACTAGGAGTGCAGAAATCGCTCCAAATAGAATTGCCCACATGTAGTAATTTTTTGAATGAACTTAATGAATGCCTTCAAAATCACCTAAAACTAGAAGTCAGAAGCATTCCTATACATTAAAATTTTACTTACAACATGCTATCGATAATTCTGCTATTTACTAAAATAGTTTACGTTCTTGGCTACATTCTCTATGAATACATTGTGAAAACTTTCCGTCTGGTTTACAAAAGACCACCTAGGCATAAATGCTTCCAAGGACAGACTGTTTTGATAACTGGTGCCGGTGGAGGTTTGGGGCGACTTATGTCCATAAAGTTCGCCCAACTAGGAGCTTATGTTATAGGGTGGGACGTAAACCACGAAGGTCTACTCAAAACCGAACAACAAGTTAACATCAATATTGAAAAAAGTTTGCATTTTATTAGCGACAGCTTTTTCCAATTTCAATGTTTTGACATTTCGGACAGGACTCTTGTGTACGAACACGCTCGTTCAATTGGAAAAGTTGACATTTTAGTAAATAACGCAGGGATACTATCTAATAATAATTTCATTTTGGACAAGAAAGACTTAGAAATCATAAAGACGTTTGATGTTAATGCTCTCGCTCATTTCTGGACTGTGAAAGCATTTCTGCCGAGAATGATGGATGAACAAAATGGTCACATAGTGACAATATCTAGCGTTGCCGGAATGATTGGTACACCTCGTCTCTCAGATTACTCGGCAAGCAAGTTTGCAACTATAGGATTTCACGAAGCTCTTGATTTGGAGCTCAGAGCACAAGGCTACGCGAACAAAATTCACACAACTTTAGTTTGTCCTTATGTCCTAAACACCGGATTGTTCATGGGCGCGACCAAAAATAGCGTGGATTTGTTCATGCCCATTTTGGAACCGGAAGTTGCAGTTGACCGAATTATCATAGCTGTTTATAACAAACAAAGCAAAGTTGTGATGCCTGTTTTTGGGTCTTTCGTCTCAGCTTTGAAACTATTGATGCCTTGGGAGTCTTGGACGAAAGGAATTGAATTGTTTGGTATCCACAGAGTTTTCGCCAACATAACCCGACGGAATCTCACCCTAGTTGTTTGAACTCAATATTATTTTCAGTATAGTTAATAGCAGGGCGCGGGAAATAAGTAACATTCACAAGTACTTTTTAATATTTTTTGGTGCCCAGAAAGTGAAAAAAAGTACGTACAAAAACCTTCAATTTTGTGTTATAAACGTATAAACTAACACTTTTGCACCTTTTTCATTTGCATTTTCTAATCACGCAGTTTCTGCTTCAAAATACTGAAAATTGTTTCAACTTTTTATTTTATCCGCGCATGAGTTTTTCATCATCAGCTTCAGTTTTTGGTTCAAAATTTTAAGGCTCTTAACATTTTTTCCGCTCTCTGGTTATTAATTTTAATCGGTAAAAATTATTATAGAATGGACAATCAGTTTAATTCGTCTGCTTTTGTTTCAACTAATTCAAACAGAGGAAATTGATATCTAAACTCAGAGGAGAATAAGATCTCCGCATCACTTGCTTATATTTTTGAGAAATTTAAACGCCCAATTTCAAGTTAAGAGTTCAGTTAATTTTGAAAATTTCAATCAAGCAATAAACTCTAAAAAAGAAAATAACAGAAGAAATAATTTATTCCTCCTGATCATATTCATAAACACCATCAATTTAAAAAAAAACATTAACTATAAATCAAATGAAGCTATCTTATGCAAAATCTGAGAAAGAAATAGGTTGACAAACAATTTAAAAGCACCCATCGAGAGCCTATCTCATCAATAATGATTATAAACATTTCAATTTTTTCAAAAACGAGAGAAGAAAAATCCAAACCAAATTTCTTAAGAGCTGAGCAGAATCACTCAGTTTACACAGTTACCGGTTTGAACTGCTACAAAACGAGACAAAAATTATTCAAAATTTTGAAAATTTGCAATAATTCAACAGCAAGACGCGAATGGCTAATCAAATGCCCACTTCAGATTGGCACTTCTAATCCACCAATTAGTAAATTTCAATCAAACAGATGAAAAAATTTTATCCATTTAAATTTTTTTACAACTCTCGGGAAAACTTCATTTCTCAAAAATTGCGAACGCTTCGAGGTTCAATTTTAAGGTCGAACACATTGATTTTCCGAGCTCTCCCAGAGCAATAAAAAGACCCTTTTTTGCCAAATTTGCTGCGCCGCAGGTCCAGTTTTTAAAAAACAGTCCAAAAAAGCGTTTTTAGGCAGTTTTAGAGAAAAATTTACAACAAAAAATCGCGTTTTTGGAGCGCGCGCTTACAACTAAAATTTATTCAAAATAGGCGCCAAAGCCGCCTGTAGGAACACTTGAGTTTTCCTCAAAAAAAATGGATATCTCAAGATAGCACAAAGGGGGACAAATTTAAGTACAAGGGGGATTATGCTTTAGCGGTATTTATCCTAAAACTGCAAGTCAGCAGAACTTTGATACTTTCAACTAGTAAGCACGTCTTCATTAATCAATCGCCTTGCAAATAGCAATGAATCCTTCAAATAATTCAAACGTATTTTAGGTAGAACCGGGGTAGAAGTATGATAGTAGTCCCAGGAAAAAATAGAATGAAAGATCGGGGAAAAGAAAAAAGAAAGGGGAAGAAAAGAAGTCAGGACTAAGTAAAGATAGCTGTTTTCATTCATATTGTTCCGCAGCTAGAATAATGACATCGCAGAATGTTCTAGAACTTTTTACTAATCTCTGCTGTTTTGATTTCTCTCCCTTTTCTAATTAAATCCACACTTATTTTGGTTGAATGGAAACGTGTTTTACATCATATGAAAGCTATTAACCTGACTAATTTACTGAACATGTTAAAAAGAGCAAGGAAAGAACTGATTTTATATTAACTAAGCAAAAACGACTCAGCTTTTTTCAGTTTTGTAACAGAAAACATAAAAACAGGCCTAAATAACTTGGTTTTCGTTCCGGTCGAGCTTAATAAAATGTATCTAAAACATATCAAATCACATCACTACGGACACTACAGAGCCAAAAGAGAGTTGAATGCCTTCTTAAAGTCTTAGTTTTTAACAATTTGATTTTTCCTTCGAATTTGAACTTTGAATTTGATCTGATCAACCGAAGCAAAAACCAAAAACGTTCACACCCCCCAGTTCTGAATGCAAGTAGATTTGCAACCCAAAATAAGCATAAAGGAAAGCAAAAAGCCTTCTCTAAACAAGAGAAAACTAAAAACTGATCTGAAAAGGTAGTAAAGCAAGTTAAATTCAAACTTCGTATCAATTCAAAATTAACAACAATGCCAAATGACGCCAAATCGAAAGAAACTTGGATCACAGATCTACGAAAATTCGCCAATGGCACGCCTTTTACAAGAGGGCAAACTCCTCGGCCCTTGACGTGGGCGGGCGCTGAAGTAGAAAAAACTAAGAACTGCGCTCTGTCCTCGGGAATCACAACTTCTCGCAATATGGAGCCAAGAAGATGCGCTTGCGGATATCACAGTCCCCGACTAAAAATGTGCCGACAGCTTCCACATCCGCTACAGGTAATAAACCCGTTCTTAGTGACTCTAAACTGAGCGAAAACTTGCGTGATCGTCTGCCAAAAGGTTCGCTTGATACCATTGATCCTATAGATCAAGAATGGATAGGAAAATCGCTTTTCACTCAAGAAAAAAAACTCGTCAGCTCGATTAATTTGTGGTGGTATCCACCTCAGCCAAGGCATCGGGGTTTCCTCTAGCCGGAATATTATTTCGGTAGACACCTTTTCCTCTGGGCACCTTACCAAATGTGGCAAGTGCAGTTCAAGTGTCCAAGGTGCCCCAAGAAATTAGCAGGAAAAGGGCTATATAACAGAGTGCGGACTGTGCTAGACCTGAAAAGCGCGTACTATTTAGCGAGTGAGTACCTTGAGTGCACCGATTGCAAAGGAACTTTCCAGACATGGGATCATCGTTTGGTTTCCCAGCTAGCAGACCATGTGGCAGCTCGTTTTCCCTGCATACTGACACATACGTTTGCATGTGACAAATCAATTGTCATTGCAATGCGAAGTCGAACACTTGGCAAATCAAATGCGAGCGTTAGGAGGAGAATTGAAGAATACCATAACGAAGGCTCCATAAAAGGACACCTACAGTATCTGGGCGACTATGAAAGCTATCGATCCCATCGAAAGGAACTTCGTTTAGACATCGCCGAGTGCCGACCACCGCCTCCTCGACAAATGGTTGCTAGTCCTAAATGGCTTCTGGCGACATACGTCCGGGATATGTATGTGAGTCTAGGTTTGAAAAGCAAACTTGCTGATGTCTACGGAGAAATCCTGAAGATGGATTCAACCAAAAAACTCGCAAAAAAGCTAAGCGGAAAATGCAAGCAATCAGCTGCTTGGGTTACTAACATTGGAAATGAACACGGACAGGTACTAATTTCAGTCTTTACTGAATCAGAATCGACGGATGGTCTTCATTAAATGGCCAAAGGGTTGACTCAGAGATACCAGAAGGCCAAAGTAGAGCAACCAAAAGTCTTGTATGTTGACCGAGGATGCTGTACATCAACCAGCATGCCAAGCTCCATCAAACAGTTGTTCTCAAATCTGCCCAATCTGGTGGTAAGAATGGACATCTACTACCATTTCATGCGGAGGATTGCAAGTGGATGTACCAGTGAAAACCACCCACTATATGGGTGCTCCATGGCGAGCTTATCATTCTCGATTTACGAGTGGAACCCGAGTGATCTGGATGCCATCTATAAAGCGAAGAAGGAAGATTTTGTACAGAATGGCGGAACAAACGCGGACAACTATGACCCGGAAAAGCATGTGACGAAACAAGAATTGGCGCGACACTGCCGACTCACTACTAGGAACTCAGAGGAAATGAAAAAGGTCATATCACAGCTACTAGAAACTTTCAAAAGCGCAAGAGACTCATTAGGTGCTCCGCTTCTACGTCCTGAAATCGATGCAATTTGGAGAGCAATAAAAAACATTGCAATTGCATTAGTGACCCTGAGAGTGTTAAGTTGTATCGGATTGTGCGAACACTACAAAAAGGCGACACGCAGCTTCCTGTCTACAGGTGTGCGAGAGGTTCAAAACTTGCTAGACTCTACTGATATAGAAAATGTTTTAAACAGCGATTCCGATTCATAAACTGTAATTTTTTCATTATTGTTTGATCTTTTGTTTAATCTTTTGTTACATGTTATGTTTCATTTTTCTTTCATCTTTTGTTTCATGTTATGTTTGATCGTTGTTTCATCTTTTGTTTCACGTTATGTTTCATCTTTTGTTTCATGTTATGTTTCATCTTTGTTTCATCTCGAGTCGTAAATGTTTCATGATATAATTCATACAATGTTTCATCTTTGTTTCATCTCGAGTGGTAATTGTTTCATGTTATGTTTCATGCAATGCTTCATCTTTCGTCTTGCAAATAGCAATGAATCCTTCAAATAATTCAAACGTATTTTAGGTAGAACCGGGGTAGAAGTATGATAGTAGTCCCAGGAAAAAATAGAATGAAAGATGGGGGAAAAGAAAAAAGAAAGGGGGAAGAAAAGAAGTCAGGACTAAATAAAGATTGCTGTTTTCATTCATATTGTTCCGCAGCTAGAATAATGACATCGCAGAATGTTCTAGAACTTTTTACTAATCTCTGCTGTTTTGATTTCTCTCCCTTTTCTAATTAAATCCACACTTATTTTGGTTGAATGGAAACGTGTTTTACATCATATGAAAGCTATTAACCTGCCTAATTTACTGAACATGTTAAAAAGAGCAAGGAAAGAACTAATTTTATATTAACTAAGCAAAAAAGACTCAGCTTTTTTCAGTTTTGTAACAAAAAACATAAAAACAGGCCTAAATAACTTGGTTTTCGTTCCGGTCGAGCTTAAAATGTATCTAAAACATATCAAATCACATCACTACGTACATTACAGAGCCAAAAGAGAGTTGAATGCCTTCTTTAAGTCTTAGTTTTTAACAATTTGATTTTTCCTTCGAATTTGAACTTTGAATTTGATCTGATCAACCGAAGCAAAAACCAAAAACGTTCACACCCCCCAGTTCTGAATGCAAGTAGATTTGCGACCCAAAATTAGCATAAAGGAAAGCAAAAAGCCTTCTCTAAACTGGAGAAAACTAAAAATTGATCTGAAAAGGTAGTAAAGCAGGTTAAATTCAAAGTTCAAATCAATTCAAAGTTAACAACAATGCCAAATGACGCCAAATCGAAAGAAACGTGGATCACAGATCTACGAAAATTCGCCAATGGCACGCCTTTTACTAGAGGGCAAACTCCTCGGCCCTTCTACTTCAGCGCCCGACGTGGGCGGGCGCTGAAGTAGAAAAAAACTAAGAAATGCGCTCTGTCCTCGGGAATCACAACGTCTCGCAATATGGAGCCAAGAAGATGCGTTTGCGGATATCACAGTCCCCGACTAAAAATGTGCCGACAGCTTCCACATCCGCTACAGGTAATAAACCCGTTCTTAGTGACTCTAAACTGAGCGAAAACTTGCGTGATCGTCTGCCAAAAGGTTGGCTTGATACCATTAATCCTATAGATCAAGAATGGATAGGAAAATCGCTTTTCACTCAAGAAAAAAAACTCGTCAGCTCGATTAATTTGTGGTGGTATCCACCTCAGCCAAGGCATCGGGGTTTCCCCCAGCCGGAATATTATTTCGGTAGACGCCTTTTCCTCTGGGCACCTTACCTAATGTGGCAAGTGCAGTTCAAGTGTCCAAGGTGCCCCAAGAAATTAGCAGGAAAAGGGCTATATAACAGAGTGCGGACTGTGCTAGACCTGAAAAGCGCGTACTATTTAGCGAGTGAGTACCTTGAGTGCACCGATTGCAAAGGAACTTTCCCGACATGGGATCATCGTTTGGTTTCCCAGCTAGCAGACCATGTGGCAGCTCGTTTTCCCTGCATACTGACACATACGTTTGCATGTGACAAATCAATTGTCATTGCAATGCGAAGTCGAACACTGGGCAAATCAAATGCGAGCGTTATGAGGAGAATTGGAGAATACCATAACGAAGGCTCCATAAAAGGACACCTACAGTATCTGGGCGACTATGAAAGCTATCGATCCCATCGAAAGGAACTTCGTTTAGACGTCGCCGAGTGCCGACCACCGCCTCCTCGTCAAATGGTTGCTAGTCCTAAATAGCTTCTGGCGACATACGTCCGGGATATGTATGTGCGTCTAGAAGGTTTGAAAAGCAAACTTACTGATGTCTACGGAGAAATCCTGAAGATGGATTCAACCAAAAAACTCGCAAAAAAGCTAAGCGGAAAATGCAAGCAATCAGCTGCTTGGGTTACTAACATTGGAAATGAACACGGACAGGTACTAATTTCAGTCTTTACTGAATCGGAATCGACGGGTGGTCTTCATGAAACGGCCAAAGGGTTGACTCAGAGATACCATAAGGCCAAAGTAGAGCAACCAAAAGTCTTGTATGTTGACCGAGGATGCTGTACATCAACCAGCATACCAAGCTCCATCAAACAGTTGTTCTCAAATCTGCCCAACCTGGTGGTAAGAATGGACATCTACTACCATTTCATGCGGAGGATTGCAAGTGGATGTACCATTGAAAACCACCCACTATATGGGTGCTCCATGGCGAGCTTATCATTCTCGTTTTACGAGTGGGACCCGAGTGATCTGGATGCCCTCTATAAAGCGAAGAAGGAAGATTTTGTACAGAATGGCGGAACAAACGCGGACAACTATGACCCGTAAAATCATGTGACGAAACAAGAATTGGCGCGACACTGCCGACGCACTACTAGGAACTCAGAGGAAATGAAGGAGGTCATATCACAGCTACTAGAAACTTTCAAAAGCGCAAGAGACTCATTAGGTGCTCCGCTTCCACGTCCTGAAATCGATGCAATTTGGAAAGAGCAAGTGAAACATTGCAATTGCATTAGTGACCCTGAGAGTGTTAAGTTGTATCGGATTGTGCGAACACTACAAAAAGGCGACACGCAGCTTCCTGTCTACAGGTGTGCGAGAGGTTCAAAACTTGCTAGACTCTACTGATATAGAAAATGTTTTAAACAGCGATTCCGATTCATAAACTGTAATTTTTTCATTATTGTTTGATCTTTTGTTTCATCTTTTGTTTCATGTTATGTTTTATTTTTCGTTCATCTTTTGTTTCATGTTATGTTTGATCGTTGTTTCATCTTTTGTTTCATGTTATGTTTCATCTTTTGTTTCATGTTATGTTTCATCTTTGTTTCATCTCGAGTGGTAAATGTTTCATGATATAATTCATGCAATGTTTCATCTTTGTTTCATCTCGAGTCGTAATTGTTTCATGTTATGTTTCATACAATGCTTCACCTTTCGTGGTAATTGTTTCATTTTAACGAAATTTAGTTTCATCTTTCTTGTTGTTTCATCACAGAGAAGAACTTTCTGCCTTAAAAATTTAGGCCGGGGGAAGAACTTCTCTGTTTTAGGGGGAACAATGGGGGAAAAGAAAAAAGAAAGATGGAAGAAAATTAGTCAGGACTAAGTAAAGATTGCTGTTTTCATTCATATTGATTCGCAGCTAGAATAATGACATCGCAGAATGTTCTAGAACTTTTTACTAATCTCTGCTGTTTTGATTTCTCTCCCTTTTCTAATTAAATCCACACTTATTTTGGTTGAATGGAAACGTGTTTTACATCATATGAAGGCTATTAACCTGCCTAATTTACTGAACATGTTAAAAAGAGCAAGGAAAGAACTAATTTTATATTAACTAAGCAAAAAAGACTCAGCTTTTTTCAGTTTCACAAAAAACATAAAAACAGGCCTAAATAACTTGGTTTTCGTTCCGGTCGAGCTTAAAATGTATCTAAAACATATCAAATCACATCACTACGTACATTACAGAGCCAAAAGAGAGTTGAATGCCTTCTCAAAGTCTAAGTTTTTAACAATTTGATTTTTCCTTCGAATTTGATCTGATCAACCGAAGCAAAAACCAAAAACGTTCACACCCCCCCCCCCCCCAGTTCTGAATGCAAGTAGATTTGCGACCCAAAATTAGCATAAAGGAAAGCAAAAAGCCTTCTCTAAACAGGAGAAAACTTAAATTTGATCTGAAAAGGTAGTAAAGCAGGTTAAATTCAAAGTTCAAATCAATTCAAAGTTAACAACAATGCTAAATGACGCCAAATCGTAAAAACTTTACTCACAGATCTACGAAAATTCGCCAATGGCACGCTTTTTACTAAAGGGCAAACTCCTCGGCCCTTCTACTTCAGCGCCCGACGTGGGCGGGCGCTGAAGTAGAAAAACTAAGAAATGGGCTCTGTCCTCGGGAATCACAACTTCTCGCAATATGGAGCCAAGAAGATGCGTTTGCGGATATCACAGTCCCCGAATAAAAATGTGCCGACAGCTTCCACATCCGCTACAGGTAATAAACCCGTTCTTAGTGACTCTAAACTGAGCGAAAACTTGCGTGATCGTCTGCCAAAAGGTTGGCTTGATACCATTGATCCTATAGATCAAGATTGGATAGGAAAACCCTTTTTCACTCAAGAAAAAAAACTCGTCAGCTCGATTAATTTGTAATGGTATCAACCTCAGCCGAGGCATCGGGGTTTCCCCCAGCCGGAATATTATTTCGGTAGACGCCTTTTCCTCTGGGCACCTTACCAAATGTGGCAAGTGCAGTTCAAGTGTCCAAGGTGTTCCAAGAAATTAGCAGGAAAGGGGCTATATAACAGAGTGCGGACTGTGCTAGAACTGAAAAGCGCGCACTATTTAGCGAGTGAGTACCTTGAGTGCACCGATTGCAAGGGAACTTTCCAGACATGGGATCATCGTTTGGTTTCCCAGCTAGCAGACCATGTGGCAGCTCGTTTTACCTGCATACTGACACATACGTTTGCATGTGACAAATCAATTGTCATTGCAATGCGAAGTCGAACACTTAACAAATCAAATGCGAGCGTTATGAGGAGAATTGAAGAATACCATAACGAAGGCTCCATAAAAGGACACCTACAGTATCTGGGCGACTATGAAAGCTATCGATCCCATCGAAAGGAACTTCGTTTAGATGTCGCCGAGTGAAAACCACCGCCTCCTCGTCAAATGGTTGCTAGTCCTAAATGGCTTCTGGCGACATACGTCCGGGATATGTATGTGCGTCTAGAAGGTTTGAAAAGCAAACTTACTGATGTCTACGGAGAAATCCCGAAGATGGATTCAACCGAAAAAACTCGCTAAAAAGCTCAGCGTAAACTGTGATTTTTTCATTATTGTTTCATCTTTTGTTTCATGTTCTGTTTCATCTTTTGTTTCACGTTATGTTTCATCTTTTGTTTCATGTTATGTTTCATCTTTTGTTTCATGTTATGTTTCATCTTTGTTTCATCTCGAGTGGTAATTGTTTCATGATATGTTTCATACAATGTTTCATCTTTGTTTCATCTCGAGTGGTAATTGTTTCATGTTATGTTTCATCCAATGCTTCATCTTTCGTGGTAATTGTTTCATTTTAACGAAATTTAGTTTAATCTTTCTTGTTGTTTCATCTCAGAGAAGAACTTTCTGCCTTAAAAATTTAGGCCGGGGGAAGAACTTCTCTGTTTTAGGGGGAACAATGGGGGAAAAGAAAAAAGAAAGGGGGAAGAAAAGAAGTCAGGACTAAGTAAAGATTGCTGTTTTCATTCATATTGTTCCGCAGCTAGAATAATGACATCGCAGAATGTTCTAGAATTTTTGACTAATCTCTTCTGTTTTGATTTCGCTCCCTTTTCTAATTAAATCCACACTTATTTAGGTTGAATGGAAACGTGTTTTACATCATCTGAAAGCTATTAACATGATTAATTTACTGAACAAGTTAAAAAGAGCAAGGAAAGAATTAATTTTATAATAACTAAGCAAAAAAGACTCAGCTTTTTTCAGTTTTGTAACAGAAAACAAAGAAACAGGCCTAAATAACTTGGTTTTCGCTCCGGTCGAGCTTAACAAACTGTATCTAAAACATATCAAATCACATGATTACGGACATTTAGCGAGTGAGTACCTTGAGTGCACCGATTGCAAAGGAACTTTCCAGACATGGGATCATCGTTTGGTTTCCCAGCTAGCAGACCATGTGGCAGCTCGTTTTCCCTGCATACTGACACATACGTTTGCATGTGACAAATCAATTGTCATTGCAATGCGAAGTCGAACACTTGGCAAATCAAATGCGAGCGTTATGAGGAGAATTGAAGAATACCATAACGAAGGCTCCATAAAAGGACACCTACAGTATCTGGGCGACTATGAAAGCTATCGATCCCATCGAAAGGAATTTCGTTTAGACGTCGCCGAGTGCCGACCACCGCCTCCTCGTCAAATGGTTGCTAGTCCTAAATGGCTTCTGGCGACATACGTCCGGGATATGTATGTGCGTCTAGAAGGTTTGAAAAGCAAACTTACTGATGTCTACGGAGAAATCCCGAAGGTGGATTCAACAAAAAAAACTCGCAAAAAAGCTCAGCGTAAACTGTAATTTTTTCATTATTGTTACATCTTTTGTTTCATGTTCTGTTTCATCTTTGTTTCATCTTTTGTTTCATGTTATGTTTCATCTTTTGTTTCATGTTAAGTTTCATCTTTTGTTTCATGTTATGTTTCATCTTTGTTTCATCTCGAGTGGTAATTGTTTCATGATATGTTTCATACAAAGTTTCATCTCGAGTGGTAATTGTTTCATGTTATGTTTCATGCGATCCTTCATGTTTCGTGGTAATTGTTTCATTTTAACGAAATTTAGTTTAATCTTACTTGTTGTTTCATCACAGAGAAGAACTTTCTGCCTTAAAAATTTAGGCCGGGGGAAGAACTTCTCTGTTTTAGGGGGAACAATGGGGGAAAAGAAAAAAGAAAGGGGGAAGAAAAGAAGTTAGGACTAAGTAAAGATTGCTGTTTTCATTCATATTGTTCCGCAGCTAGAATAATGACATCGCAGAATGTTCTAGAATTTTTGACGAATCTCTTCTGTTTTGATTTCGCTCCCTTTTCTAATTAAATCCACACTTATTTTGGTTGAATGGAAACGTGTTTTACATCATCTGAAAGCTATTAACCTGATTAATTTACTAAACAAGTTAAAAAGAGCAAGGAAAGAATTAATTTTATATAAACTAAGCAAAAAAGACTCAGCTTTTTCCAGTTTTGTAACAGAAAACAAAGAAAAAGGCCTAAATAACTTGGTTTTTGCTCCGGTCGAGCTTAATAAACTGTATCTAAAACATATCAAATCACATCATTACGGACATTACAGAGCCAAAAGAGTGTTGAATGCCTTTTAAAAGTCTTAGTTTTCAACAATTTGATTTTTCTTCGAATTTGAACTTTGAATTTGATCTGATCAACCGAAACAAAAACCAAAAACGTTCACACCCCCCCCCCCAGTTCTGAATGCAAGTAGAATTGCGACCCGAAATTAGCATAAAAGAAAGCAAAAAGACTTCTCTAAACAGAGAAAACTAAAAATTGATCTGAATAGGTAGTAAAGCAAGTTAAATTGAAACTTCGTATCAATTCAAAATTAACAACAATGCCAAATGACGCCAAATCGAAAGAAACTTGGATCACAGATCTACGAAAATTCGCCAATGGCACGCCTTTTATTAGAGGGCAAACTCCTCGGCCCTTGACGTGGGCGGGCGCTGAAGTAAAAAAAACTAAGAAATGCGCTCTGTCATCGGGAATCACAACTTCTCGCAATATGGAGCCAAGAAGATGCGTTTGCTGGTATCACAGTACCCCGACTAAAAAATTGCCGACAGCTTCCACATCCGCTACAGGTAATAAACACGTTCTTAGTGACTCTAAACTGAGCTTAAACTCGCGTGATTGTCTGCCAAAAGGTTGGCTTGCTACCATTGATCCTATAGATCAAGAATGGATAGGAAAATCGCTTTTCACTCATGAAAAAAAAACTCGTCAGGTTGCTTAATTTGTAATGGTATCAACTTCAGCCGAGGCATCGGGGTTTCCCCCAGCCGGAATATTTTTTCGGTAGACGCCTTTTCCTCTGGGCACCTTACCGAAAGTGGCAAGTGCAGTTCAAGTGTCCAAGGAGCCCCAAGAAAATAGCAGGAAACGGGCCATATAACAGAGTGCGGACTGTGCTAGACCTGAAAAGCGCGTATTATTTAGCGAGTGAGTACCTTGAGTGCACCGATTGCAAAGGAACATTCCAGACATGGGATCATCGTTTGGTTTCCCAGCTAGCAAACCATATGGCAGCTCGTTTTCTCTGCATACTGACACATAAGTTTGCATGTGACAAATCAATTGTCATTGCAATGCGAAGTCGAACACTTGGCAACTCAAGTGCGAGCGTTATGAGGCGAATTGAAGAATAGCATTGAAGAATACCCTAAATGGACACCTACAGTATCTGGGCGACTATGAAAGCTATCGATCCCATCGAAAGGAACTTCGTTTAGACGTCGCCGAGTGCCGACCACCGCCTCCTCGTCAAATGGTTGCTAGTCCTAAATGGCTTCTGGCGACATACGTCCGGGATTGTATGTGCGTCTAGAAGGTTTGAAAAGCAAACTTACTGATGTCTACGGAGAAATTTTGAAGATGGATTCAACCAAAAAAACTCGCAAAAAAACTCAGCGGAAAATGCAAGCAATCAGCTGCTTGGGTTACTAACGTTGGAAATGAACACGGACAAGTACTCATTTCAGTCTTTACTGAATCGGAATCGACGGATGGTCTTCATGAAATGGCCAAAGGGTTGACTCAGAGATACCAGAAGGCCAAAGTAGAGCCACCAAACGTCTTGTATGTTGACCGAGGATGCTGTACATCAACCAGCATGCCAAGCTCCATCAAACAGTTGTTCTCAAATCTGCCCAATCTGGTGCTAAGAATGGACATCTACCATTTCATGCGGAGGATTGCAGGTGGATGTACCAGTGAAAGCCACCCTCTATATGGGTGCTTCTTGGCGAGCTTATCATTCTCGATTTACGAGTGGGACCCGAGTGATCTGGATGCCCTCTATAAAGCGAAGAAGGAAGATTTTGTACAGAATGGCGGAACAAACGCGGACAACTATGACCCGGAAAAAGCATGTGACGAAACAAGAATTGGCGCGACACTGCCGACGCACTACTAGGAACTCAGAGGAAATGAAAGAGGTCATATCACAGCTACTAGAAACTTTCAAAAGCGCAAGAGACTCATTAGGTGCTCCGCTTCCACGTCCTGAAATTGATACAATTTGGAAAGAGCAAGTGAAACATTGTAATTGCATTAGTGACCCTGAGAGTGTTAAGTTGCATCTGATTGTGCGAACACTACAAAAAGGCGACACGCAGCTTCCTATCTACAGGTGTGCGAGAAGTTCAAAGCTTGCTAGACTCTATTGATATAGAAAATGTTTTCAACAGCGATTCCGATTCATAAACTGTAATTTTTTCATTATTCTTTCATCTTTTGTTTCATGTTCTGTTTCATCTTTTGTTTCATGCTATGTTTCATCTTTTGTTTCATGTTGTGTTTCATCTTTTGTTTCGTTTTATGTTTCATCTTTGTTTCATCTCGAGTGGTAATTGTTTCATGATAAGTTTCATGCAAAGTTTCATCTTTGTTTCATCTCGAGTGGTAATTGTTTCATGTTATGTTTCATGCAATGTTTCATGTTGCGTGGTAATTGTTTCATTTTAACGAAATTTAGTTTAATCTTACTTGTTGTTTCATCACAGAGAAGAACTTTCTGCCTTAAAAATTTAGGCCGGGGGAAGAACTTCTCTGTTTTAGGGGGAACAATGGGGGAAAAGAAAAAAGAAAGGGGGAAGAAAAGAAGTTAGGACTAAGTAAAGATTGCTGTTTTCATTCATATTGTTCCGCAGCTAGAATAATGACATCGCAGAATGTTCTAGAATTTTTGACGAATCTCTTCTGTTTTGATTTCGCTCCCTTTTCTAATTAAATCCACACTTATTTTGGTTGAATGGAAACGTGTTTTACATCATCTGAAAGCTATTAACCTGATTAATTTACAAAACAAGTTAAAAAGGGAAAGGAAAGAATTAATTTTATATAAACTAAGCAAAAAAGACTCAGCTTTTTCCAGTTTTGTAACAGAAAACAAAGAAACAGGCCTAAATAACTTGGTTTTTGCTCCGGTCGAGCTTAATAAACTGTATCTAAAACATATCAAATCACATCATTACGGACATTACAGAGCCAAAAGAGTGTTGAATGCCTTTTAAAAGTCTTAGTTTTCAACAATTTGATTTTTCTTCGAATTTGAACTTTGAATTTGATCTGATCAACCGAAACAAAAACCAAAAACGTTCACACCCCCCCCCAGTTCTGAATGCAAGTAGAATTGCGACCCGAAATTAGCATAAAAGAAAGCAAAAAGACTTCTCTAAACAGAGAAAACTAAAAATTGATCTGAATAGGTAGTAAAGCAAGTTAAATTGAAACTTCGTATCAATTCAAAATTAACAACAATGCCAAATGACGCCAAATCGAAAGAAACTTGGATCACAGATCTACGAAAATTCGCCAATGGCACGCCTTTTACTAGAGGGCAAACTCCTCGGCCCTTGACGTGGGCGGGCGCTGAAGTAAAAAAAACTAAGAAATGCGCTCTGTCATCGGGAATCACAACTTCTCGCAATATGGAGCCAAGAAGATGCGTTTGCTGGTATCACAGTACCCCGACTAAAAAAATGCCGACAGCTTCCACATCCGCTACAGGTAATAAACACGTTCTTAGTGACTCTAAACTGAGCTTAAACTCGCGTGATTGTCTGCCAAAAGGTTGGCTTGCTACCATTGATCCTATAGATCAAGAATGGATAGGAAAATCGCTTTTCACTCATGAAAAAAAAACTCGTCAGGTTGCTTAATTTGTAATGGTATCAACTTCAGCCGAGGCATCGGGGTTTCCCCCAGCCGGAATATTTTTTCGGTAGACGCCTTTTCCTCTGGGCACCTTACCGAAAGTGGCAAGTGCAGTTCAAGTGTCCAAGGAGCCCCAAGAAAATAGCAGGAAACGGGCCATATAACAGAGTGCGGACTGTGCTAGACCTGAAAAGCGCGTATTATTTAGCGAGTGAGTACCTTGAGTGCACCGATTGCAAAGGAACATTCCAGACATGGGATCATCGTTTGGTTTCCCAGCTAGCAAACCATATGGCAGCTCGTTTTCTCTGCATACTGACACATAAGTTTGCATGTGACAAATCAATTGTCATTGCAATGCGAAGTCGAACACTTGGCAACTCAAGTGCGAGCGTTATGAGGCGAATTGAAGAATAGCATTGAAGAATACCCTAAATGGACACCTACAGTATCTGGGCGACTATGAAAGCTATCGATCCCATCGAAAGGAACTTCGTTTAGACGTCGCCGAGTGCCGACCACCGCCTCCTCGTCAAATGGTTGCTAGTCCTAAATGGCTTCTGGCGACATACGTCCGGGATTGTATGTGCGTCTAGAAGGTTTGAAAAGCAAACTTACTGATGTCTACGGAGAAATCTTGAAGATGGATTCAACCAAAAAAACTCGCAAAAAAACTCAGCGGAAAATGCAAGCAATCAGCTGCTTGGGTTACTAACGTTGGAAATGAACACGGACAAGTACTCATTTCAGTCTTTACTGAATCGGAATCGACGGATGGTCTTCATGAAATGGCCAAAGGGTTGACTCAGAGATACCAGAAGGCCAAAGTAGAGCCACCAAACGTCTTGTATGTTGACCGAGGATGCTGTACATCAACCAGCATGCCAAGCTCCATCAAACAGTTGTTCTCAAATCTGCCCAATCTGGTGCTAAGAATGGACATCTACCATTTCATGCGGAGGATTGCAGGTGGATGTACCAGAGAAAGCCACCCTCTATATGGGTGCTTCTTGGTGAGCTTATCATTCTCGATTTACGAGTGGGACCCGAGTGATCTGGATGCCCTCTATAAAGCGAAGAAGGAAGATTTTGTACAGAATGGCGGAACAAACGCGGACAACTATGACCCGGAAAAAGCATGTGACGAAACAAGAATTGGCGCGACACTGCCGACGCACTACTAGGAACTCAGAGGAAATGAAAGAGGTCATATCACAGCTACTAGAAACTTTCAAAAGCGCAAGAGACTCATTAGGTGCTCCGCTTCCACGTCCTGAAATTGATACAATTTGGAAAGAGCAAGTGAAACATTGTAATTGCATTAGTGACCCTGAGAGTGTTAAATTGCATCTGATTGTGCGAACACTACAAAAAGGCGACACGCAGCTTCCTATCTACAGGTGTGCGAGAAGTTCAAAGCTTGCTAGACTCTATTGATATAGAAAATGTTTTCAACAGCGATTCCGATTCATTAACTGTAATTTTTTCATTATTCTTTCATCTTTTGTTTCATGTTCTGTTTCATCTTTTGTTTCATGCTATGTTTCATCTTTTGTTTCATGTTGTGTTTCATCTTTTGTTTCGTGTTATGTTTCATCTTTGTTTCATCTCGAGTGGTAATTGTTTCATGATAAGTTTCATGCAAAGTTTCATCTTTGTTTCATCTCGAGTGGTAATTGTTTCATGTTATGTTTCATGCAATGTTTCATCTTGCGTGGTAATTGTTTCATCTTAACGAAATTTAGTTTCATCTTTCTTGTTGTTTCATCACAGAGAAGAACTGTCTGCCTTAAAAATTTAGGCCGGGGGAAGAACTTCCCTGTTTTAGGGGGGAAGAAAGGGGGAAAAGAAAAAAGGAAAGGGGGAAGAAAAGAAGTCAGGACTAAGTAAAGATTGCTGTTTTCATTCATATTGTTCCGCAGCTAGAATAATGACATCGCAGAATGTTCTAGAACTTTTTACTAATCTCTGCTGTTTTGATTTCTCTCCCTTTTCTAATTAAATCCACACTTATTTTGGTTGAATGGAAACGTGTTTTACATCATATGAAAGCTATTAACCTGCCTAATTTACTGAACATGTTAAAAAGAGCAAGGAAAGAACTAATTTTACATTAACTAAGCAAAAAAATGTATCTAAAACATATCAAATCACATCACTACGTACATTACAGAGCCAAAAGAGAGTTGAATGCCTTCTTAAAGTCTTAGTTTTTAACAATATGATTTTTCCTTCGAATTTGAACTTTGAATTTGATCTGATCAACCGAAGCAAAAGCCAAAAACGTTCACACCCCCCAGTTCTGAATGCATGTAGATTTGCGACCCAAAATTAGCATAAAGGAAAGCAAAAAGCCTTCTCTAAACAGGAGAAAACTAAAAATTGATCTGAAAAGGTAGTAAAGCAGGTTAAATTCAAAGTTCAAATCAATTCAAAGTTAACAACAATGCCAAATGACGCCAAATCGAAAGAAACGTGGATCACAGATCTACGAAAATTCGCCAATGGCACGCCTTTTACTAGAGGGCAAACTCCTCGGCCCTTCTACTTCAGCGCCCGACGTGGGCGGGCGCTGAAGTAGAAAAAACTAAGGAATGCGCTCTGTCCTCGGGAATCACAACGTCTCGCAATATGGAGCCAAGAAGATGCGTTTGCGGATATCACAGTCCCCGACTAAAAATGTGCCGACAGCTTCCACATCCGCTACAGGTAATAAACCCGTTCTTAGTGACTCTAAACTGAGCGAAAACTTGCGTGATCGTCTGCCAAAAGGTTCGCTTGATACCATTGATCCTATAGATCAAGAATGGATAGGAAAATCGCTTTTCACTCAAGAAAAAAAACTCGTCAGCTCGATTAATTTGTGGTGGTATCCACCTCAGCCAATGCATCGGGGTTTCCGCCAGCCGGTATATTATTTCGGTAGACGCCTTTTCCTCTGGGCGCCTTACCAAATGTGGCAAGTGCAGTTCAAGTGTCCAAGGTGCCCCAAGAAACTAGCAGGAAAAGGGCTATATAACAGAGTGCGGACTGTGCTAGACCTGAAAAGCGCGTACTATTTAGCGAGTGAGTACCTTGAGAGCACCGATTGCAAAGGAACTCTCCAGACATGGGATCATCGTTTGGTTTCCCAGCTAGCAAACCATGTGGCAGCTCGTTTTCCCTGCATACTGACAAATTAAGTTTGCATGTGACAAATCAATTGTCATTGCAATGCGAAGTCGAACACTTGGCAACTCAAATGCGAGCGTTATGAGGAGAATTGAAGAATACCATAACGACGGCTCCCTAAAAGGACACCTACAGTATCTGGGCGACTATGAAAGCTATCGATCCCATCGAAAGGAACTTCGTTTAGACGTCGCCGAGTGCCGACCACCGCCTCCTCTTCAAATGGTTGCTGGTCCTAAATGGCTTCTGGCGACATACGTCCGGGATATGTATGTGCGTCTAGAAGGTTTGAAAAGCAAACTTACTGATGTCTAGGGAGAAATCCTGAAGATGGATTCAACCAAAAAACTCGCAAAAAAGCTAAGCGGAAAATGCAAGCAATCAGCTGCTTGGGTTACTAACATTGGAAATGAACACGGACAGGTACTAATTTCAGTCTTTACTGAACCAGAATCGACGGATGGTCTTCATTAAATGGCCAAAGGGTTGACTCAGAGATACCAGAAGGCCAAAGTAGAGCAACCAAAAGTCTTGTATGTTGACCGAGGATGCTGTACATCAACCAGCATGCCAAGCTCCATCAAACAGTTGTTCTCAAATCTGCCCAATCTGGTGCTAAGAATGGACATCTACCATTTCATGCGGAGGATTGCAGGTGGATGTACCAGTGAAAGCCACCCTCTATATGGGTGCTTCTTGGCGAGCTTATCATTCTCGATTTACGAGTGGGACCCGAGTGATCTGAATGCCCTCTATAAAGCGAAGAAGGAAGATTTTGTACAGAATGGCGGAACAAACGCGGACAACTATGACCCGGAAAAAGCATGTGACGAAACAAGAATTGGCGCGACACTGCCGACGCACTACTAGGAACTCAGAGGAAATGAAAGAGGTCATATCACAGCTACTAGAAACTTTCAAAAGCGCAAGAGACTCATTAGGTGCTCCGCTTCCACGTCCTGAAATTGATACAATTTGGAAGGAGCAAGTGAAACATTGTAATTGCATTAGTGACCCTGAGAGTGTTAAGTTGCATCTGATTGTGCGAACACTACAAAAAGGCGACACGCAGCTTCCTATCTACAGGTGTGCGAGAAGTTCAAAGCTTGCTAGACTCTATTGATATAGAAAATGTTTTCAACAGCGATTCCGATTCATAAACTGTAATTTTTTCATTATTCTTTCGTCTTTTGTTTCATGTTCTGTTTCATCTTTTGTTTCATGCTATGTTTCATCTTTTGTTTCATGTTGTGTTTCATCTTTTGTTTCGTGTTATGTTTCATCTTTGTTTCATCTCGAGTGGTAATTGTTTCATGATAAGTTTCATGCAAAGTTTCATCTTTGTTTCATCTCGAGTGGTAATTGTTTCATGTTATGTTTCATGCAATGTTTCATCTTGCGTGGTAATTGTTTCATCTTAACGAAATTTAGTTTCATCTTTCTTGTTGTTTCATCACAGAGAAGAACTGTCTGCCTTAAAAATTTAGGCCGGGGGAAGAACTTCCCTGTTTTAGGGGGGAAGAAAGGGGGAAAAGAAAAAAGGAAAGGGGGAAGAAAAGAAGTCAGGACTAAGTAAAGATTGCTGTTTTCATTCATATTGTTCCGCAGCTAGAATAATGACATCGCAGAATGTTCTAGAACTTTTTACTAATCTCTGCTGTTTTGATTTCTCTCCCTTTTCTAATTAAATCCACACTTATTTTGGTTGAATGGAAACGTGTTTTACATCATATGAAAGCTATTAACCTGCCTAATTTACTGAACATGTTAAAAAGAGCAAGGAAAGAACTAATTTTACATTAACTAAGCAAAAAAATGTATCTAAAACATATCAAATCACATCACTACGTACATTACAGAGCCAAAAGAGAGTTGAATGCCTTCTTAAAGTCTTAGTTTTTAACAATATGATTTTTCCTTCGAATTTGAACTTTGAATTTGATCTGATCAACCGAAGCAAAAACCAAAAACGTTCACACCCCCCAGTTCTGAATGCATGTAGATTTGCGACCCAAAATTAGCATAAAGGAAAGCAAAAAGCCTTCTCTAAACAGGAGAAAACTAAAAATTGATCTGAAAAGGTAGTAAAGCAGGTTAAATTCAAAGTTCAAATCAATTCAAAGTTAACAACAATGCCAAATGACGCCAAATCGAAAGAAACGTGGATCACAGATCTACGAAAATTCGCCAATGGCACGCCTTTTACTAGAGGGCAAACTCCTCGGCCCTTCTACTTCAGCGCCCGACGTGGGCGGGCGCTGAAGTAGAAAAAACTAAGAAATGCGCTCTGTCCTCGGGAATCACAACGTCTCGCAATATGGAGCCAAGAAGATGCGTTTGCGGATATCACAGTCCCCGACTAAAAATGTGCCGACAGCTTCCACATCCGCTACAGGTAATAAACCCGTTCTTAGTGACTCTAAACTGAGCGAAAACTTGCGTGATCGTCTGCCAAAAGGTTCGCTTGATACCATTGATCCTATAGATCAAGAATGGATAGGAAAATCGCTTTTCACTCAAGAAAAAAAAACTCGTCAGCTCGATTAATTTGTGGTGGTATCCACCTCAGCCAATGCATCGGGGTTTCCGCCAGCCGGTATATTATTTCGGTAGACGCCTTTTCCTCTGGGCGCCTTACCAAATGTGGCAAGTGCAGTTCAAGTGTCCAAGGTGCCCCAAGAAACTAGCAGGAAAAGGGCTATATAACAGAGTGCGGACTGTGCTAGACCTGAAAAGCGCGTACTATTTAGCGAGTGAGTACCTTGAGAGCACCGATTGCAAAGGAACTCCCCAGACATGGGATCATCGTTTGGTTTCCCAGCTAGCAAACCATGTGGCAGCTCGTTTTCCCTGCATACTAACAAATTAAGTTTGCATGTGACAAATCAATTGTCATTGCAATGCGAAGTCAAACACTTGGCAACTCAAATGCGAGCGTTATGAGGAGAATTGAAGAATACCATAACGACGGCTCCCTAAAAGGACACCTACAGTATCTGGGCGACTATGAAAGCTATCGATCCCATCGAAAGGAACTTCGTTTAGACGTCGCCGAGTGCCGACCACCGCCTCCTCTTCAAATGGTTGCTGGTCCTAAATGGCTTCTGGCGACATACGTCCGGGATATGTATGTGCGTCTAGAAGGTTTGAAAAGCAAACTTACTGATGTCTAGGGAGAAATCCTGAAGATGGATTCAACCAAAAAACTCGCAAAAAAGCTAAGCGGAAAATGCAAGCAATCAGCTGCTTGGGTTACTAACATTGGAAATGAACACGGACAGGTACTAATTTCAGTCTTTACTGAATCAGAATCGACGGATGGTCTTCATTAAATGGCCAAAGGGTTGACTCAGAGATACCAGAAGGCCAAAGTAGAGCAACCAAAAGTCTTGTATGTTGACCGAGGATGCTGTACATCAACCAGCATGCCAAGCTCCATCAAACAGTTGTTCTCAAATCTGCCCAATCTGGTGGTAAGAATGGACATCTACTACCATTTCATGCGGAGGATTGCACTATGTGGGTGCTTCTTGGTGAGCTTATAATTCTCGATTTACGAGTGGGACCCGAGTGATCTGGATGCCCTCTATAAAGCGAAGAAGGAAGATTTTGTACAGAATGGCGGAACAAACGCGGACAACTATGACCCGGAAAAGCATGTGACGAAACAAGAATAGGCGCGACACTGCCGACGCACTTCTAGGAACTCAGAGGAAATGAAAGAGGTCATATCACAGCTACTGGAAACTTTCAAAAGCGCAAGAGACTCATTAGGTGCTCCGCTTCTACGTCCTGAAATCGATGCAATTTGGAAAGAGCAAGTGAAACATTGCAATTGCATTAGTGACCCTGATAGTGTTAAGCTGTATCGGATTGTGCGAACACTACAAAAAGGCGACACGCAGCTTTCTGTCTACAGATGTGCGAGAAGTTCAAAGCTTGCTAGACTCTATTGATATAGAAATTGTTTTCAACAGCGATTCCGATTCATAAACTGTAATTTTTTCATTATTCTTTCATCTTTTGTTTCATGTTCTGTTTCATCTTTTGTTTCATGTTATGTTTCATCTTTTGTTTCATGTTATGTTTCATCTTTTGTTTCGTGTTATGTTTCATCTTTGTTTCATCTCGAGTGGTAATTGTTTCATGATATGTTTCATGCAATGTTTCATCTTTGTTTCATCTCGAGTGGTAATTGTTTCATGTTATGTTTCATGCAATGTTTCATCTTGCGCGGTAATTGTTTCATCTTAACGAAATTTAGTTTCATCTTTCTTGTTGTTTCATCACAGAGAAGAACTGTCTGTCTTAAAAATTTTATTTTTTTATGGAGCGTTAAATAAAGCTTCCAAAACTAATTTTCTTTTAAATAAAACCAAGTTTTGTAGTCAAAATGGCTGAAACTTGTGTAATTCGCACGTTACTCGATCGCTTTCCTTTCTTTAAATTTGACCAAACCTACGAAACTGTGAACCAATTTTTCTCGATTTCTATGTCGTTGAAATTACGACTGAAAGTGCTTCACTATGATATATCACTCAACACGGTGTGGGGGGTTGTTTGTGTTACCTGATTTAGCGTGGATAACAAAAAAAACACCCGAAATCTAAGTTCCTCTTATTTTCAAATGTCGGAACGAAAAATGAATACAAATTCGCGACATTTAAAAAAATTGCAAAGAAACCTTAGTGTTTTCTCATGTAATTAATAATCTACTTGAGAAATTTATTAAAGTAAACCGACTTGGCAGTTTTTTATTTTGAAAAAATTATTCCACTAGAGGTTATTTTTGTTAAAATGGTTCAGATATGCTGCCACTTAAGAGAGATATAGCACCACTACACGAAATTTTTCTGTAAGTTCATCAAAAAAAATGATATAACTATCTCGAGCCTGATACATATTTACTAAATTTGTTTTAAAATTTTTTCAGCAGCCTTGATATATTTTTTGTCGTTTTTTGTAATCCTGCTATTTTCAGTTTGAATTTCCTTGGTAATAATTCCAAAGTTCACTCAAATCATTCCTCAAATCATTTCTACTAAAAAAAGTTGCATTTTATTCTTAAATAACTTTTGTTGTGGGCAAATAAAAATTAGTTGGTTTTCCTTAACCAGTTTATACGATAGCAAAGAAATGCTATCAATGGCCAAGACCAAAACGATGCAGAACAAACTGTTTCCATATATGGCCTTTAAAGTACCCATTTTAATCGATCAACCTTGTTTTTTATCTATCAAATTGAAAGAGACCTTTAAAAAATGCTTGAAAATTGGCAAATTAAAATAAAGCTAGCTGGCAAGAGCGTTTGGCGTCTTTCAGAAAAATTCAAAAAACCAAAAAGCAGACCTGCAAAAGTTTGATGATTATTTTTTCACATAACGCTACTGCTTTTCCGCAAAGTTTTCGCTTCAGCCCAATTAAAGCAGTTATCACTACCTATTTCTCGCAAATCAGACATATTTAAACTTGGACATCTTTCAGTTGCAACACACAAAATATAACATTTCAGTGAACAAAATATAACATTTGAAAGTCGAACTTCAAATAACGTGGCATATGACATGCAGTTTATGAACCTGAGCGTAATGAGTCTGCAAGAAGTGCCAAGTTGAAAATGCTTCAAAGCAAATTTTACACACGGCATGACTTGGCCGACTGAAATTAGTTTCACCAGAAGTCGAAGAATCAAAGGTCAAGAGGTCATCTAACCCATTGATAGAATAAGACTGAGCGTTGATATCGGATGCACAAGATGTTGTATAACCAGGCGCTGCACGTCTAGCAAATTGATTTTGGAAGCTAATCGCAGAAGATTTAGACGATGTTTGCGATCCCAATGTTTGAAGCAGAGATACCACATCCTGATTCGGATCCAAAAATTCTTTTGGCTCCTCGACTGATGTCGTGACCTCCACTTCATCTTCAACCAAATTGTCGTCCAGAAGTATCGGCTCGTTTTGTAAATTACTGTTCGTTTCCGCAACGTCATGGATTCCATTTTGTGAGAATTCATCAACGTTCATGTTATCAACTGCTTTTTCATGAGGTGTAGTAAACTTCCTCTTTTTTAACGGAGATACATCAGCCTGAAGTGAATTTATTTCATCCAATGCGTTTCCGATTTGATGCCATGATGAGGACCTAATTTTATGAATATGGTGGTAGTGATTCAGCAGCGCAATTCGTGTCCTGAATTTTTTGGTGCACAGAATACAATTTTCTGTCAATATCCGCTTACTTCTTCTTTTTCCTGGTTCAAAAAAATCATGCAAATAATCTTGAGACAAGTCTCGATGACATTTTTCCATGTGATTCCGCAAATGACCTTTCGTCGTGTACTGTTTTGAGCATACATGGCATAGAATCTCTTCAGAAATTTTACTATCAGCTGTTTTTGTAAAGTCTTCCTTGTTCACACTTTCTAGCTGGTCCTCATTTTGTTCTGAGTCATCGATTTGCAGTTCGCTCAGCTCCTCGACATCTAGATTCTTGTCATGTTCTGTTTTGTAGTGTCTCTTAATAGCACCAACCGTCTTCACAATCTGACCGCAATCTTCACATTTGAATCTGGCAAAGGATCCCTGGATGTATGGCTTCAAGGCGTCCACCTGGTCCGCTTCATCCAATTCGGACTCTGATGCAGGAACTATCTTTGCACCTTCGGACACCTTGTCCTCGATCTATAACAAAAACTAATTCCGTTGAAAGCTTGATCTCAAGTCTTCTCATATTGAACATATATGGCCATAGCTTAAATTTTATAAGTATGTTCAAGTCACAGACACTACTACAACTTAGAGACTTAGAGGTCCGCACGATAGGAGACACACAAATATGACTGAAGAGGATGCTGTGCGGTACTACTATGAAAGAGTGGTCCCTTGAAAATAACCAGGTCTTGAGAATAAGACACCTAGAGCTCTCAAATCGTTTAATAATTATGATTACGCCTTTCAGAAAGATATCTGGCAGTTTATTTTCAAACAAATTTCATGTTTTGTTACCTCTTAAAACCTCCCCCTCAACATTTTAAGGTTGAAAATTTAAAAAAAAAAACGCCAATAGTGGGTTTTGATGTCAAATAAGTCAACCCAATTATATGGTTGTTGAACCGTAAAATAAAGTAAAGCGAGCAAATTTCAATGTATAAACAATAGTGATTACAATTTTCAATCTGAAAAGTTTCTGGCTGAACATATTTAGCAAGATTTTTGAAATGAATAATTTATACACAAACTTGTTTTCAAAATTATAACATGCGAAATGCATGCGGGACCTGTCTATCATAGTTGCTTTTTCGAGGGACCACTCTATCATAGTTAGTACCTGCTGTGCACCTAAAAGTAGAAGAAAATATAGCTAACATGTTCTAGAAATAAATTGATCCGAAAACCGTTAAATGTTCTCCTCAACAGAGGAGCGGTCTTGACTGTAATGAATCAGAAGTTTGGTCATAAAGACAGACATACAGTACAGTAGTAGACATGAGTTTTACGTTTCACCCTCGGTAAAATTGCTGCAAACGATTTTTATAATTGTCTGTCGTCTGACGACATTCGACCGCGTGACATAGGTCTCTCTCTGAATGAGGATTCGAATTATTTATCACGGATTACAATAGCCTATATACTGTAGAAACAAAGCATTGCATTTTGCTTTGAAAGAAAAGGCATTAAATATGTATATAAATTCCGCGCTTTAAGTAAGACTAACAATATTTATAGAGATAGTCACAGGCCTTTATAATTTTGTATGCCTCGATTGATAAATTATTCTTTTCAACATCGCCTTATACCATGAGCTTCGTCTTACGGGAAAGGCAACTGTCTGAAAATACTGTTATATAATTAGACTCAATCGATGTGAACTCAAAACAATATGTTAAATTAAACCCAATTCAAATATTATAGCTGTTTTGTCTCTAATACAACCACGCTTAGTCAGTCTTTTGCAACTTACAATCTGACGTGCTAGCCTCGGCAGCACATATACTAAAATTGGAACGATACAGAGAAGATTAGCATGGCCCCTGCGCAAGGATGACACGCAAAATCGTGAAGCGTTCCATATTTTTCCACAATTTATGGTCTGAGATGGATCAGAATACAACAATGATATGTCGCCAACAAGCAAAAAAAAGAAAGTAAAATGTTGAATTCCACATTTAACGCAAGTAAACAAGCACACGTACGCGTGAACGTTCTCAAACATTTTATTTAATATTTTTTTCATAATATCTATCGAATTCCAGGTAAAAGCGAAATATTCAAAAACAGCACTAAAAATGTTTCGAAATTTTTAATTGCATGCTCGATAGTTTGAAGGGCTCCAATATCATTCAGGCCTCTACTATACAAGTAATCATAGTTGGTTCCCTGAAAAAAAAGTGCGTATGAAAGACAGGTCCCGGCGTATTTTTTCAAAATTGGAAAACTCAGTTAAATAAATGCATGCTGTTTCCAAAGAATTTGAGAATGAAAAATCACATTTTGTATAGACATAACTAAGTAATGACGCAAGCTAACTATCAACACATCGCTCATTCCCCTCCCGAGCCATATCACACCTCCATTCGACATCAACGATTTTTATTGCGTCCTCATTGATCAGTATAGTTGAAAATGAAATTTAACTGTACCTTGTGGCTAGCAGCGACATGCTCCTTCAAAGCCTTCCATGTCGTGAATCCCTCGCCACAAACACGACATTCACGTGTATTTACGGGAAAACACGTGATCGAATGTTTGCTCAGGAACACTTTACTAGCGAAGTCTGCATTGCACAGTTGGCATCTGAATCTCTTTTTGTTCGTTTTGGTCTCTTTTTGAGGTCTAACCTCCCTTTCAATCGATCTAGCTCTTTGCTGCATTGGCGTTGATGACGATGATGCAGAAGCTATGGAGATTGCTGAGGGTTCTTCAATAATTGCACTATCAGGCATAGTTTGATCTATACTGGACATCATGTACTGGTACTGTTTAAGGCTGTCTGGAACATCATCCTCTGCGATACGCTAAAACCAAAATAAATTTTTTAGTGCGTTCTTTTGATTTTTGATAAATAACACTAGCAAGAGCGTCTCCATTAAAATGATTTCAGACAAGCTATTCAAAAATGGAACAATTGAATAACTTAAATTGGTTCACAATAGTTTTTCAAGCAATGAAACTTCGAAAGAAATCAAATTTTTCCATAGAGCGAATAGGTTCGCAAAGGCTTCGGTTTTTCAAAGCAAGCTACTGAAGCGATGAAACTTTGATATATGTCAAGCTATTTCTCAGAGCAAAGAAATTACTAAAAGTATAATTTTTCCAGCAAATATTCAAACAATGAAACAGAAACTTTTCCAATCATTTCAATGCAGAATCGGTTCACAAACAATTTATTCAAAGCAATCCAAAAAACTGATTAAACCCCAAAATATTTCAGGTTATTTCATCGAGCGAATCGGTTCGAAAAAACTACAACATTTCTAAGATAGCTATTCAATCGATCAAACTACTTTGAAATTTATAAAGTTAATTCATAGAGGAAATCGGTTTTCAAAAACAAAAATTTCAGTGAGCATTTCAAGTAAAGAAACTTTTCATTTCAAAAAACGAATCGGTTCGCGAATAGCTAAATTTTTTCTAAGCAAGCTATTCAAGCGATGAAAGTTGGAATAATTTCAATTTTTTTCATAGAGTGAATCAGTTTCCGATTTTTTTAATGCTTTTTTGAAAGCATCGTTAGATCTTCCATATCATCTAAGCTACAAGCTTTCAGGAAATGAGGTTTTGGCATTGGAATCACAAACAAAAACTACAAACTCGCTCGCATTCAAGCACGGCTACAAAATTTTGAATTTTGAATGTTTTGGAACTTTTTGAAAAATTCAAAATCCTCAATGTCTCCTAAGCTACAAGCTTCAGAAAGGCCAAGCTTAGACACAAACTCTAGTTTAGACACAAACTCTAAACTTCATCCCGTTAGCATGCAATCACGAGTACAAAATTTTAAATCTATAACTTTTTTTTGTATTTTTTCGTTCTAAGAATTTTTTGAAAGATTATTTAAAGATTATTTAAAGATTATTTAACGATTATGTAGTATTGAGAAATACTACACAGACAAAAGACCATTGTCTTAAATGTTTATTCTAAATTGGAGCGTGCCATTTAAATTAAAGCCTCTTTTCACTAAATCAGATATTGACTGATTTACTCTTATTAGGACTATAAAATCTTGTTTTGAAAAATCCACTCCTTTTTAAATACTTGTCCAATTTTTCTCATTTTTTCATGCTCAATATTTTAAAAGGGCGGCGATTATTAATACGTCCCTTTTAACTTAACTTGAAACAAACTGGATAAATATTCAGCAGTCTTGCCGGCTGCACTGATATTCTCCTTGCTTTGATTAAGCAGAGGTGCACCTGCAATATGATGCATCAGAGAGAATAATATGAATTTTTAATAAGACAAACTGAAGGCTGCGGTTTTTATCAAAGGGGACTAATAAGTTAAAGATATTTGATTTGAAAAAATCAAATAAAAACTAGTTGAAAATTCCCTTATTAGAAAGGGAGAACAAAAGAGCAGGTGAAACCTGAATAATTAAAGATTGAATCAGCCGCCGGTTTATGCTTACGAGCAAAAGGACTGGCCTGAAATCTTCAGTGTTTCATTTTGCTCAGTCAGCAGCAAGTTAGATATCTTCAGTTAATCCTTTTCAAAAAATAAATAATTTTTCTTTTCTGCATTTACAGTAAAATTAAACTAGTCTTTTTTCACAAATAAAACAGAGAATAAATTCTCATTTCAAGTTCGATAAAATTATAAAACGAGATACTCGAGATAACCCCATCTGAGGAAGTCTGGACTACAAGTACCCAAAGGACTACGGCAAGACGAAACTGACAACCAAACCAGAAGTGCCAAGTGGACAACATCAAGGCAACCCAAGAAATACTACTCAGTCATCGACCTTAGTAAGAAGATAAAATATTGATGAACAAAATAAGATTAACTCAACCTCCCCTCATAGGTATATTTCTTTAAGCTGTTCGATTCGCTTATATAATCTAATTACCCAGTGCTCTGTATTTAACCAACTAATTAATTCATACCTTTTCTAACTATTGTTTCTACTCTACTTTTTGTCAAGACAATTTGACGATTTAAGGTGACACTTATAACTTAGGATAAAATTACTAAGCATTCAACCAGCAATGAGCGCTTAGTAAAACTGGTGCGACCGCAGCAGAGAACTAATCCTTAAGAAAATCCTTTTCCAACAAACTAGAAACAGCTTTTAAAATTCCAAAAAAATATATTATTATTAGGATCTGTGAGTATTTGTCAGATTAGTTTCCAACCTCAAAAAGCCAGAGACAATGGGTATGTTTCGATAGAAACACAATTTCATTGTCTTCTACTTGACAGATATTCCTAGTAGGGTTCTTGCGAAAGCATCCCCTGCGCTAGCAGTCGCCCACGATATCCCTCCATCTCGAGGTCTATTAGACGGCTTTCTAACTGACATTAGCTCATGAACTTAACTATTATCTATTATTATAATAATATATAAAATTTCTGAAAGAATCGTTCTCTGCCTAAGTCCGCTAGTAAGATATACCCATTTTGTCCAGTAATCCACTAAATTTTTGCCGAAACTTCAGTTTAAAGTTATCATCACTAAAATTAACGAAATTCTGTATTAAACTAAAGTGCTCAAAAACTTATTAAATAACTTCAATTATTTTTTTGAGGGGGTTAAGTGGTCATATGTGCGATCTAAGAGTACCCTAAATTGTATGATAAATTGAATTCTTCATCACATTATCTCAAACCATCCACGCTTGTTGCTATTTATTCTAATCCTTCATCATTTCTCGAGGCTTATCCTCATTTTTTCTTAAACTAATTTTAATTCTATCCACCTTAACATAACTTAAACTTAAATCATCCATCAGTAAAACTACCAATTACTGAAACTAAGGAAGAAAATAACAAAAACCACGAAGGAAGGAACGGATTTGGGTGTTCTTTAATAAACTATTAGTTTTTTTAACACAGTTTAAATATACACCTAATAAACAATAAGATTACGCACTAAAACCAATCTTAAACGTTAACCACATAACACCAAACACCAAGTTTTAGTTTCAGCACAAAAATATCAGGTTTCACAACAAAAACTAAGTTTAAAACACTGACACATCCACTTTATATTGATAAAATAGGTTTCATATGATAGCATAAGCACTAAAAAATTGATTTTTACCAGCCAAAATTTTTGGTTTCAGTCTAGGTTTCAGTTATAGGGTCAAACGTTTCAGTTAAAATAAGTATAGTTTCCGGTCAAAATTTTAAGTTTCTGTAAACAGATTCGGGTAAAACAGCAAAAGTTGAACTAGTCAAACCCAAATTTGGATACCATAAGTCAAAAACCTGGTCTTAAATGGTACGTTTTTGTTAGTTTCAGGTTTCAGAACACAAAAATTGAGTTTTTGGTCTCAAAATTGAGCTCCGAACGCCGAATTTTGACTTTCTAGAGAAAACTAACGGTGTTAAAACCCACCAAACCAATTTTAAATTTTGGTTCCTAAGGCTGAAACGTACGTTTCAAAATTGGTGTTTTTGGTTTCAGAACCAAAAATCTTGCTTCCCAAGTGAAATTTTTGTGAAATATTGAAAGATAATAGGAATCCTTAATAATGCACTAACAAATTTTTGAACTCAAAAAACTTCTAGAAGGTGTTAGTTTGAGCCCTCAAACTTATAGTTTCAGAAAACTAAAATCGTCGTTTTAGGCTAAAATTTTCATCTTTTTGGCAATTTTATTGCTGGAATAGAAATATATTAGAGAGACCAACCTAAATTTTTAATCTCAAAACTCTAAAACCAAGTGTTCAAACCATAGTTTCAGTTCTAGAAATCATAGTTTCAGCCCCAAAAACTTAGGTTTCCGTATACAAAATTTTAATTTTGAGGTTGCAAACCTGTTCCAAATTCTAATTTTACACTAGACCAGCTATCAAAAACCACCTTTTTATTTTCATGCATCGAGTTTGAGAGAGTTTAAGAGTTTTAGGTTTGAGATTTCAAAAACTAGATTTAAGATATCAAAAGATTCGGTTTTCTCGAATTTTTTTGCAAGATAAAGCATAAACTAGGTATACTAAAGCTTCTAGACAATTTTAAGATTAAAAAACTCAACTTCAGCTACCATAGTTTCAGGTTTCAGATTATTGTTTCAGTCAAAAAATTTTTAATAAAAAAAATTAAGTAGTGAGCTAATAATAGCCCAAAAAGGCATATAGTTATATTTTTAACCATACCAAAAGCATCAATTAATCTTATCTTGAAGAAAGTTTCAGGTTTCAGTTAAGGTTTCAGCGAATAAAAACTTGAAAAACTTAGAAAAAATTTTAGATTTTTTTCCAAATTTTTTTTTTTTATTCTTATTTTTTTATTAATAACCTTTGTTAATATTCAATGATTCCTAGGAGGTTTTCATTACACTGAAACAAACTAATCAAATAGTACAACTTAGCTTAAGAAAAAGAAAACATCGTAAAAATTAATGTCAACACATTTTAAAATTGACGTCAGTACAATAAATTTAAAACTCAAATTAGGAAATAAAATCTCTAACATCATATGGTATATCACTAACACGGAAAAAGATCATATTAGTATACTAGCAAAACACCCTAACGACGATAAACACGAATTATACGTCTTTTTTCGACGATACACTCCAGAAATTGACACAATTCTTCAGCAAATAAAAATACCAAATAATATAATTTATATACCGCAAGAACGATTAATTGCTTCACTCCCGATTGCTTTTTGATATCATAATATACCTAAGCACAAAACTACTTGCATTTTGATCAATTTTTTATTAAACACAAATTTTTCCTTAACAAAAATTAAAAACATAACAAGTTCATTCCAAATTGATTTGAAAAATTTAAATATTCTTTATATTGTTTATCATTCCCTAAATAAATATTTATGTCCCTAAAATGATGTAAAATGCTATGACCAACTTTTATCCAGTAAATACAACAGCATTTAATTTAAAACTAAAATTAAAAAATAAATCCACAAAAATTATTTGGTATATCACCAATATCCAAAAAGATCAAATCACAATTTTGTCCAAACACCCACACAAAAATATTCACGAATTAACCATTCTTTCCAGCAGCAATACCCCAGAGATAACTTCTATTTTAAAAAAGCTTAAACAGTCCCATAGCACTATTGATCTATCTAACAAAAATTCGTATTTATTGAACCCAGCAAACTTCCTTGTAACTTAAATACAATTATTTCAGTCCGTACAATTGATCAGTACACAACACATCCAAACCCTTTATATATTGTTAACAAAACATTGCGTGAATTAAACAAAGATGGCAAACGTAGTAGCATACCCAGATTTAGCTCTCGAAAAGTTTACCGGCTTAGATCCGAATGAAGATGCAAGAGATTTTCTTGATATAGTAGAGAAAAAGATAGCATTTTCCCTAGGCACTAGACCAGGAGATGCAGGTGACGAACAAGACGCATATGATAACAGACAAAGAGCCTTATTTGGTTCAATATTAAGAGGTCCAGCCGCTCAATGGTATCAGGGATTAGCAGCAAACTTACCTTGGAATGATATAAGAGATCAATTCATAGATAGATTCACTGATGATAAAGATAAGTATAGGAGACGAATAGAAGCAGAAAACATAAAAAGACAACCTGATGAATTCATTAAAAGCTACATACATAGATTAAGCACCGCAGTAGACCGTCGATGGCATAATCCAACTTTTAATGATGATCAAAGAACAGCAAAGAAAATGATATTCTTTGTACGCGGCTTAAGCCCGCCAGGCTTGAAACAAAAGGCTCATCAATTCCTAATTGAGAATCCACCCGCAACATGGCAACAATTAAAAGATCATATTGCAGTAAGTAGTGAGTTTACTGGAACAGCCTCAAGTAAAGTTGATAATAAGTTGGAGATAGAAGGAATAAAGATCATAAAATAAATGCAGCCTATAATCCAAATGAACCCAGAAATAAACAAAACCATACCCGATTTTGTAAATGGTGTCGTAGGTCAGGTCATACTATCAGTGTTTGTTTTAAATATAGAGACCACAAAGATCAAAACAGAAAACCACTTCAGTATCGTGAAAAATTCTCAGACAATTATAATAGGAGATCTAGGCCTCGAGAAGAAAATAGTTATAACAATCGATACAATGGCTATAACCAGCGAAATAACATAACAGACCATATTCTCCGTATCCTAGACAGTTCAATATTAGAACAAATAGTTTCGATAGATCTCGATCTCAAAGTTTTGGATCAAGAGATAGAAATTTCAATAATAGATTTAACGATCAAAATAACCCAAATCGTTATAATACTTACAACACAACCTCAAATAACTATAATCAAAATAGGAACAGAAGCAATTCTATACCCGATCGAAAAAGAAGATCATTTTCACAAGACAATTATAGAGCGCAATACCAAAACAGACCTCACGAACATAAATTCCCATCCTACAATAATCAATCAAGATCCCTAGGTGATTCAAAACCAACCTCCAGAGAAAATAGTCGAGACAGAAACCCTAAAGTACAATTTAGTGAGAATAAAATCCATGGCTATTACAGCGATGACGAAGGCGAGGAACTTACTTTAAACTAGAACAGTCTCCGCAAGATAAAAAGTCACAAATGTATATTAATCTATATCAACATCCCGTCGGAGACAAAAATAAAAATAACGGCCTTGAAACCCAATTTTTAGTAGATACTGGAGCAACTTGTTCACTGTTAAATTATGATACCTATTTAGAATACGCAAAAATACAAAAGTTGACACTTACTAAAGCACAATCCAAAACATTTGCTGTTAATGGACAAAAACTCAAACTCTTAGGATATACAAATTTTAACGCTAGTTTTGACAGTAAAGGTGATTATTTTGTAAAAATTCGAGCATGGGTTGCGGCCAAGGACGGATGTAAACTTAATATATTAGGTATGGATTTCCTCTCTAATTCAACTAAATCGATCGATTTTTCAACAGCAAAACTAGAACTTAAATTGTACCCAGGAGTATCAGTCGCTATAAGCAATATAAAAAGCAAAAGCTATCCATTTATAAGTAGTTATCAGAATGTACTTTTGGACCAAACTATAACTTTAGCACCAAAATCAACTCGTGTCATTTCCATATCCCCAGCTGACAAAGTTTTTAAAAAAGGAACATCGTTCAAACTTGATAAAGACCTACAACAAAAAGGAATATACACTTATAACACATATTGTAATCATGACGAGAAAACGTTACCTATAATGTTAAACAATCCTAAAGAATCGAAGGTCATTATATCCAAAGGTTCAATTGGACAAACTTTCGAGGACATTGAAACTGATTCAAAAACAATCTACAGCGTCGCAGACAATATAGCTTTTATGGAAGTTTTGTTCAACAAAAACGAACATCTTGATCATATTTTTCATGTAAGCGAGCAATCAAAAGATCAACTGTTTTTCAAAAATGCATCAATTGGTGAAAATCGTAAAAATTCAAAAAGGAAAAACAAGGAAATTTTTAAACAAAAAGAACTGGATTATACTAATAAATACGAACTAGAAACAGATTTCAGCAAGGAATTGAAGGACCTGAAACCCAAATCTGAAATAAACTCTCAAACACATTTTACAAATATACAAATTCATGAAATCCAAAAAAAATTTGACAAGACAAAACAAGAGTTTCTAAAAAAATTTGACTTTACTCACTCTGATATAGACCAATATCAATTACAAGACCTAATGAATATGCTATTACAAAATAAAGACGTATATTCACAACATAAATACGACGTAGGACTAATAAAGCAAAAATTCCATGTAAAGCTTTTACCAAACTCTGTATTGACTAAACAAAGACCATCAAGAGTTTCATTGCATTACCAAGAAAAACTGAATGACTTACTAGACCAACTATAAAAATCAGGAATAATTAGAGAAATGGGAAGTAATAGAATGGGATCAGAATTTATAAATCCAATTATAATACTTCCAAAAGGGAACATAGTCAAGCTCGTTATCGATGCGAGATACCTGAACTCAATAACTGACTTAAGTCGTTATTCATGGCCATTAGAACCAATAGGATCGCTCATCACTAAGCTAAAGGAAATTTCTTCACCACGAGTGATTTATGCTCAGCATACAATCAAGTACCTTTCACAGAAGAAACACAACAATTAACAAGCTTTGTAATTGGATCAAAACAATATACTTTTAAACGAGGTTTTTACGGATAATGTGGTCTACCAAATTTCTTCAGTAGAATAATGACAATACATTTTGCACCCTTAAAAAAAGAAATCAAGCAGTAACCTATATAGACGATACAATAATGCAAGCACAAACTGTAGAAGAAATGTTCGACATCATTGCTACATACCATGACTTATTAAGAAAATCAGGACTAAAAGCTCAACCAGAAAAAACAAATTTTTTTTTGAGAAGAGTACAGTTTTTAGGACATGTAATAAGTAAAAATGGCATACAACCAGTCAAGAAAAAGGTAGATGATCTCAAAGCATTGAAATCGCCAGAGAACAAAAGAGATGTAATGAGAGTGTTAGGTTGTTTAGGATTCTATAGTATGTATATAAAGAATTTACATGTAGACTCAAAACTTTTCTATGATTTGATACGGAATGATACAGTTTTTAAATGGACACAAGATCATGAAAAACTATTTAACGAAATAAAAGAAAGAATTAGCGCAGATACAATTTTAGCAATACCAGACACAAGATATCCTTCCCATGTACACGTAGACTCATCATCAATAGGAATAGGTTCAATATTGGTACAAGAATTCCCAGAAGGAAAACGTATAATATCCTTTAATTCAAGAGTATATAACAAAGAGGAACAAAAAATGTCAACAACAGCTAGAGAGCTTTGCGGTGTTGTATCAGCTCTACAAACATACGAACACTATTTATTAGGTTCACCACATCCAATAGATCTCTACACTGATCACGAAGCTTTGATTTACCTTTGGGGAAGAAGAGGTAAACTTTCCCATAGATATTTTAGATACCAATTGGTTATATCACAATTCCAAAATTTGAAAATTATTTGGACCGAAGGAAAAAACCTAGCATTCCCGGATATTTTAAGCAGAAATGTAACAACTAAAGATTTAGACAAACACCAATTAAAACATAAGAAAATTCCCAAAGACATTCTATTCTACGACGAAAATGGCTACGAAGAAAAATACTTCATAGTACATGATACCGAAAAAGGACCCAGCGACGAATTTTTTCCTGTCAATAAGCAAAATAAGAACGGTGTAACTAGATTCAAAATAAACAACGACAAATTAATCAAAATACCCAAGGAAACGAAAAAAGAACAAATTTGCTCACCAACTGATATAAGTTCTTGCTTTATACAAGGTTCAGCTATCAACCAAGTTAGAATGATTCAAAACAAAATACCAAATAATAATGCAAATGACGAAGAATCAGATCATAACTACTCTGAATTGTCCTTCGAATTAAACACTAACCCAACCCAATTTGGGGATTATATGTCAAATTACGATATTTAAGTCCAGTCCGACGTCCTACACTTTGAAACGATTGATGAACAAGATGAAATCTTTCAAGAATGTTTGCTAAACGATGAAATTGCACTATGTGAACAATTAACCAATAAACTAGAAAACAAAAAAATTGCAACCAAACTGCCTAACGAAACACTTACAAACAAGGATAACCTTACTCAGATTTTCACTAGTTTCAACAACCTAGGAAAAAATATAGATTTAAACACGGAACTTATTACCAGAGAACAAGACACCGATGCAGTCATAAAAATCGTAAAAGAATTAGTGAGAAACAAAAACAAAGACTCAAAAAATATACATTATAGACAATCGAAAGCTTTATCTTCATATCTAAATAAATTTGAAACATTATTATTATTAGGAAATATTCTTTGCATCGAACAAACACCAGATAATCCTGAAGTGAAAGAAATTAAAATTTGTGTACCTATGTCACTTTTTATAAGAACATTTGAATTGGCCCATACAGATCAATTAGCAGGTCATGTAGGAAAAGACAAAACCATTGCGAAAATAAAACAATTTTTCTTTTGGCCAGGCATGTATAAATGGATAACCCAGTTAATAGCAGGATGTCTTGACTGTCAAAAAAATAAACACAAACGTCACGATCTTAACCAAGCACCGTTAGAACAATGGACGGATACAGTACCTTTCCCGTTTCATACTGTACACATAGATCATAAGGGACCAATTAATCCTACATCAAACGGAAAGAAACACAGTTTAGTTGTGGTAGATTCATTTTCTCGATTCCTCCAAGTATATCCAGTAGCTAACACTACCGCACTTGAAACAAAAAAAACTTTAGAAAAATTTATTCTCACATTTGGTATTCCACAAAAACTAGTTTATGATAAAGGAACAGCTTTCATGAACGAAGATTTTACTAGTTGGCTTCATGAACTAGGAATAACACATGCTCCCAGAACCGCATATTCACCATGGACAAATGGTAAAGTGGAAATACAAAACAAACATCTAGGAACACATTTTAGAATTTTCTTTGATCAAGCAAAGGGAAATTGGAGTGATCTAGCTGCGAAATTCGCTTTCGCTCATAACACTACTATCAACGCAAGTACTGGATTAATACCATACGAAATTGTTTTCGGACAAAAACCTCAAATACCAATCTCTTTAAAACTAGGATTACTCCGAAATTCAGAATTGACGTGCAACTCTGAATTCTGTGCTAGTCTCCCATTACACAGACATTCTTTACAAACATCATCAAATAAAGCTATACAACCATTATTAAAACCAAAAATTAACACTTCACTACTTATCCGAGAGAACCAATTTAAATACATCTATAATACAGCTTACAAGAAAAGTCTTGAAAACAACGCCAAAATCCACAAATATCGAAATAAATATAAATTAGGAAAACCCTTAGAAATAGGTCAAAAAGTACTGATGGAAAACCATTCCATAGAAGATGGCAAATCAAAAAATTACAAGAACTACGATCAGGCCCATATACGGTAACAAATAAAGTAACGAATGTAAATTATGAAATACAATTAGATTCAGATCAAACTATAAAAAAGACAGCTCATAGAAACCATCTAAATGAACACTTTCCCATTGAAGAAAAAGCAAAGGAACTGGTGAATGACTATGTTTTAAAAGACCAGTCCTACAAACCATTCTATGAAAATCTAATAAAATTGTCAATACACCACTCACCAACAAATCATTTCAAAACCCAATGGGTTCATCAGAATATTTACCTGTCGAAACACACCATAGACGAGAAAAAAATATAGAACTACATGAAACTGAGCAAGAAAAAACCTTAACGAATATTGACTCAGGATTTCAAGAGCACAACACAGAAACTATACAAATGCCACATACACCAGGATTAGCTCAGAGAAGGCTAACCTCAACACCTCTTTATCCAAACGATAGGAATGGTAATAATTTCGATGAATTGTCATATATACCATCTACATCAAGCCAAAACCTCCAAAACGGACAGACATCTGTTCAAACGGGCTCGACAAATGAAAGAATTCAGAGACATCGGCGACAACCTAGCTTCTACCAAGCAGAATTCAACTAAAAAATCTCTAATAATCTTCACTAGCTAAAAAACTCATTTTGTAATCTCCGGGCCATCAATTTGGATACGGAAGATTATTCAAACTATGACCCCACACGTAATGGTCAATCAAACTAGTCAATTTTTTTTAAAAAAACAATGGTTTCTTCCAATAAAAACCAACCAAAAAATTTACTATTGCTAATTTTTAGCAACTTCGCGATAATGATGAAATTTACTACTCTACTTTCAACATTTATACCTCTTGTCATTCTACAGAATGATGATTTGGAAAACGTATCGAATTCTCTCAAAGTTACTCACTATGACTGTTCTAGCATGCAGGAAAATAAAATGTATGCTTTAAATCAAGTGGCCCCATGTAAAGTTAGCCAAGAAAAACTTTACACTACCGATAGCAAAATTAGCGTATATCAACGGTCTTATAGAACATACGTGAACGCAGTTATGTGTAAAATTAAAACATTTCCCATTCGTTATAATTGCGGAATGTGGGCACATTCTTCCATCGTTCACAATATGAACATGATAACCTATGAAATTAATATACCACCAGAAGATTGCGAAAAAGCAGCAAAGAACAACAAAATTACAGTGAATGAAGATGGATACACCCATGAACTAATTATAAAAATGGATGAAAGTATTTTACAACACAGAAATGAAGGAACATCATTAGAAGGCGACAGTTCGACAGCATGCAAGAATAGGGGACAAATCAAACACTATAGCTACGAAACGCACATGCAAAAAGTTCAACTCAAAGTAATTTTAGAAACAAAACAAGTACAAAATCCTTACGGTATCCCATTACCATGCACAGTACTCGAAGGCGGATGCGAATCAACATCATTAGACCCTTATGCTTACACTTGGGACATGCCCGAAAATTGCGTAGTCACAAAATTGTTTTCTCAAAAAGCGAAAATGGTCAAGTACGCTAATAAGTTGGACCACCCTCAATATCATATACTGAGTGAGGGATCAGCACCCAACGGCTTAGACCTCAAAATTCGCATTTACAACAAGCAGCAAGAAGTCTGCAGCAGGCCAGGAGCATTATATAAAACAAATTTTGAGTCCTTGTTTATTTCTTATTCAGGCGGTTTTGATATGAACACTGGTAAATCCAGCAACATACGACACGATGATAGAAATTACTATCAAATGCAAATAAATGAGAACGATCAAATAAGAGTGAAACCTTTGAACTATCCTCTGGTATCAGGTAATTTTTCATTCCTCCATGATGAACGTAACAATAAAAATCGGGATCCTCTTTGGCGCCATGTAGGTACCGATGAAATTGATAACGAACTTCATCTGGGTGCAAAGTTAGATTACATAATGTATTTTAATGCTAAACAACTCAGACATTCTGAAATGACATTATTACAGAATCAATGTGAACTCGAAAGAACACAAATTCTAACAATAATGATGTTAGCTTTACAAAATACCAGGCTTGCAGGATATATGTTAACCGGCAATCGCTCTATGTTTTTGGACACCGATGGAGCAGTTGGCTGGCTGTATCACTGCCCTAAAAAAGTTTCACCTCTTAAAGTTCTCGAAAAATGCTTTGATCGAATACCGATCTTTTACAATGAGCGAACAATGTTTGTCGACCCTATTACCCGCCAAACTTTTCCTTTTGCCAACGAAATACACTGCGTTGGTGGCTACAAAAATGCCTTTCAACTTGATTTAGATGATAAATTATCTTGGTACCAATTAATGCCGGCTCCAATACCTTTCAAGACTCCTTTAATGTTCGCTCCACAAGATATAGGCCATATTACGGAATTTCCCGTATACGATTCGCGACGCGCAGGCATGTGTACCCCAAAACAATTAAAAGCTTTTTGGGATAACATTATTCATAACACAGCATCAACATCTATCTCAAAAAAATTACAAGAACTGTTCTCCAAAATGGACACATGGATTATGCAAATAACCGCTGCAATGGGTTTAAACCAGAAAATTTATCTAGATTCTCTGCTCTCACCAGGATTTTTTATGAATAGTTTCATCGGAACATTCGGTTTTGTTGCTTTTTTCTTAGAGAAAATCGGAATTTATTTTGCCTGTTTTCTTTTTTTCAAATTCCTGCTAGAAATAATAGTAACAATTATTAAAGCTTTGGAAATTAATAAGTTAACAAATCGTACTATGAGCTTCTGGAAGATAATATTAAGTGCAACGTATAACCTTTTCGTTCTATCAGTTTTTACTTCCATTTTCTCAAACGAAAACTCCAATCTTGAATCATCAGATTCGCGAAACTCAAGACTAAAACAAATACGGCAACAAAATCGTAATCAAAATATTTACCAAGAAAGCACTGCTTCAATACCTATGGTAGAGCGAAATGAGCCTGCAGTACCCTTAATGTCACCAGATTCGCGAAACGAACCTGGTTTATACCCAGACCTAAATAACCAAAATGAACATTTAGTACGGACCAATGTAATAGGAACAATCTCTAGCTTAACAATCCCTCATCCAACCACCAATAACAACACTATAACGCCAATCTAAGCAACAATTTTCTATTTCAGAATGCCCGCAAGAAAACTGTGCATCCCCATAGACTAAATGCTAGTCGATATTTTAGACAGACAAGTTCCTTTACTGATTCAATTTCCCACACTTACAAATTAACTGTTTACACGAATAGCAGCTGTTGACTTACCTCAATTAGAAACCAATAATTTTATACGCCTCATGCTAATTGTTTATCCAGGAAAAGTGATTCATGAAGCTGTCATTGAATCATCGAATCCCAAATATAATTATATTTGTTCGTTTCTTCAAAGTAACGAATCTGCTATCATAAAAATTACTTCAGAAGGAGTTCATTTTTGTGTATGAAATACCACGATACAAAGAATTTACTTGAACACAAACATTTAAATGTTGGTAGGAATTTTGGATCGAGACATTCGTTTATTAATTCAACTCCCAGGTTATGCAAACAAACTACCAGCATTAATAGCATCAGCAAGATTACCAAAAACCAAACCAAATGATTGTATTCACCTTATGATAATAACTTATCCTGAGGAAACTGTTCAAGAAATTGAAATTGACTCTTCAAACAAAAAATATGATTATATTTGTTCTTTACTGGAAGGAAATAGCTCAGCAGTCGTCATTACCGATTTCGAAGGAATTCACTTCTGTGTATAAGTATTAAACCAGAAACAACAAAATTGAATGGATACTTTCCAAATATAAAATTTGGAGAAAAGTAAATGTTCCTTGACACACTAAATCAAAATTTCTGCTTAATCATATCTTGTCCTCAGTTCCCAAAGAAATTCTATTCCCGAGTCACAACAGCAATTTTACCATCCGTAGAAATTGATAACAATTTACACTTAATTATCAACGACTTTCACCATAATCAACATTACGATATTATCCTAAAGCAAACCAATCCTAGATACAAAGATATTATTCACATCTTAAAGTATAAAAATTCAGCCATATTCGAAACTGCTTGTGAAGAAATTATTTTTTGTGAGTAAAATAATTGAACATAAACTCATGTTATTTAAACACAACAATCGTCACGTACTCCTTTACCAAATAGAAAAATCCTTCGACGCTTGAAACGGTTCATATTGTCCAAAACTCATCTTATATTTCGATTATTGTAATACTTGGGAAGACGGAACAATTGAAGTCTTCCACAACTCGCCATATTGGAACTTTTTTCTAGTTTTGTCGAATACATGCTTAAGTCATCTGCCAAAAGACATCAGCGATTTCCATTCAAATGATCTCACTAACCTCTCGTAATCTGTTTATCCGGTTACCAAACCTACGTTACTCACTCATTGGAGTAGAAAAACACTCTGAAAACTTTTTTCTTTTACATGTGAGTAAGGTTAACTCCAGTATAGCAACTACAATAACAGTTCCAGGAAATCACCCTAATTTCCTTGAACTAAGTCATTTTCTTGCTTTTGACACAAATGCAGAATTTTTTCTAAATCCACCTATTTTCTCTAATTAAAAAAAATTATGTTTAATATCAACGACCAACCAGTTTCAGTTATTCATATAAAGAAAACATTTGAATTACAACCACATTTACAAGTTTACATGATAGCTAATGTTCGATACATCGAAACAGGTACTTTTGAGGAACTTAGTATTTACCCCGCTTCCCGATATGGGCCATTCTTTCTTTTTGTATCTGATCACCCAGAGTCTTGTCCGACCAATATTGAATGTGAACATTGTACCTAGAATGATAATTTTTTACGAAGGAACCTTTGTCCAAATTAAAGTTCCAACGCTCCTTCATTCTAGCAGAAAATTTCAAAATAATCCCCATTTTTATAATTCATTTCGAAACGCTTCATAATGGCGAACTACACAGCACCATTATTAAACCAAGCAATAAATACTGGCATTTAATACTATGTCTTGCAAATAGCCTAACATTTCCCATTCCCTGCGATCTAGACCAGATTGAATGAGCAGTGAGAATGACAACTGAATGTCCTATATGTTTGGAAATTTGCGATCAAATGAAAAAATTACACGGAAATTTATCTCCACAACCACCACATTTAGTTTGCGTTAATTGTTATAATAAACTCAAGCTAAGAGCTAGTACACCATTCGCAAAATTTCCTTGCCCCATTTGCAGGCAGATTATTCATGTAATTAATATGACAGAATACGATGTCTGTAATATCTGCAACCAATTAGTGTTATCCAGAAACAAACGAAAGGGTGAACATATGATAGTTAAGCACCCTTATATTACTGTATGCAATAACTGCATTGAGAAATGCAAAAACATCTGCCCTATCTGTTTTTCCAAAATTGCCTTTGATGAGTTTTGGGCATAACTTCTTTTTATACAATGGCAAACGAATGCCCCGTTTGTCTAGAATTGAAAACAACCCTTCAATTAAGAAAACTTCACAAAAGAAAGTATCCACAACCCTTTCATTTTATTTGTAATGAATGCTACATGACTCTCAAAACCAAAACTAACTTAATTTTTGACAAATTCTTATGCCCAATATGCCGCCAGGATGTTCACGTACTAAATTTTGAACAAATTAACAAATGTCTGACTTGTAAAGGCAATAAAAAAATGAATAAACAATTATGCTGTTTGTTTAGGAAGTCGCAAAATGTTCTGCTTGGTAATGGACATTGATTTTGTCCTTGGTTATAATCTCCTCGTCCAAGTTGACGGTTACCAAGCGCGCACAAACCGTATTTATATTCATCCCGATCAACAGCAGTTGGATATTTTTTGCACACGTTATAGTCCTGGCTTCCACGATGAAGAAAAATTTACTGTCAAAAGCAGCAGTAGATTTTTTAATATTATCTTAAATGCATTCAACAATGACGAAGATGTTATCGACATAAATTTCCAAACCTCCAATCGACTTATTTTTTAAATCTTTCCTTCTTTAAAAAAATGATTCAGATAACTTTACCAGCTTTTATATGTAAAATTTTTCAAGCTTGTTATTTTTATTTCCAAAGTTTTCTTTATGTTTCTCAACCCATACTACAGTACTTCCGAAAAACCATTGAACAACCCACTCTTGAAAGCCCAATTTGCTACTTACCAAAATCCAAATTCAAGAAACAACATCATAACGAGCCACATCATACACCACACTTTATCTGTATAGACTGTCATGACCAAATTGTAGCCCATTTTTCTAAATATGGACAGATTTTATGCCCCATTTGCCCAGTCCCAAATTATACCCAATCACTTTCATATTACTCCCCTTGTTGTTCATGCGATAGTATGGTTAAAAGCGCAAATTGGCGAAGTACCCAGACCCAAATTATGGCAAGCTATCAACATCTTACTATTTGCCATCAAGGTATCACTATTTGTACAAGATGCCTCCCTAATACTGCAAAATTTTGTCCCTTATGCCACATCCCTTGTGATTTTTCCGACCCCTGGAATTAATTCTCCACACTATCTGATGTCATTATACAATTCCTCTACACTTCTACATTTGGTAAGGCCTCAACCCTTCAGTAATTCGCTCACAATTTATATATCTTTATAAACAACAACAAACACAAAATACCCTTTAACCATGCTATATTATATACTATTTACCCCCCCCCCCCCCCCGGTTTTTTCTAGTCCCTTCTACCTATAAAAGGGGACCCCATGGTAAGCCTGTGGATGACCCCAGGTGGACATACATTTAAGATTAGGGGTTAATTAATGCCCAAATTTCCATTTTTTGCCTTAACTACATTTGCATTTTTGCTTTAAGTTTCATATCTGAGCTTAACTCAGTGTTGTAAAGTGCTTTATTCCTGTGGTTAATAAACACCATGATCGTTTTTCTTCATTTGTTTTCCGTGGTGGGTTTGTGTGAAACCACAAGATTATATGTTCCACCTTTTATATATATACAATTTTACACTTTGTCCTTCATTGTTCAAAACAGTTGATAATTAGCCTGAATATCCGAATGTAATTCGGGATTTTGAATATTTGGTCATTTTATATTGATGTTTAGCAAAATGGAATATGACCCAATTTTAAACTGGAACTGCAGAAATGCAGACCCAGCACCAGAGGAGTTCAAAAGAAAGCTGCCTCTCAGGAAGAAACAACGGAAACCTGTAGCAGTTCAATCTTTGTCAATGGACGACGGGTTAAATAAGAACCCTCGCAATTTTCCCAGTTTAACCCAAAGATTGGAGCTGCAGAAGTGCAGAGAAACCAAATTGGATACGGAAAATCCAAAATATAGAACGAGTTTAAAGTACTCAATAAAGAAAAATTATAACAGATGGAAACTACCATCGTTCATTGAAGTCGTCAACTCAACGACAATGGAAAAGGCGATGATGCCTATCGATTTCATAACCCAGCCAGAAGTGGTTATAAAGAACGAAAACAACTTCTGGAAATTAAAGAAGAGGGAGGAACACGGCTACATCCTCAAGGCAGGAGGCACGCAAGTCACCATCCCGTTTGAGGGAATAACTGCTTTTCTGAACCATAAAAAAAACAGACAGGAAGAACAGGACGACATTCAAGAACTTACGGACGGAATGAGCAGACTACGAATCAAGAACAAAATCAAAAAGAAGAAAATCGTGAAGTTGCAACAAAAACTCGAGGCTTCACAGAGGAAGATAGCGATCCTCAGATCATACAACGTGGAGCTAGAAGCCGGAAGGAAGCTCTAGATAAAACCTAACTTATCTTTATAACTTTTTCATTTGATGTTCTCTTTAAATTTTATAACTATAGTATTTAACCATTAAAGTGTTTAAATTTTCACCATGGTAACTGTAAGAATCGAACAGCTTAATTTTCTAAAAAAAGGGGTGAGTTGTAGTATTGAGAAATACTACACAGACAAAAGACCATTGTCTTAATTGTTTATTCTAAATTGGAACGTGCCATTTAAATTAAAGCCTCTTTTCACTAAATCAGATATTGACTGATTTACTCTTATTAGGACTATAAAATCTTGTTTTGAAAAATCCACTCCTTTTTAAATACTTGTCCAATTTTTCTCATTTTTTCATGCTCAATATTTTAAAAGGGCGGCGATTTTTAATACGTCCCTTTTAACTTAACTTGAAACAAACTGGATAAATATTCAGCAGTCTTGCCGGCTGCACTGATATTCTCCTTGCTTTGATTAAGCAGAGGTGCACCTGCAATATGATGCATCAGAGAGAGTAATATGAATTTTTAATAAGACAAACTGAAGGCTGCGGTTTTTATCAAAGGGGACTAATAAGTTAAAGATATTTGATTTGAAAAAATCAAATAAAAACTAGTTGAAAATTCCCTTATTAGAAAGGGAGAACAAAGGAGCAGGTGAAACCTGAATAATTAAAGATTGAATCAGCCGCCGGTTTATGCTTACGAGCAAAAGGACTGGCCTGAAATCTTCAGTGTTTCATTTTGCTCAGTCAGCAGCAAGTTAGATATCTTCAGTTAGACATTTTCAAAAAATAAATAATTTTTCTTTTCTGCATTTACAGTAAAATTAAACTAGTCTTTTTTCACAAATAAAACAGAGAATAAATTCTCATTTCAAGTTCGATAAAATTATAAAACGAGATACTCGAGATAACCCCATCTGAGGAAGTCTGGACTACAAGTACCCAAAGGACTACGGCAAGACGAAACTGACAACCAAACCAGAAGTGCCAAGTGGACAACATCAAGGCAACCCAAGAAATACTACTCAGTCATCGACCTTAGTAAGAAGATAAAATATTGATGAACAAAATAAGATTAACTCAACCTCCCCTCATAGGTATATTTCTTTAAGCTGTTCGATTCGCTTATATAATCTAATTACCCAGTGCTCTGTATTTAACTAACTAATTAATTCATACCTTTTCTAACTATTGTTTCTACTCTACTTTTTGTCAAGACAATTTGACGATTTAAGGTGAGACTTATAACTTAGGATAAAATTACTAAGCATTCAACCAGCAATGAGCGGTTAGTAAAATTATGAAAAATTATTTAAAGATTTTGAAAAATACACTATCTCCTGCGTTTAAATAAGAGATTGCAATCAAACAGAACCAAATCACCAAGTAAACAGCTTTTTTGTATAAAAATCTTTGAAGTATAACTATATCTCGCCTGAAATCGAAAACATTCTATCGCACACTAGTCTCGATTCACAAACCTCTTGATTGAACTTTGTAGACATTAGATCACACTCACTTATTAGCTCATTTCGAAAAACAATTACAAGGACTGAAAAACTCACAGGCGCATGTTTCAATCCTCTCCTTCTACTTCTGTCTCCAGTTCTGCTGACGGTGAACAAAGACTTGTGTGCTTGTTTGTGATGATGCGTGAGGTTAGTGTGACTGGAGAATGTCTTCAGACACACCACACACTCTGCCCTCTCTTTCCTCCTGCTTCCCAAAAGTGAGCAGTGCCTCGCGTGCATCACCGCCTGCCACTTGATGTCAAATAGCTGCCCACAATCATCACTCACACAAGCGTACTGTAAATTATAACTTTACTTCACAAGTAAAAACAGAATTATCGCATTGTAAAAAAAACTACGCAAATTGATATCAATGAAAATCATTATCTGACGGGGGAGGAAGGTATCGGCGGAATATTGCAGGGGCGAAGCGGAGCTTCAAACCACCTGCGATGCAAAACATTGAGTTTTCAGGCATAGAGAGACGCCATATTTCAACTTTTTGCGTTTTGCAAGACTTAATACGGTTCTGTCTGAGACGCAGTTCCAACCAAAAAAAAAATCATTTGAAAAATAAATTCGAGTGAGATAAAAAGATCATTAGGGTAAAAAGTAAAAAGCACTCTTTTGCTAAAGTATGTTAACGAACTAAATCACTATTTCGGATCATTCAAGACTTTGGGATCAATTCATAGCTTTCTTACAACTATAACCAAATTGAGAAGACAAAATGAAAACAAAATGCTAATTTTAGAAAGAACGTTTTACAAATTTTTGATAAAACCGAAACAGCTAGCGCTTTTTGTTTTATTGAGAAAACGAGTTTGAAACAATGTCGGAGGGTGGGAGGTTAGGTTAATTTTCGAAGCATGCGTGAGATTCCTCAAGTGTGCTAGAAACGTTTTGCTGAGTGCTTGTATTTCCTTTGTGTTTCCTTCGGTGGCAATAAAGAGCAAATCGCAAACAAGGCAAGCTCGCTCGAATAAATTCTCAGATGACAATAAGCCTCGTGATTTCGTTATTAGATGATCTTGAGAAATTATAGGAAGCGGCTCAGATAAATTACAGGCAAGATGATCATTAAGCATACTGTACATTTTTTGTCGATCTGATCCTTCTGCCGAAGATTTCCGATATCGAGAGGAGGACACAACTTCATCCATTAATTGTTTAGAAACACGTTCAACAAGTGTTATATCGGACACAAATGAAGTATTTTCAATAGCTTCGCTTTCTCTAACGATTTCCGTTGTTTACTTCTATTCAAGGTTTGAGCCCTCTTCACTGGATCACTAAGTCGACTTTTTGCTGTAAAGGTCGACTTAGTGATCCAGTGAAGCTGTACATTTTTTGTCGATCTGATCCTTCTGCCGAAGATTTCCGATATCGAGAGGAGGACACAACTTCATCCGTTAATTGTTTAGAAACACGTTCAACAAGTGTTATATCGGACACAAATGAAGTATTTTCAATAGCTTCGCTTTCTCTAACGATTTCCGTTGTTTACTTCTATTCAAGGTTTGAGCCCTCTTCACTGGATCACTAAGTCGACTTTTTGCTGTAACCAAATTCGTAAGTCGTTTTGCCGGATTGGATAGACGATTCTTCGCTCTTTTTAAGCTTTGCAATCGCAAAGTTGGAATACTGTAACGTCATCTGGCTGTCTGTAAGTTCCTTAATTTCTTTGCTGGATCTTGAAGACGTTGCTTTGCTCGGCTAAGATTATTCAATCTGTGCGCTGGATCCAAGACTCGCTGTTTTGCTCGCTGTAAATTTGCAGATCGTGCAGCTGGTTCCAAGACTCGCTGCAAATTTGCAGATCGTGCAGCTGGCTCCAAGACTCGCTGTTTTACTCGGTGCAAATTCAAAGCTCTTTTTACTGGATTCAAAAGTCGTTGTTTACATCTATCCATACTTATTGATCGGTTTTCTGGATCCAAGAGTCGCTGTCTTGCTCGATGCAAATTCGCTAATCGGTTCGATGGGTCTGAAACACGATTTTTAGATCTCAATAGATTGTTCCTTCGAATAATAGGATCTTGCAATCGTGTAATGACATTACGAAGATTTCGCAATCTGGTTGCATTTCATGAAACACAGTTTCCACTTTCGAAGCTCGAAAAATGGTAGATGCGAGATCGAACTCAATAACACGTTTGCAACATTTTTACCTATTTGATGTTGAAGGATTGCAATTCGTTGCTTTTTGTTTTAGGTTCTATAAATGCTAACAGAGGTGAGGTCATCATCTTCACTAGCCAGGGTGTCAACTTCTTCCTCCGGAAATTTCCGTAACTTGGCAAGAGGTAAATCATCGTCAGAATCACAAACTGCGCCTAGTGTAACAAATGAAGGTCCAGAAGGATTACTGTCATTTTTGACTGTGATGATCGGCTCGTAAGGATCATGTTTGTGAATGATGTAGATGTTGGCCACTCCAGTTTGACCAAGAGGAGGTGAAAACAGCAACCAAGAAGACGTGGCATATGAATACACATTAACAGTAACAGCCGTGTTAAAACTAAAAACCATTATTTCCAAACATGTGCCGAACACTCCCAATTGTATCATTTTAGTGAACTGCAAATACTCTTGCACAGAATTGAAGATTCGCCCCGAAGGTAAAATCATGTGATCTTCAATTCCAGGAACAGACGGCATAATGTCACATAAAAACGATCTCAATTGAGGATCACTACTACAACTTCCAGAAACAGCCGCACACAAAGATGAAAATAAACAATTTCCAACAGGTGGCACACGAAACAGTTTAAAAGGTAAACTTAAAGGTACGTTAATTGGAGACTGCTCGTAAAGGTAATTGAGCTAAAATACTTCTTTGCAAAGACACGCAGTTAACGGATGGAATAACGTCGTTGTAGGGGGAATTGAATACAAAGACGGCGGAGCGTCAGGTGCGGTAGATAGGGCAGTGCAGCTCACTAAGTGATCTAAGTGATTCTTACAAAATCGTGAATCGTTTGTAACAAACAGGTTGCAACCTCTTTTTACGCACTTTTTTTAATTCTTCCTTTTTGGCATTTAATATATCTGAAACCTCAAACAACATCAACGGTGAAAAACTTGCACGGCTACACAAACACTTTATTACACACATATATACAAAACAAAAAAAAATACTTGGAATAAAAAAGTTTTATTTCAGAAGACTACGAATCTTCGCTTTCCCCATGATCTTTAAAAATATCGCCGACATCTTCTTGCAACGTCTCAGCTTCGCAGCTTTCTGAGGAAATCGAAAAATTCCGAAAAACGGCCAAAAAACCGAAAAAATGACTTTTCCCAATTCAATAGCTCTTTCTGTAGGAAAATTAGGGACCAGCCGCTTGTGAATGGGAGTTGCCTACAACCTAAGCAATCAATTGAACCCTTAATCCCAAATCTGGACGGGTAGTTTTTGAGGAAATCGAAAAAGTCCGAAAAATGGACAAAAAAGTCAAAAACGAGACTTTTTCTTAGTCTATAGCTTCTCCCCTAGGCAAATTAGAGACCAACCGCTTGTGCAGGGGAGTTTTTTTACAACCTGGTCCATCTTTTGAACCCTTAATCTCAAATCTGGACGGGTAGTTTTTGTGTAAATCGAAAAAGTCCGAAAAAATGGACCGAAAAGTCAAAAAAGTGACGTTTATTAAGACTATAGCCTTTCCCCTAGGCAAATTAGGGACCAACCGCTTGTGCAGGGGAGTTTCTTACAAACTGGTTTATCGTTTGAACCCTTAATCTTAAATCTGGACGGGTAGTTTTTGTGGAAATCGAAAAAGTCCGAAAAAATGGACCAAAAAGTCAAAAAAGTGACTTTTATTAGGTCTATAGCCCTTCCCCCAGGCAAATTAGGGACCAACCGCTTGTGCGGGGGGATTTCTCACAACCTGGTCTGTCGAATAAACCCTTAATCTGAAATCTGGACGGGTAGTGTTTGAGGAAATCGAAAAAGTCCGAAAAAAAACATGCAAAAAGTGAAAAAAGTGCCGAGTTGTGGGGCTTTTCTAACACCAAAGGGAGCGGGATAAGCCGACAGGGATAACAGACAACAAATTCAAGTAGTTCTTGACCACTGAAAAAGACCTAAGTTAAGACATTTGATCCGATACTGGTTCAAACATAGCCAGGAGACAGTAAAAAATGTCAATGAACGCAAGTAAACAGACAACTGACTTTTTCAAAGAAAAAACTGCAAAAACTATTCAAGAACAAATTTTCAAAATTGAAAGTCAATCACGCTTTTGTGACCTTTACACTTTCGCTGTTCGATAGCAGAATTTGCCTACCTTTTAACAAAAAAAATGAATTGAACTGAAGAATTTTCCTGAAGAAAAAAGAAAGCACTAAGACCTATAAAAGAGTCTGAACTAAGTTCATCGACTCTTAGCAATCAGACGTTTAAAAGAGAAGGGCGGTTTTGTTTACCTTTTATTTTATTAGACCAAATTGATTTTCGGAGTAATTCCAGCACACGATAAAGACCCATTTTAACAAAACTTTCGGTGGCGCGGGCAAATTTTGAGAAAAATAGGTCAAAAATTCCGTTTTTGGACGCTTTTTCAAAAAATCGGACCAAAAAATTGCGTTTTTTTGGCGTGGCTTTGTTTTGAAATTCGTATATATCGGCTCCAAAGGCGACTTCAGAAAAACTAAGTTCGTCGGTCGAAAAACGAAGTTCGTCGGAATGATAAAGGGGACCCTTTGATTGGTGAGGAGGTGTGAATCCCTAAGGGAAAGGAGTGGACGCCGTCGACCCCCTAAGTCCGTCCTGCAAAAAAAGAGGAGCCAGCGAGATATGGTGGTTTGACTGGTGATCTCTTGCTTGTCTGGATTTTTGGAGGCAGCTCATTACTTTATGATCTAGGGAAGAAGACCACTTATTCAAAGAACTAGTATTGTAAAAAAGGAGTGAATTTGCGTCCACGCTCAAAAGATACGACCAAGGTGCGGGAAATTATAAAAGGTATAGATCGTGGTAAATCAGTAATAATCTGACACGACGCAGTTTACAATTCAATCTCTGATCATCCCCGAGACCCGCGTGAACCACTAACCGGAGAAGAACTCGAGTCCTCCGAGATTAAAGCTTGACACCAGATATCTGGCATATTTTATTGTGAAAGAGAGAAGACCCTTGAGATTAGTTAAAGACCCTTGAGATTCCCGTGGTGCATATACATTGAAGTTATAACAAACAGAATTCAGAACTTATTGCGAAATACAGAGCTTTTCATCATGAATCCTACCTAGAAGTTAAAACACTGGACATTATGAGAAATTAACAAGTGAACTGGAGAGCAATTAATTTCAAATAGAAAAAAACAGAAAACTTCACAAAAGCAGCGAAATAGATTATAAAAATGGAAAATCATGGTACAGCTACTACTGCACGACAAACTAAATTGCCTACATTGCTTTTTCGCAGAGTAACCCGTCATAACCTGTCAATGAGAACTAAAGTACAAAAAACTAGGTATGAAATTGTAAATGAAGTAAAAGCGAATATATACTGTTGAAACTAAAGCTTCAACATTGAAGTTATAACAAACAGAATTCAGAACTTATTGCGAAATACAGAGCTTTTCATCACGAATCCTACCTGGAAGTTAAAACACTGGACATTATCAGAAAATAACAAGTGATCTGGAGCACTTAATTTGAAGAAGGAAAAAACAGAAAACTTCACAAAAGCAGCGAAAAGCAGCTCAGAAGCGAAAACTCGAGGAATCTTCGAATTAATTAGTTTCCTTCTGTTTCTTCTTCCCTGAAGATAAAAACAGTTTGTGTGACAGAATTGGGCTGAATTGCCCAGGTCACTGGACTAAATTGCCCAGGTGTAGAGCATGAAAAGAATGCCTTCATTTTCTCATTTATTTTTCTTCTCCCTTATTTATTTGTATCATTCTGGAGATAAAATTTAACAAATAGATTATAAAATTGGAAAATCATGGTACAGCTAGTACTGCACGACAAAATGAATTGCCTACATTGCTTTTTCGCAAGAAACCCGTCAACTCCTGTCAATGAGAACTCAAGTACAAAAAACTAGGTATGAAATTGTGAATGAAGTAAAAGCGAATATAGACTGTTGAAACTAAAGCTTGCCTGAAGTTGGCGGAAGCTGCGTAACTGCAATGCTAGAATAGAAAGATGAAAATCAGATCAATTGGTATGCAAGAAGACCCAAGCGAGGGCTTTAATAAAACGATGTAAAATAAGTTGAAAATAGCAAACGCAATAAGCGCAGAAGTTTCCCAGACAGATTTGTCAATAGCTCACCGGTTTCCATCTAAGGGAAACGGACCCAAGCCTATAATTGCTCGATTCTCCAGAGTGGCCGAAAAAAATCAAGAAAATAAAATCTATAGCTCAACATGAAAGTCTAAAGAACGTGCGAAAATTCGAAGACTTGTCAATTCCGAGGGTGAGCTTCTTCCACATGATGAAAAAATATGATCGAATTGGAGAAGTTTGGACTTGAGATGGTGTTATTAATTACATTATTAGTAGACAAAAAACACATTTTGTGTGACGGAGGAGGTTTTCTCAAATACAACATCATTCTTGATGTGATGAGTTGTTTTGGTTAAAAAATTTTTTTTCAGGAGCCAGTCAACCTGATCACATATGAATCTTCTGTGTCAAAACCATGTCATAAAGATCCAGTTTCAACAAGAGAACACAGAAAACTTAAGTATAGAATCATGCTGCCAAATGATCGCTCTGCAAAAAACCTTGAAGATTTGGAAGTACTTCTAAGTAGCCTCGAAGTTCCAATGAACATACTTTGCTTAACAGAAATATGGTTGAAGGAAAATGATAATAATGAAATCTATAAAATAAGCGAATTTCACTCCACTCTCGCAAACAACAGATTGACAAGAGGAGGCGGTACAATCATGAACTTCAATATGTTAATACCATAGAAGCAAAAAATTTCAAATTTTGGATAGCACCGCTACTCATGTTTGAAAATTTTGATTTAAATAACAACAAATATAGAGACATGTCATTTCTGACAAATGAAAGGAAATTTTACACTTTTTTGTCCATTTTAAAAGGAAAGCTACAAAAAATCAAATTTAGTAAACGATAATGATGCGAACTTGGCCTATAAATTGGCTGTTTCCTAATGAATAGAATTAAATTATTTGCCCCAATTAGAAAACCAATATTAAAAGCGAAAGTGCCATGGTTTCAAAAAACACCTACAATGCTATATCAAAAAGAAACATTTGGTATAAATACTGGAAACGTGATAAGGGAAAACGAAACTTAACTTCATTTTGCAACTTAAGAAAGGCGGATATCCTCATTAAGAGTAAAAAATACTATTTTATCATAAATTTAACAAATGTAAAGGAGACTTGAGGCAAGTTTTCAAATTATTAAATGATTTAAATCAATATTGCAGCACTAAGTATTTGCCGGGAAACAGTATCGGAGCCAACTCTAATGTCCGCTGCTCTTAATGATTAGTTTGCAACAATAGGTTCGAATCTTGCCGAAAGTATCACGAATACTTATTATCAATACAATAAAACCGAACATAGCAGCCACTCAATGTATTTGTGCAGCTGCTCCTTTCAAGAAATAATAAATGTGATAATAAGCTTGAAACCAAAACATACCGCCGGTATTGATGAAATAAGTAATATGCTCACGATAGAACGCTGTTATATAATTGCTCCTTGCCTAACGTATCTTACAAATCTTTCATTTATCAGTGGTGTTTTCCCCCGATTCTCTGAAAAATGCTAAAATTTTTGCTTTACAAAAAAATAATAGTAAACTGGATCTGAATAACTCTCACCCCAGTTCACTTCTATGTAGTTCTAGCAAATTTATTTAAAAGGTAACGCACTCAAGATTGTTTAATTACCTAGCAAAGTTAAGAGTACTCTATGAACGACAATTCGGTTACGGGAAAAAATTTGCTACAATTGATGCTCTAGCTGAAATAACAGAAAAAATCAGATTAGGAGTAGATAAAATATTAAATGCAGATTTTTCATAGATCTGAAAAAAACTTTGGTAACACTCAACCACAAATTTCTGCTAAAAATTAGATAGTATTAGGATAAGAGGTATATGCAACAATTGTTTAGAAAATTGTCTATCAGAAAGATATCAGTGTTTTTTGGTAAATAGTTGTCAATCTGATTGGTTGCCTGTTAAAGCGGGATAAAACAACTCTAATAAGTTTTGAAAGAAATCGAACTGCTTCCAATCTCCTTGTTGAGCTTCAAAATGATACATTTCATCCTAAATTTTTGTGCAAAAAATGTCGGTCTTATTGTAAACCAGAAACTTACCTTAATCGGTCATATAAAAAAAATCAAATCGGAACTAGGTCATTATTGCAATATTATACCGAAAATGGGACACTACGCATCGAAAACTGTTTTTATTGAAACATTATGTTTAAAGATGATAAAACCAATCCTTCAATAGGGCTTACTTGTGTGTGGAGGAACAAAGTATGCAACACTTAAAGTGCCAACGTAAAGTTAAAAGAATGATTTATTTCAAAAAAAAATGAAACCATTACCAAATCTTAGGACAACAAAATTTTAACAGTTCAAAAAATGTTTGTAAATGATCTGATTCAGCTTTGCATTCGATCTTTAAACTTCCAACATCCTATTGTTTTGATTAATTGTTTATTTTCAAAGAAATCTTATTCATATTACACACGGAAGTCAAGAAGGCCACTTATATGCATCCTTTTTGCAAGAATAAAAGAAGATCATACTCATTAACAAATAGAGGTGCCAGGCTGTTGAACATTTTGAGTGATTATAGTCTATAACCAGAAAACCTCGAAAACATGTCGGAAAAAGATCACTGCAAACTTGCCATTAATTTCAGAGACAATTGCATTCTTGGAAACATTGAAATGATTAAAAAATAATTTCAATAAACTTTCGTCATATTATTTCAATAATCATAAAAAAGGACTACGCAATGCTTTTTGCTTCACGAGATAAGGCGTTTTTTTCCATCTCATTTTTCAAATAAAATAATTATCAATAACACTAATATTATTATGAATTAAACTTGTTTTCTTAATCGTAAACAGGGTAGAAAATTAGTGGGCGTTGAATTTGCCCTTGATCTATCCTCTCCAATCGTTGTCTTGAAATGATAAAGTTGATATTGTTAAATTGTTGCAAAATGAATTTTGTTTTTTACTTAATTCAAGATTGATTAAAACTGTATTGATGAGTGATTTGGAGAAATTAACTCTTTCAAAAAACAAGTCGAAACGTCCGTTTTTAGGCACTTTTTGGTAAACATTGACGAACAAATCCCAATTTTTTCGGAGCGCGCTCCCCCTCAAAATTAATATATGTTGGCGCTGCGCCGAAGGCGCCTTAAGAAAATTTTTAGGGTCCTTCAACCAAACAAGGATATCTGAAAGTGAATGCAAGTGGCAATAATTTCAGTCAGTGAAAATAGGTCAAGCTATTTAAAATACCCATCATGTTCAAAAAATTTTTGAGAGTATAAGTTGAAGGCAGAAATTTAAAATGAGGCGAAGCTGCACTTCGCAAAGAGGGCACAAAAAAAGGGCAAGATAGTACCCAAAATAATTCTATATAAATAGAATTATCAATTTAGCAAACAATTAACCTTAGAGGCTACGGGATTCAAACCCTGGTCGATCACCCTAGAGTCACTTGGCTTCTCAACCAATTAAGCATGAGTTCCTATTTGCTACAATGTACAGTTTATATTTGTGAAACAATCAAGCAGCAAACCACGAAAGACTCAGTTAAAACAGAGGCGCCTCAGAACTCACCTTTAAAACATTCGGTTCCACTTCGACCACTTTAATGGATGAACTATATGCATCCTGTGGCAGACTTGACTCGGACCCAGTCTTCCTTTCATCTGCGTTGGACTCTTTCAAAACATCTGAAACTTCGGTTTGCTCTTTGGGTTTCTTTGACTCCATTAGGTTTAAAATTTCAGAAGTTTTGAACCATTCAGCTTCATGTTTCAATTTCACTTTTTCTTCTTCACTTAGCTTTTGGTACAGCCGTTTAATTGCAGTAATGTTTTGTATACCTTCTCGTCTCTAAAATACGGTTATACTTTTAATTCGATACACTAGAAATTCATACAAAATCACCTGATGGTTTTCCGATGTATGACATGATTCCCTAACTTAAGTTTCTGACAACGAAACCCAGGGTAATGATTAGAACAGTACTGGCGTAATATGGCAGCAAAGAAACCAAAAAATGGATCTGCAGCTACAATCTGTGATGCTTATCTTTTGTTAAACTCGAGATTGTGATAGCTGTTTTTTTTTTAAGTTATAGTATCAAAACAAACACGTTAATAACAAGTTTTAGAGAAAACAGCTCTTAAATTTGAAATTGTATCAAGATAGCTAATACTTCAATTTAAATAACCCAAATTGCAGCCATAAAATATCTTGTTTCAAGTAGCCCAAAAGTAACATACATTCATTATGTTGTGTCCAGATAATGAAATTTTAACCTTAAAATATTAGAAATGGCTTCAAATTACAACATTTATTTTTGCAAAAATAATATAAGAAAACGTTTTTTGATAAAAAAAATTCAAAACTACCTATTCAATTTGAAATTTTTGGTGCCGGAAATGCTCCAAATGACGCTTCAACAAATCGTTTTCCAAACGATAAATTTAGGTTTCACTCTCTTTTTTGACTTAACTCGCTCTTGGACTAAAAAAAACGTTCGGTTCTTCTCAGCTTTCTTTTGTCAATCATACCACGACTGAAAGCTTTTTAGTACGATATTTTCATCGAATTCACATGACATTTATTCGCTGCTACTGATTTATCGTGAAACTTAAAACTTTGTTGCTCCACCTTCGTGATCGGATGAACATACACTGGCAGCTAAATCGAAAGGAACATCTAATGAATGACATTAAGCCGACAATAAACCTAAAAATCATCGTGTTCTCAAAATAACTTATCCTACAAATTAAACACTATGCATCAATTGTAACAGCTGCACATTAGCCAAAGCACAGGTGAATCACAAATCAATGTTTTTGACATGAAACAAGGATAGCCGGCTGGTGCGCAATGAGCAGAACATTTTCCGACCAAATTGTTTTACGATAAAAAACTCAAAGACCAAGAAAGATTTTATCAGACTAGTTCTTTTTTCGACAGAGAACTTCTTTGCAGTCTATTTTTAAGAATCCTGATCACGACGAATAGGGCTTTAATATAATACTTGATTTGATCCCTTACAAGCGCCACTTGAGGTAGACGAAATTGGCTGGAGCAAATTCATGAAACGGACCTTAATAAATCATTCCTTACCACTCTACGACAGTGGTTAGAACAAAAAGGACAACCGGTTGCTGAAAAAGTAGCCGTGAAAGTTGAAAGTAGCCCAATTCCAACCACGGTTATTTCACAGAAGAATATAAAACACGAAGAAAATTGGTATTTGTTCTCACAAACCCAATTTTCTTTATTAAATATCATATTAAAATTATTGACCGTGGTGCTGAGGATTGGTGCATATCTCTACATCGTAATTACAAAGAGTCTCGATTCAGCAGCCTCATAGAACTTTGAGACGCTTTCTAGATAGTGCTAATAGTAACACTAAAACAATGAACACCAATCTGAAAAACTTTATCTACGGCAAAACGCTATTTATATTGGATGGACAAGAGTGCGCTAAACGAGACACAAAATCTAACACTCATCTTTTGACCAAGAGTTATATTCTTTAACCATAATGCCAAGTGAGCTTAGAAATGCAGTTATTTTCGCTTTGATAGTTCGAAAGATCTGTAGATTTAAACCGTGCTTTGAAATTTTCACGCTTGAACTGAATTTGATTTCACGCGCTTTTTCAAAAGTAAGCATTGCTTTGATCAGTTTGTTCAAATGCGGCATCTTGGTTTTAATTTTTTTGATTAACCTATTGCTATGTTTTAAAGCAGTTGGGATATTTTACTTTGCGTGCACTTCTTTGTCCTGGGTTTTTGTGTCTGCTGGTTTATTTTAGAGTGGGATACTTTGGCGTGGGATAAAAAAGTAAAGGATAATTTGCCATGAAACCGGTTTTCCACAAGGGCTATGCTGAGCTTCGCAAGAAATGAAATACTATGATTAAAATTATATATCAGAACCGCTTTCGTTAACTCAACGAGTTAAGTTATCTGAAAATACAGATCAAGAATGGACAGCCATTTCAAAATCTTAATCTTCCACGAATTGGATGAAGTTAAAGAAAAGTGCGAACAAGATGAGAAACTGCGAACATTTAAAAATTTTCAACAAGTTGTCCCAATGTCGAGACAACGGTTTGAAGTGATTAAGTTTTAGTCTTATTTCGAGCAAAAAGTTGATTTCAGTTAAAAGAAAACTGGTTCTGGAATCTTCATTTAGCGCTCGCTTCCTCGGCAATAAAAGATTTTAAAATTTCTTCTTAACGATTGCAAACAATTAGAAAAAAAATATTTTGATTTTTTCTTTCATTTTTGTTTGCCATTCATTTTTTTAATGGTAGTTTTATCGATTATGTCCAAACACGACACTAATTTGAAAAGAAACAAATTTTGTTCTTTTCTTTCATGAATGTGGTCGGAAAATTGTGCGCCGATTGCACAGCAACCGGCTATCCCTGCTTTTTTGTGGCACCTTCTTTTTTAGAAAAAAAATTGTTACCACACTCCGTAGTTGGCACGAACATTGTTGTGCTATTTAACAAAAGAAAATGCAAGCTGTCCAAGAATACCAGCAAACACACATTACTGGCCATTTTGAAACTTTTACAACTTTCTGAAACTAATGGGATGCTCTTTAGAAGCCATTGTTAACTCAACCTACCTTCTTAATAACAAATAGTGACCAAGATGTGAATTTGGGCCGCTTTAATTTTTCCTTATCTGGACCAGTTGAGCACAACAGTGATTCGATATCTTCATTTGTACACTCATCTCGTCGAGCAGTTTGATTTGCTGCCTGATCAGATGGTGAAACGTCACTCGGCTCTGATCTCAAACATTCGACCTCCATGTTGGTAGATGTATACAGGTTAAACCATTTTGTCTCCTCTAAAATTAGGAGGTAGCACAACTATAACTTTAGTCTTATGACTAAAATACTAATTGTATCAAAGCCCATCGAAGGGCTTCTTTATTTAGTAATCCTACATCTTGAATTGTACAGTATACAAAATTCCGTTAATATATACACAGGGGCGAAGCGATACGAAAACAGGAAAACCAGGAAATAATTTCAAAAAAAAACTGATTTAAACTCAATTCGAAAAATTTGAAACAAATCACCAAATTTAAAAATCACTACCAAAAAATCTATTGGATCTAATCAGACAAAATCAAGAAAAAAATGAGAAATGTGCGTATACAAACAAACTTTTTCGCCCAGAGCATTTAAATATTTCCCAACAAAAATCGTAGAAAAAAAGTTCACAAAATCTTATATTTAAAAATCGGCTACAGGCCAAAAAAAACGCCCTATTAAAATTTCATATTGAAGTTTCAGAAAAGTTCGGCAAAAAGATAACGCATTTTTAGCCAGAGCAAAAAAATGCTTATTTTTTCAACAACAAAACTAAACCTCGTCAATCCAGATGCAATAAAGGAAAAACATAGAAAAATTGTCAACGTCAAATATCCAGCAATGACGAAAAAGTAAGCGATAAAAAAGTATCGAACAAACCGATAAAAACGGATGCAAACAAGATGGAGACATAACCAATGATTGAATTCGCCAAAAAAGCTGAAATGATGCAAACTGCAAACGTGCATTGGACAAAGCAGGAATGCCACTCTACACCAGCTGAGAAGTTACGCCTGCTGATAAAACTTCATTAGGACGTGCATGTAATAAACATGGATCCAGCCCGTAGTAGAAAAACTAACTTAGCTCCAAAATTTATCGGAAAACTTTCAACACAGAGGCGAAGCTGCGCTACGCAAACACTTGCGAGAACACGACCAAAAGGCAGCTCTATCGAGTTAAATAAGAAAAAGTAGAAATAGTAGAAATGAGCCTCGAATTAGCAAAAACTCGGCTACGAGTAGGACTCGAATCTACGACCTACTGCAATTAAAAAACTTTGAGTCTCACGCACTTTACCCTCACGCTTAACAACTGACAAACACTAATCACGAATAAAGCAGCTATATATGCTAACAAATCGCCAATGCGATTCAGCACCAAATACAAATAGACTCAATTTTGCAATTAATAATTGGGAATATAACAAACTGAAGGCATCCACGCTAACTTTGCATGTAACGAATTGCAAAGCATAAAACCACATTAAGTATAAATTATGCATTTGGAAAAACTGCTGGATATATTGAGTTAGAAAATTTCTGAAATCGAGTTTTTATTATTGTGAAGTTGTTTGAAACAAGTAACTTTTTTCGGTTTATTTGATTAATTAAAAATGCATCAATTGTGTTAACTTATTACTATTCAAATTTCATAGCACATGCTATCAAGAAGCCTTAAGGTGCCCCACCATTATTGGGGTGCCGCAAAAATATTTGCGACTTAGGTTGGAAAAAAGAGAAGTTTCGTACTAATACACTAGCTTAGCAAGTGTAAAAAAACTGAATAGCTTTCATCAGATTGTCATAACTTAGCCCAAGAAAGCTCGGAAAAACCCTATAAAAGTTTTCTACTCCGTCCAATATGATTGTACTTTGCAATAAATATTGATGATTACAGCATTGGATACAAACTACATGGCACTACATAAAAAATCTGGACAGCAGTAACTGCTACTGCTTGAAGGCTATTAAACTAAGAACAAAGATTTCTCAAATGTAAACACAAGCACAGCAAAAGACAGTCGAAAAAAGCCAAAAACCGCAAGTAAATAAAAAAATATTGGCTTGATTTTTGAAGAAAAAATTTGAAAGAAAAAACGGATAGCTTTAAAGCTCTTTGAATTTAATTTCTATTTGAATTTAATTTCTAGATAAGATTATGCACGACACTTTTTTGAAAAAAATTAATCCAATTTGAGACAACTGAATTAATCCAGTTTTTTGTAGCCTTTACACTTTTGCTGTAAATTCTGAAAAAGAAAAATTCCGAAACAGAAAAAAAAAATCACCACGACCTATATAAGAGCCTGCAACACGTTTATTAACTCTTTAAAATAAATTGCCAAAAAATAGGATTCAGAACTTCGACCAAAAGCACAATACAAAAAACAGTAGTCTTCGATGAGCAATATACCTTTTGTGTTGCTTGGAAATAAAGCCGAACGAGTAACAGCCGAAAAAAAAGCCTGAAGAAAATTCATTATACACACAATAAAGCCGTTTACAAATTAAACGAAACAAAGTAATCAGTCTTCAGGCGCTCATAATCTAAAATCAAATGAAACATTGAAATGTCGACTGTAGCATGAAAACATAAGCATCTTCAAAAAACGAATCTTTCTTCATTTTTTATTTTTGAAATGGGAGCACGAATTGGAATTTTCAAAAAATACTTTCAACATTCCAGGATATAATCAATACAAACTGACAGTATATTATTTTTTATTTTTAAAATGGGAGGATGAATTGGAATTTTCAAAAAAAAACTTTCATCATTTATCAATGCAAACTGACAGTTGGAAAAACGTAATGAAATCAAGCAGAAAAAAAACTGACTGGTTTTTTGAAAAAAAAAATCATTTTTCTCGAACTTAAAAAAACAGATGGCCTTAGAGTCCTTTGAAATTCATAAATAAAATATAATAGGTGTTTTTTTGGATAAAATTAAGCCAATTTGAGAAAAGTAGATCAATAGGTTAATATTTAATTGAGCTGGGAAATCTAAAAATTAAATTCCACTTTCGAAACTAAAAGTCAATCAAAATTTTCGTGACTTTTAAACTTTCGCTGTTCGATATTGGAGTTTGGCTCCGTTTTAATTTAAAAAATTAAAACTGAGACTGAACTAATTTCAAAGCTTTTCCTGAAAAAAAAGCACCACGACGTATAGAATTCGAGGCCAGCAAAATGGAGCACTGATCTAGAAAAGAAATCATAAATCAAACCGCGAAAAATCAAAACTGAGCGTGAACAATTTTAAGACAAAAAAATCACCGAAACCTGCATAAAAGTATTCACTGCGTTCATTGCTCTTAATTAGAAAAAAAACATTTAAAGTAAATTAGATAAAATTTACCTTAATAAATGCGACGCCGAATGAGAGCAAAATCTGACAAAACGTATTGTAATGTTGCCTGCCGAACGTACACAATAAAAAGAATACCTTCATGTATTACCAGCATCAAACCCAAGAAGACAGTTTCCATTTCTAATTTTCTTGATTCTGTTTGCAAATTGCTTATGGTAAAAAGTCGGTGACATATTACAATAGGTGGCAGGTTCAATTTAAATAGCTGGATCGCTTTTTGTTACATTTCGCAATATTTAAAATTTGTTTCAAAGCCAAACTTTCTGGCAAAAGAAAGGTAAAATGACTATATTATGCCTTATAGTTCTCAAATTTATTATATGCACTATACTTGTAACATATCACCAAAAAGTCAAGTACCCGATTACTCAACCCTTGCTAAATGCAACGGCCAAAATACATCTGCGATTCATGTTTTTACAGACGATAAATGACGAGCGAAAACAAGAAAAGGGCCAGGTCTAAATCCTCTATGAAGTTATCAAAAAGTCAATTAAGGACCTATCATTGAGTTGTTAACAGTTCTCAATTGGGTCGGAATTCATAGTGGGGTTCTTGAAGGGTTTTGGCAGAAATCCTAGCAAAAACAGTCGGCATAATCATACGCCCAACCCATCGTGAGAAATGATTCACATACACTACTGCTCGGCAGCTAAAAAAATGTTGTTGCCTCTCACCTGTTCATATTTAATCACATAGATTTAGTCTCAGTTTTTTGTGCTGAAGGCATTACAAACCACAAATACACCTAAACGTTAACACTAAGAAAGCAAAACAAAAAATAAATTAAAGATAGTTCAACATACAAAAAAAATTAACTAGGGACTATATTTGCAAGCCAATCATCAGTTTCATCGCCTTGTTTTGATTCAGTTTTTACTAATTTGGTATTTTTCTTTGCCCAAAATTCTGAGAACGATTCTTTTCCTTGAAAACCGACAGCTGATGGTTTTATTGGCTCCTTTGAAAACATAACTGCAAAACAAGGATCCAGATGCTTGCTATTTTTTCCCGTGGAATCAACCTCGCTTTCTCTGTAAACAAAATTCTGTTGGTACAAATCAGGAAACTCCTTCCTTAATATTTCAGCACAAACTACAGTTTTAGACAGCTGGGAGTGTTTTGACACAATTTTCAGCTTGTTCTTCTTCTCAGTCGTTAAAATATTTCTCGCTTCTTCAGTCACCATTTTCACTTTACTGTTTTTCTTCACAAATAGCACCTGAATATTCAACGACATTTTGTACACGCATTCGCCGTCTGAAAAATTCAAAAATTAGTTGACTGTCTTGCAAATCTAAATTACAAATCTGCAAGCAGGCTACACTAAATACTCAGTAGTTTAAAAACACATTTTTTCTAACCATTTCACTACATACTAATTATCCACATGATTTCTACCTACCCACTACTTAAGTAGTTCTAAATATTAGGGCTTTATCTTAAAATGTTCAACGCTTTTTAGACGTCTGACACCCGCAATGAATTATTGAATTTATTATAAGTTTTATAAGGTTTGCTTATCACAAGCGCAATCAAGCCAGAAAAAAAATACAACATTTCTAACTGTACATAACTATCGAGCCAGTTGGCACAATTTTATTTAGAAAAAAAAAACGAAAAAAGACAGAAAAAACATCTTCTCTCGACATCAAGTAATAAGCTCCACACCAGGAAGCTCCAAATAAAATTGAAAAATAGCTATTTAGCACATACTTATAGGCCAATAAGTACCCTTCACGCTCTGTCATGTGTTATTGAAAAAAAAACACCCTCAATAATACGTCTTGAGCAAAATTTAAATCCAGTCTGAAAAAAGAGATCATAGTTTTAAATGTACACAAAATATCAGAACCGCTGTATCTGAAGAAGCATTCGATAATCTTAAAAATGATACATCTGGCATACGCCTTGCGACAAATCAGGCACAAAAAAAAACTGACTCCAAGCAAAAACTACAGCATATTTCAAACTTTCCACGCCTACTATAATCGTGAAAACGAAGCTCACTCAAATAATTCAACCCAAGTGGTTTACATGAAATTATGTTCTGAGTTGAAAACGCTTCCTAACTGCAAGCACAAGCATCGCACGCCAGCATAAAAATCGCTTGCTAATTGCGAGCATGATCGGTGCTCATTAATCGACAGATAATTTTTTTTTCAAGAAGTAGAAAAACACAGAAAAATGCAAATAAAAACCTTTTCAAAAAATTAACACTCAAATTTCTAGAAAAACCTTTTAACTCGACTGTCCCCCACCAATGTGGCTTTAGAAGAGGCATTTAGAATTTTAGAAAAGCTGAACCCGAGCCGACAAATAAACAGACGGACGATACTCAGAAAAAGCACAAAATTTATAGTTTGCAAAAAAACAGGTCCTGACCGGCTGATAATCTTAAGCAGGTTGTTACCTCCACGCGAGATGCTCTATTGTTGAACAGATAATGAAGCTCAATTTATTATGAAGCAAGTTGAAACACCTGTAACGCGCGATATCTTGTGAACAATGTTGTTTACGGGAAAAAAATCTAGTACCCGGTTGCACTACACTTGCTAATCGCAGGGGTTATTAATATACGACTACCGCAAAATGGAGTTTGAACTGAGCATGTGGGTTGAAACAACTCGATATGTGCGGAATGAGTGGCTTCAACTGGAAATAATACTGGAAAAAAAACGCTTATGAAAAATTTCAAATAATAGAAAATCTAACAAAAAGTTCAAAAATGGGAACCAGATTTTAACACAAATTGCTACAACCTAACAATGCATCACAAAGTAAGACAGTTATCGTAACTAATAGTCAAATACTCAATAGAAGAACATGATTATCAAAAAAAATCGGCTGTTGAAATACCTTTTTTACATCCACAGAATGTAACAACAAGACTTAACTTGATATTTCAAAACCAATATCAATTCAAGCCTCCTACAATGAAACTGAGTAATCAGAGGCAAAAAAGGCTCCATCCTGCATTGGAAACAACCACAGATGCATAAATGAAAGAAGAATACGTAAACTGATACACCCGTTCTCTAGGGTCCTATGTACTAAGATTGTCTATGGGTTTCCCATGTATTACGATTGGTTATAGGTTCCCTCTGAATCGAAATTGGCTATTAGTGCAAAAGACCGACACCACCACTCGATCTTTCTAATGATAAAGGTAGTGTTTTTTCATCAAAAAAAAATATTTCTACAGTGAATTCATCCCTACTATTGGTTAGGGGCTCACAAAAACAACATAAAACAATCTTTTATTATTTTTTCTGTTATTCTTTCAGTTCTTATAGTTTGCAGTTATTCTCTTCAGGTCAACCATTTTCAGAAAATTGTTATCTACAAATTTCAGTTGTTAATTTTTTCTTTAGTTCTCTTCGGCTATTTCCTCTTTCTCAGCTCTATCAACTACTTCAGCAAAAATTAATCTATTTCTGCTTAATTCATGCTCTCTTCCTCTTATCTCGCCTAGTTAATTTCTTTCTTAGCACCACTTACTCCACTTTAGCAGAATTTCATCTTCAACTGTTTCTTCTAAAAATTACGCTCTCTCAAAAATGACCCCAATTTAACCTCAAAAAAAGTATGCAAAAAATGTCTGGGTTGTTCAAAGCGCTATTACAGTCGACGCAGCAGCCTAGTAGTTAGGACGGGGCACATATGCAGACGGCTTGCTCCTGGCCGGTCTGAAGGACCCAAAAGAATTAAATGAGGGTCTCGATAACACCCGACTGATTTTCGACGAAATTGAGGATAGATTTATAGCAAAAGAAGATGATTGTGATGCAGAGAAGACGACAACGCCCGAGGACAAAGCAATAAGAGAGTTGGTAGAAAACTGCTCGGCAGAGCAGCTGGACACTCTAATGGGAGGCATGAAGGATTGATGAAGAAAGAGTGTCAGCTGTTTGCACAGGAGGTAGATGTGCACAGAACTTGCCGTCACAGAATCGTCAGCGTTATTATTATTTTTTGTTGACTCTGACACTTCCCCGACTTCTCATTTTCCAATCAAAATTATTTTTTCTAAGTATACAAAGATGCGCAAAGAATAAAGACGAGTAGCGATTTTCAACACGCCATTCTCGAAAGAATGTACATGTGCTCAATCCGTTAGCGAGTAAATTTGGACGATGAGCTGGAGAAGAATTTGAAGAAAACAAGATCACGTATGCCAAAACTCCAAGGGGTCAGCAGCTCAGTCACTTGTTTCGGCTAGTCGAGAAGTTTCCCGTTTTTAAAAGTGAATAATGGCTTCAAGCCTTCAGAAATGCTCAACAAGTTGTCAATTAAATAAGCGGTATTGGAGATCAATTCTGAGTTGTCGTCGGGCAATGACGAAGATAGCAGCCGCAATGAGAAGATATGAGTTGTCAAAAAAACTATGAAAAAACTAATGGACTCAACAAACTTCTCGGCCCCAAAACTGAGTGCTCTTGTTTTTTATTTATCCTCAAACGATGCTTCATGTAGTAATAGTACACGCCAAACTTATTATAAGGCGATAAAATATTTAGTTTTTGTTTCTCTCAGTTTTTGTCACGCAAATGTAACCAAAATTTGTCAGGATAATTAACACCTTTATTAACTTAAACTTTGCTCTCATTACTCAAGAAGCAGCTTGAATTGTAAAGACCAGAAACAAAATTGAGTTCAGAGCATTCGGGCATGCGGTTTCGATCTTTGGTTTAAAGGGAGAGAAAATATGTAATTGCTAGAGCAATACAATACGTGCAGATAAAACCTAGTTTAGGGACTTTGAGACTTGCGAATCCACCGCACTTATATTACATGCACCCAAAAATGTGGCACCCAGGACTAGCTTGAATACATCTCGAACCTGTTACATGAGGGGCAAATAATGGGGCCGAGATTGGAGTTAATGCCGAAAAAGATACCGATTCAAACAGGAAAAAGACAGGCCGGCCTCAAACGCACCTACAAAAACCAATCAGCAAGCAATCGTCGCTAACCCTCAGTTAGGGAAACTACTTTCTAAATATTTTCCCGATTTGACAAATAATTGAAAAACAAACATAATTAGGATAATATGGAAAATTTTCAGGCCATTCACTACTTCTTGCGGGTCTCTGGATCAAATATATTTCACCTGTATTAACCTTTAATGAGTCTTTAAATAAATATGTCCAAATGCCGCATCAGCAAGAATCGTATATTCCTCCTTTAACATATTGGTTATTCAGCATTCTCTCAAACTTGCTTGGCTTCGTCGTATCGCCACTCTGAACATGCCCCTCCTTTAATATATTTCCCACATCATCAACTAAGAGAAACTTCCTATAATCGTCATCTGCGCACCAAACTAATTTGAATGCTATTCTAGACTTAAATTGTATGTGAGCGACGTCTTGAGGTCCCTCTTTGTTATTATTGCCAATTATACACGTAGACCAACTGCCACCCTCTCCCTTTGACGGATCAGATTCAGCAACAATAAGCGCCCCTAAGGCGTTTTGAGTTGAAATCCCAATGACCTTGCCATCTGCATTCGAATTGCTTTGAACACTAGACAGCATAGTGGTCAAATCACAATGATTCGCATCATTAAACGAATGACTGGTGCTCGGACCTTCTTTCAGCCCGCCGCATGACAAAATTTTCGATCGAATTTCGGTCCAAGATTTGTCTGTCAGGTCGCTGTCTGCCATTGACTTGACACAGGCAACACAATTCATAAGCCTTTCGCAAGCAGTGCCTGGATACTTATCGTCCAAAATCTGGCCATCTTTGACTTCATGATCGTATGGATACGTCGATTCTTCTGCTGAACCTTAAAGACAACATTGTTGAGTCCAGAACAAACCAAGTATCGATACTGCAAAAGCAGGGTAGTTTAGTCACATTATTATAGAAAAATTCTTAATAAACAATTTCTGCCCCTTCAATTTACAGCATTTGCACTTGATTTTGAACCTTTCACAGATGGCCGACTTTATATCCTTGCCTTTTCGAGGAACCAAAATATCATACTTGTGCACTAAGATCTTTTATCGCCAAAACTCTGTTATCACTAGGATCTGTTATCGCTGTTATACGCAAATAGCAACTATTGTGCAAAAAAAATACCAGTTTATTCTATATGCTGTCGAATTAAAACACATAACTCATTTTAAAAAAACAGAGATCTAAAATGAAGCACACCTTCAATTTCAAAACAATTAACTCAAACGAAAAACAGATATTAATCATCTAAACAATTATAGAAGTTATATCTTTCTTCTATCATTATGTTAAAATGCCAAAACTCTATGGTAAAGAGATGATAAAAAAACTACTCCAAGATACTTGACGAATTGTTTTCCTTCTATTATTTCATTTTCAGAAGAAGAATAAATTCATTCAAGTCAAAACAAATTGATATAACTAAATAAACAATTTAAAGCAATATCTACCTACTTCAAAGGGGTAAATAACGAGATCAGCTGATCTGCTCTAAGCCTACCCTGGCAACTGTAGATCCAAACAAAATTCGGGGGTTGAGAAATTAGACGATAAGCAAATTAGACGGAGGTACTTAAAAGGAAATTAGACGGTTTTGCAAAACTGCAATTGTGAGAAAATAGACGAAAGTGAGAGAAATTAACTTTGTTTGCACACAAATAGCGTTAGAAAAATAAAATTGTTTGTAGACAACAGTTCAATTTCGGTGGTCAAAAACTTTACAGGTCAATCATGCATAATTTATTCAATTAAAAACTCTCCTGTAATATTCAGATTTGACATTTTATGTTCATTTAAACTAATTGTTTTGATAGGTATTGACATTTTATGTTCTTTTTGTATTTGTGAAACTTGACTCTTATGAAAAATTTTTGTTGGCCCTTTCCCTTTCGTCTAAAATGCCAGATCTGTAAAAAATAAATTCCGTCTAATTTCGTTTTTGTAGCATCCGTCTAATTTGCTTATCGTCTAATTTCCTAGGCCCCCAAAATTTAATTTGAAAGTAGTTAATAATGATAATTGAAATAACGATTATTATTTACACAGAGGCGAAGCGGAGCTTCACAACACTTGCAATGCTAAAAACACATTGCGCTACAAAATAGTGAATGAAAAAAGACAAGCCAAAAAAGTTAATGAAAACTGTTGGAAAAAAATATTCGACAGATTTGAAGAAAAATAACTTGAAAAAAATTGAAAAAATTACAGCTACCTAAACTTCATATTTGTATCGGATTACGTTCAGAAACAACCCTTAAAAAAGGAAATCATTTACCGAGCGACAAAAAAGGCGACAAACTTTGGGTAGAACCTGTTGAGTCGAAAAAAAACTGTTGTCATTAAAAATTTCATAAAAATTAAAAGTTTTTACAACCCATCCACACTGAAACAAATAATCCCCAGCGTTTTTCTGCCTTCGAAGTTACGCAAAATAAGCTGACAAAGTCGAAGCAACATACACTGAAACTGCTTGAATGTTTATTTAAAAAAAACGAAAAAATCATACATTGTAAACTTACAAATTTGCGAAGTTTCAGTTTAGTAAAAACCGCTTAAATTGGAAAAAATCCATGCTTTAAAAAGTGCACCAATGGAAACCCAACCGAATAGAAATGCCGTTTAAAAAACGGAACATGAAACGACATAAACTTGGACGAAAACCACGAACCGGAAAGAAAAATTGAGAAACTTTTTTGAAAAGATAATTACAACCTGAAACTTGATAAGATAATTACAAGCTAAAATTACAAAATTTGAAAAGATAATTACAACCTGAAACTAAAACCTGAAACCATAACATCCTCTAGAAGAGGAGATCTTCTAGAAGTGTGGACAAGGTTGTTTACGGGAAAAAAAGTCTAGTACCGAGATTGCCTGCTTTTCTGTATATATTGTACTGTTTATAGCATTCAATTTTAGTGAATTTTTCTTAAGTACGCGATGAAATTTCAACAATTTTGCAGCTGAATCAAAGTGGTGTCCAGATTTTTTTTGGTAAAAAGCATTGCATTGTCAGCGTAAAGAACATTTTACCAGTATTTTGGTAGTCGTTGATTCATATCATTCATGTATAAATCAAAAAAGCGGATTACCGTGAAACCTATCGAAGAAATTTCTGTGTTGTTAACAATTTATTTTTGTTGCCAGTTGCTTACACCATACCATGTCTATTGAACTATATTCGAATCGAAAATTATCGAGTTAAATCTTCAATTCACCAAGTTTAACCAACTATTTGTTTGCACAAAATGTTTTGAACATTTTCAACATTAACCCAGCAAATATATTAACTTATCTATTTATGGTTCTTTTGCATCATCTTATTTAAGGATTGGGGCTAGAATGGCTCTTTTAAGATTGAGTTCAACATTCTATACATAAAAAAGGATCAAAAAAGAAATAAAAGGGTTTCAATTTGGCTTATTTCTCATTCTTTCAGTGCCCAGGCTGGTATCTCAAGAGGGCCCTGGCTAATTTCTATGGCTTGAAATTCCTGGTTTACTTCCCTTGAGAAGCCTAATTGTTGTGATAGCCTAATTGTTGTGATAAACTTATTAAATAGTTTGAGATGGGATGGGCTGGTGATCACCTGGCTGGACGTTGCACACTTCCTGACCTGCCCGAAGTGGACCACTGGTCTTTAGGTAGCGTGCCATCCACGATCTGGTCTCCTGGTGTGGAACCCGTATCCCGATCTTGACTCTGGCTCTCCCCTTCTGCCTTCGTTATCTCTACGTCTGGGTGAGACCCCTCCTACGTTAGGCATGCAATTGTTTGCCTCTTTCTTCTCGACCGTGTTTCTGGTTTTAGCTTTCAACCGTGTGCAGAACGTTCACTCCCCTGTTGGATCTACTCACATGCTGCTGCTGGCTCGCGAGAAACCTGATCCACAATCACGACAAGAACTGCGGTCACGCAAGTTTAAACTCAACTCAAAGCTGTCGTTTTATAACATTTCTATGCTCCTTCTTTTATGCGCTGGTGATATTGAAAGTAATCCTGGCCCGGCTGTCGACCCTACTCAGTTGTTCAGATTTGTTAACGCCGCGGAGATCTTAGTCGGGTCGTCTGTGGCTATCTCGGACCTAACCTCCGGTATCTATGATGCTTCTATCCTCAAAGTTGACAACGATCGCTTCTTTGCTCACTTTCGTGGTTGGAATAAAAGCTATGGCTCCTGGATCAACCTTGATCAAATTTTCCGGCTCCCTGATGGTTATGTTCCGATAGACCGGAATTCTCGCGGTCCTATTTGCCTTCTCGCGCCTCCTGTCTCCAGTCCTATCTCTGTCGCTTTAACGAGTTCTCCTTCTCGGGATGCTCCTGTTAGCTCTGGCCTCTCTCAAGGGATGTCAATTATGACGATCTCGGCTGAGCTCGCCGAAAGCGCTGTGCCGGATCTTTCTGACGTCATGTCTTCCAGAGTTGACACTGTCCAGTTCGTTCCGATTTCTCTTCGTAACGAGTGGTCTGAGGTTGTTGGTCACGCCCTTGACAACTGCGCCACCGCTCCGGACAATCTGAAAAACTGGACTCGGTTGCTCATGCTCCCCAAATGTATCTTGAAAGCCCCTCGCCGCGGAGGCAAGTCTCACGCCGCTAATAACTGCAGAGACATTCGCCAAAGAATCAAGTCCTGGAAGGAGGGCAATATTTCGGACCTCTGGTCTAACGCTACCAAAGGACCTAAAGAGCGAACGAAGAAAAACAGCAAACCTTCTCCTGACTTTAATGTCCGCAGAGCCAAAGAGCTAGCAGGCCTCGGTCAGTTCGGCAGAGCAGCTAAAGCCCTGTGTTCCGATGGCCTCGTGTCCAAAAGTGACGAGTCGCTTAAGGACCTTCGCAGTCTTCATCCTTCCGCTGACCCTCCTGTCTTTTCTGGCCGGGATGAATCCCCTCTTGCCTACCAATTCGAATCTGAGTTCGTTCATAAGTCTCTCAAAAGTTTCCCGAGCGGCACTGCTGCCGGTCCTTCGCGCTGGTTTCCTGAGCACTTTGTTCACGCCGTTGAGTGCCCCACTCCTCAGACTGCTGCCAGAACGTTAGAGTCTCTCAACAGGGTTGTTAATATCCTCGCTGCCGGGCAAGCCCCTTCTAGTCTCTCTCCGTGGCTGTGCAGTGCGAATCTCTTTGCCACCGCTAAACCCAAGGGTGGTGTCCGGCCTATTGCGGTCGGCGAAGTGCTCCGAAGGCTCACTGCTAAATGCCTTGCTAAAGCCGCCAACGCTGAAGCTCGTGATTTTCCGTGTCCTCGCCAGCTTGGAGTCGCTACCAGCGGTGGCTCGGAAGCCATCGTCCACGCTACTAAAATGACAGTCAAAAAGTGCTCGGAACATGGTCACCAAGGCGTCTTAACAGTGGATTTTGAGAACGCTTTCAACACGCTAGACCGCACCGAGATCCTCCTTCAAGTTCGCAACCGTCTTCCCGGTCTCTCCGCCTTTGTTGAGTTTACCTACGGTCACCACAGTCATCTGCTGTTCGAGGATGTCATTCTCAACAGCGAGAAAGGAGTTCAACAGGGGGATCCGCTAGGTCCTCTCTTTTTTGCGGTCACCCTCCACTCTCTAGTCGAATCTCTCAAGTCGGAAGTCCCCGGTCTCACCCTCAACTGCTGGTACCTTGATGATGGTATTTGTGCCGGCGACGAAGACTCCTTGCTCAAGGCTCTCGAACTCATCACTTCCAACGGCTTGCATCTCGGCCTCAAAGTCAAGCACAGTAAGTGTGAGTTGTGGGCCCCTGTGGAGTTCTCCTCCATCCCCGTCTCTATCCCGAGAGCAGCGTCTAATGGCTTCGAGCTTCTTGGCGCCCCCATTGGTGATACTGAGTTCTCAGTTAAAGTCCTGGACAAACGCATCACGAAGGCCACCAAATGTCTTGAAAAGTTACCTCTTCTTGATGACCCCCAGCTCTCACTTGGCATCACTCGCAATTGCCTTGCTGCTCCCAAGCTGACGTACTCTCTTCGCACTCAGCCGCCCTTTCAGCCTGTCGCAGCTTCCCTGCAAGTTTTTGATAAACTCCTCCGCGATGCTCTTTCTGTCATAGTTGGCTCACCTGTTCCTGATCTTGCCTGGTCCCAGTCTTCCCTGCCTATCAAAGATGGCGGACTTGGCGTCCGGCAAGCTCGCGACCAACACATCCCTGCCTTCCTAGGGTCTTCGTGTCAGTCAGCTCATTTGGTCTCGTTTCTTACCGAATGCGACATCACTGATACGCCGGAGTTCCTGCGTGCCTCGAACGACTTCCGTGAACAGTCTGGAAGCGTTAACACTCCCGGTTTTACTCAAGAAGCTTTCCAAGAGAAACTCGATAAGGCCACCTACAACGCTTTCTTCTCGTCTCTTCCCGCGAGCAAGCTCGTCTTCAGTCGCTCTCCCTGCCTTACGCCGGCGCTTGGCTTACTGCAGTCCCCATTAAAGGTCTTGGCCTGCACCTGCTACCTGCTGAGTTCCAAGCTGCTGTCAGATACCGCCTTGGTCTTCCTGTGTTCGCGTCTGCTCGTAGGTGCCCCGCGTGTCCGTCTGGCATTCTGGACGTCCTCGGGGACCACGCTGTCGCTTGTGGGGGGAGTGGTGGCCGGATCTCCCGTCACGACAGACTACGGGACATTATTTTCAATGCTACTTCGGCTGCCTCTTTAGCCCCCATCAAGGAGCAACGGAACCTCATCCCTGGAGAACGGTCCAAACCCGGCGATATTTTAATCCCTACTTGGAGCGCTGGTCGCCCAGCTGCTTTCGACGTCACCGTGACATCCCCGCTGCAGTTATCTCTTCTCTCTCGTGCGGCGGAGACCCCCGGGGCGTCCCTGGAAGTTGCTGAGGACCGCAAATTTTCGAAACACGAGAATAACTGTGAGGAACAAGGAATCAGTTTTTTCCCGTTAGCAGTCGAAACGCTCGGGGGTTGGTCCGCTTTAGCTATCACAACCCTCAAGTCAGTTGCTATCCTCGCTGATGCCAGACGTTCTGGTTCACGTGACGCTCGTGTTGCCCCAGTTCGCCTTCTCCAGAGCCTCTCAGTGTGCCTCATGAGAGGAAAAGCCACTATGATTGTCAGCCGGGCCATCTAGTCGTGTGCAGTTTATTACGTTTTTTGCATTCCCAATTCTGGTGCTCCTTTGTTCCTTTGCTGTTAGCGCAAATTAGTTTTAGTTTTCTTCATTAATTTAAATATTTGCTATTTAAAAAAATATTCTTAACATTCCTGCGATGCAACAAATTTGAAATCAAATAGTTTCAGTTCAGCTTTTTTGGAATTATCGAACATCAAATCGAATAGTTTGAGTTCAGCTTTTTTACGCATTCTTATGAGTCCATTTGCTTTGTTAAAAAATCCGGTCACGTCCTCAGATTAAATTATCAAATGCAGGCTTTCGTCTTTTCAAGGCTGAAGTTTGGGATTTGACACGACATTGTATTATACTCGAAGAGACAAGTACGTATACTCGAAGAGACCGTTACGGATTACTGAAAACTGTTATCCAGTGGGGTATGTGTGCGTGGTGTTCGGTGTTTTCCGTTAAGTATAGTCCACCCTTTCAATTTGATTTATTCAAAGAGAAATGACATTTTAAAACGGATGTCTTGCTCAGGGTACAGTTTTTTTCTCTTCTAGCTGGGTAAAATTTCGTTTCTCCTCTGCTTTTGTTTATTTTTTCCCAATGTTTCTATATTGACGAGCAACGGAGAACCAATGACCGTGCGGCAACTAAGGCGACAAAAACTGGCTCGAACATCGTTAAGTCGAAAACAAAACTAGTCAACAAACAATTTCGAGCTAAATTTTAATACAAAACTTTTACGACCCATCCCTTCTAAAACAGGCAAAAGCCTTTAAAAAATACCCTTGAAACTAAGCAGTATACGCACTCAGCCGATGTTACATCAGTCAAACCCGTTTAACCGAAAAAAAGAACAAAATTATTCGGAAGAAGAGACGGTACATTACAATCTGCAGAAAAACTTTCAATTAGAGTAAAAATATTAAAAACAAGCATTGGACAAAATGGTTTGAAAAGCGGAGAAGACAATACAAATTGCAATTAGAAAAAACGGAGAATCAGCCGACCAAAATTAATAAGAAACCACAAATCCGAAAAAAAACGAAAGTTTCTATGAATATATTTTAAAACTCAATTACTGGCTCAAATGAACTAAGAGAAAACTCTTTAAAGTCAAACAAATTTCCAGAAAAATTATGTTTGATCAAGAAAATTTCAAGACCTTCAGTTAGATAAACACTTGCATTTTCAAAGATTACAGCAAAGATTATCTCTCTTAACAAGTAATTTTACGAGGTAAAGCGGCGTGTGTACCTAACTATAGGAGGACTGCTTGTTACGTTCGATTACATTTTTTGCCAATGAACAATAATTCGGTGAACAGTGATACTACGCAGTCAGTGAAAACGACAAAAAACTTTGGGAGAATTGTTTTGTAAACAAAAATAGCCCTACTGGTGGTTAGAATGCTTTTAGTTATTTCAATTCTCTCCAAATTCCGAGTCCAGAGTAAAATTGCTGAAAAAAAACAAATAAAAACAAAAAACACTTTAATTGCACATCGAAATTAATTTCATATTGTTGTTACTTTTTCAGTTAACCAGGAGGCGACCAGTAATACAAACCCAGTAATACAAACCCAAAAGCTCGACCAGTAATACAAACCCAATGGCAAATCGCACGAAAAACTAACGTACATAATTGAAGCACAGTGCTGCTCAGAGCCATAGCGCAAAAGAACAGATGTGTCTTCAGCTTCATTTCGTCCTGAAAAATGTTATTTTAAGAGATACTCGCAGCATGATAACTCAAATTACCTAAGAGTCACTTACAAAGCTCCACTCGCCCAAGTCCTGGTTAACTGAAAAAGTAACAACAATTTGAGAAGTGCCCATGACAACCTTCGAAAATTTTATCAGTGGAGCGATGAGAGCTATGAATGTTGAAATTTAGTCCAGTAGCCATGAATGGTGAAATTATTCCAGTAGCCATGAATGGTGAAATTATTCCAGTAGCCATGCAATATGATACTTTCCAATTTTTTTGTAAATCAAAGGATCGGAATTTTTATGGTAAATGAAGCTGCTACACTAGTCCTTTATCATTTCACCCAGTCAAATATCCTTGTAATTTCAAACATTAGAAAGTACGAAAAAAAAACTAATGGAATCTTAAACCCTATCGAATCTTGAACCTCATACACGTGATGTTCAGATATGACATATAATCGGTGATGGAAAAAAAATGTGGGGGCATTTTATTACATATACCTGTAGCATTGACCCGAAAATTAAGAGACGATTTAAATTTGTTTAATAGCAAAAAATAATGAGTCAGTGTGGGTTGAACGCAAATCTAATTTTAATGGTGCCAGTAAGGAAAAATGTTAATAAATTTATATTGTTATAGAAGAAATTTTTGCTAAAAAGTAAATTTCAAACGTTTTCGCAACTATGTGCATCGTCAGGATTTTTACAATAAACTACTCTAAATGACGATAAAACATCAATTTACAAATGTTATTTACAATAAATCACATACAATTTGGTTCTAAACCATCATGATAAAAAATTAGCCAATCACAGTTGACCTCTAAATTACTATTAAGATTAAAATACTTTTAACCTCTAAAATTAATTAAACTTTTTAAAATTAATTTGTCTGGAAGTTTCTGAGTCATAATTTCGATTTAGACATGTACGTTTTGAATAAAAAACCAAAAATATTTTGGGACTAAATTTTCAGTGTCCTAAATTAATGTCCCCCGTTCAGTGTCCCAAAAACGATCTAATACCGGACTTTTTGAAGTTTAGGGTCCCCGAGAACGGGTTTTTTTCGGACCAAGCTGTGCATAATTTTCAATTGAAACTACTAAGGACTGAAACTTCTAGGGCAAATGAGGATAGGAAAAGGTACGAAGAGATGCTAAGGAAAGCAAGATCACTGGTGCAAAAAGAAATTGACAAACAGTGGTGGGCATCCATTTTCCGATTCGTGAGGCGTCAAGTTGAGGCAAGGTTAAAGACAACATCAGTAAACCATAGAAAAAAGTTAGAAAAACTGTCCGAGAGACAACATAAACCTCTTGGGGGGAGAAATCAGCGATCAGTTAAGGTACTTGATAAAATTGAACTGCCTGAATGGGTATATGAAGTGCTATCAATGGGCCCCAAGCATCCAATTAGAGACAAATTTAACGAAACACATTTTTTGGCGGATATAGACATTTTCCTCTCACAATTGAAAAATCAAAAAACATCTCGTGAAACGTTATGTGAATTAGAAGCCCTGGCAAAGGCATATGCAAAAAACGTACGGCAAACCCCAAGAGACAAAGCCGTTGAAAAAACGAGGAAATATCTCAAAGATAATGGGTTGCTGGCTGTGCCTTTTGATAAGGGGGTTGGTTTTTGCATAATGAGGAAACAAACATATGAATCAAAGCTGGAATCCTTGTTGCAATCTGCTCAGTTTGTGAAAAAAGTTGCAATCACTGATGAGGAGATACTGAAAATTGAGAAGGAACTTAACAAAGAATTACTAGCCATGAACAAAAGAGACGAGATAAGTGATCATTTATATTCTAAGATGATATCAACAGGGGGGCAACCCGCCCGTTTGTACGGTTTAGCTAAGGTACACAAGGATGAGATACCCCTACGTCCTGTACTATCACTTCCCGGCAGCTCGTATGAGAATCTTAACAAAATGCTTGCAAAGTTTTTTGACAACATCGATGGAGCAAATATAGAAACCAATACTAAAGAGGCTAGAGAAAAAATAGAAAACATTGCTCTAGATCCGGATGAAACCATAATATCTCTTCATGTGAAATGTTTGTACACCAACGTTCCCCTGAAGGAGGCAATTGAAATTGCTTTACAGAAGCTGTACAGCTAGGAGTCTCCTCCTGAAATTCAAAAAGCAACCATGAAAAGGCTTTTGAATATGGCGGTCAGCAAAGTATATTACAATTGTAATGATTCATGGTATGTACAAGTTGATGGTTTAGCAATGGGCGCGTCCCTCGCTGTAATTCTGGCAAACTTATGGCTGAAAGAATACGAATTTGCTCTACGACAACAAATACCGGTGGGAACGGGGGTACAGCAAATTAATGACAGAAACGGCTTGTGCCCATGTTGCAGCAGGAAAGTCACATATAGATCAAAGGGGGTTGAATGCGAGAGTTGCCAAAACTGGTATCATATAAAATGCGGAAAAATATCCGATGAGGTATACGCATCAATAACCGAGATAGTCTGGTACTGTAAAAGCTGCTGCCAAGCTAAGAACAAGGAGAAGGATACTCCCCAGGTGAAATTGTTCCTCAGGTATGTGGATGACATTGTTAGAACAGTCAGAGGGGAGCCGAGTTGTCTTCTCGATGCCGCCAATTCTCTTCATCCAAATTTGCAGTTCACTCTAGAGAAAACTAATTCGGAGGGGAATTTGCCGTTCCTGGATTTGAACATAAATGTATCGCAGGGTAGGCGTGTAACTTGCAGTTGGTATCAAAAACCAACAAATACAGGGACTATACTGAACTATAGAAGCTGCGCCCCAACTCAGTATAAGCGTAGTGTTATCCAAGGCACTGTACACAGGGTTTTTAGGAGTACATCTAGCTGGGAGCAATTTGATAAGGCTATGGTAACTAATAGGGCGCAATGGCTGACAAATAAGTACCCTGAAAATTGACCCACAAAGGTGGCTTCAGACGCCTTGTGCAAGATCATCGAGGGTAAGGGCAAGCCCCTGGATTGTGACAGGGGTTTGTCAGTTCAATCACCAAAGGATGTGAAGCCCGCAATGCTGATGGTGCAATATAGAGGTAACCAGAGCCAATATTTTGCTAACAGGTTACGAAAATTAACTAACGTTCAAGTGGTTTCCACCACAAGAAAACTGCAATCATGTTTACCATCACTGAAGTCAGCATTTTCTAATGACCTCAAGTCAAGAGTGGTTTATAAACTGTCATGTAGTGGATGCACTTCCACCTATGTCGGACAAACTGTTCGACATTTGACCACTAGAATTGAGGAACATAAGAAAACAGAATCACCGGTAGGCATCCACCTTCAGCAATGCCAACTTGAGGGAAATAGCGCAGATCTTAGTTGGGAAATTATAGATAGGTCAAACAACCAAACAAAATTGCTAACACTAGAGGCAATACATATCAGGAAAAAGAAACCGGGCTTGAACACGCGCGATGAGTTTAGGAGCAGGGAGTTAACACTGAAAATTTAGTCCCAAAATATTTTTGGTTTTTTATTCAAAACGTACATGTCTAAATCGAGAATATATTGTTATAACCCAAACAAAATTTTATTAAGTTTCTGGAACAACTTACTTTGAACATTGATAATGAACTTTTTGTCTCTAACCAAATATTTTCAACAGGCATAAACTATTTGAACAAATCGGAGAACGAAAAATTGGATTGAATCTACATTCCATATGGATTGAAGGTTTGTTGTTCAAATGATGCTACACGAGCCAGTGCTTCGTCAAAAACTCATACTGATTATCTAATCGGTGACTTCGAAACAAACAAAAATGAATTTATCTTGGATACACCTTACAAAACAGACTATTTTGTTTCATTTATTTTGACAAACTTTAAATGTGAGAAAAACATGCTAAAATTTATTTTTAACTCAATAACAAAATTACCGAAAACTTGAGTTCTGATAAACTCTTTCCTGGTTTCAATTATATCAATGTACAGCCGCACAAAACATGATTTCAGGGCTGTTCAATTGAGAAGACGTTTTTGATAAAAAATAAATTTCAAACAATTTCGCAATTATGTGCATCGTCAGGATTTTCACATCAAATTAATCTAAATGACAATAAAACATCAATTTACAAATGTTATTCACTATAATTCACATAAATTTTCATTCTAAACCATCATGTTAAAAAGTTAGCCGATCGCACTTGACCTCTTAAATTATCATTTAGATTAAAATGCTTTTAACCTCTAAAATTATTTAAACAATTGTTTTTTTCAATTTATTTATCTGGAATTTTCTGAACCATAATTTCTTTTTAGACATGAACGTTTTAAATAAAAAACCAAAAAATTTTTGGACTAAATTTTCAGTGTTAACTCCTTGCTCTTATACTCATCGCGCGTGTTCAAGCCCGGTTTCTCTTCCGTGATATCTATTGCCTCTACAGTTAAAAAAATTGTTTGGTTGTGTGACCTATCAATGATTTCCCAACTAAGATCTGCGCTATTTCCATCAAGACTGCATGGCTGAAGGTGGAGGCCTACCGGTGAGCATGCTCTCTTATGTTCCCCAATTCTGAGAATGCGTTAAAATTCTAAGTTCAAGCAATTGGTTTCGCACATTGTTGTGCATCTTCAGGTTTTAAAATTCTAAACTATGTGTAAATAATGATCAAAGAAAATATTGAATCAATCACAACATTACAATTGTTGTTGAAATCATGTAACAACTTTTACGTAACAATTTTAAGCAATTAGTCACAAATTTCTGAGAGTTTTCACCTTTTTCCATTTTACAATTTCGTTTTGTCGCTAATTTCATGCTAACATGTAAGTTATTTCAAAAAAAATTTTGTTTTAGCCAGAATTTTTTTGATTCTGGAACTATAGCCTGAGTGTCATCTCCCTACTTCTAAACTCAACGCGCGTGTTAATTTCAGGTGTCTGTCTTTCGTAATGTGCAGCGCCTCTTATTAAAGTAACTTAATGCTGCTGGACTCCTGGTCGATTATCTTCCATTCAAACTCCGACTTACTACTCTCACTACCACACTGCCTCAATTCTAGTGGTCAAATGTCGAACAGTTTGTCCGACATAGGTTGATGTGCATCCACTACATGACAATTTATAAACCGTTCTTGACTTGAGGTCATTAGAAAACGCTGACTTCAGTGAGGGTAACCACGGTTCTAGTTTTCCTGTGTTGAAAACCCTTTGAGCATTTGTTAAATTTCGTAATTTACTTGCAAAATATTGGCTTCTGTTACCTCTATATTGCAGCATCAGCATTGGTGGCTTCACAGCCTTTGGTGATTGGGTTGACAAACTCCTCTCACTATCCACGGGCTTGCCCTTACCCTCGATGATTTTGCACAATGCATTTGCCGCCACCTTTGTGGACCAATTTTCAGGGTACGGATTTGTCAGCCATTGCGCGCTATTAGTTTCCATAGACTTATCGAATTGCTGCCAAAAAGATGTACTCCTAAAAAACTCTGTGTACAGTGCCTTAGATAACACTACGCTTATACTGAGTTGGGGTCAGATTCTATAGGTCAGCATGGCCCCAGTGTCTGTTGATTTTTGATACCATTTGCAGGTTACAACCCTATTCTGCGATACATTTTTGCTGAAATCCAGGAACGGCAATTTTACCTCTAAATTACTTTCCTCTAAAATGAATTGTAGATTCGGATGAAGAAAATTGGCGGCATCGCGAACACAACTCGGATCATCTCTGACTGTTCTAACAATGTCATCCACATACATGAGGAACAATTTTACTTGTGGAGTATCCTTCTACTTGTTCTTAGCGCGGCAGCAGCTTTCACAGAACCAAACTATCTCGGTTATTGATGCGTACACATCATCAGAAATTTTACCGCATTTTAGATGATAGCAGTTTCGGCAACACTCGCAGTTGCCGAAACTGGTATCATCTAAAATGCGGAAAAATATCTGATGAGGTATACGCATCAATAACCGAGATAGTCTGGTACTGTGAAAGCTGCTGCCAAGCTAAGAACAAGGAGAAGGATACTCCCCAGGTGAAATTATTCCTCAGGTATGTGGATGACATTGTTAGAACAGTCAGAGGGGAGCCGAGTTGTCTTCTCGATGCCGCCAATTCTCTTCATCCAAATTTGCAGTTCACTCTAGAGAAAACTAATTCGGAGGGGAATTTGCCGTTCCTGGATTTGAACATAAATGTATCGCAGGGTAGGCGTGTAACTTGCAGTTGGTATCAAAAACCAACAAATACATGGACTATACTGAACTATAGAAGCTGCGCCCCAACTCAGTATAAGCGTAGTGTTATCCAAGGCACTGTACACAGGGTTTTTAGGAGTACATCTAGCTGGGAGCAATTTGATAAGGCTATGGTAACTAATAGGGCGCAATGGCTGACAAATCAGTACCCTGAAAATTGACCCACATAGGTGGCTTCAGACGCCTTGTGCAAGATCATCGAGGGTAAGGGCAAGCCCCTGGATTGTGACAGGGGTTTTTCAGTTCAATCACCAAAGGATGTGAAGCCCCCAATGCTGATGGTGCAATATAGAGGTAACCAGAGCCAATATTTTGCTAACAGGTTACGAAAATTAACTAACGTTCAAGTGGTTTCCACCACAAGAAAACTGCAATCATGTTTACCATCACTGAAGTCAGCATTTTCTAATGACCTCAAGTCAAGAGTGGTTTATAAACTGTCATGTAGTGGATGCACTTCCACCTATGTCGGACAAACTGTTCGACATTTGACCACTAGAATTGAGGAACATAAGAAAACAGAATCACCGGTAGGCATCCACCTTCAGCAATGCCAACTTGAGGGAAATAGCGCAGATCTTAGTTGGGAAATTATAGATAGGTCAAACAACCAAACAAAATTGCTAACACTAGAGGCAATACATATCAGGAAAAAGAAACCGGGCTTGAACACGCGCGATGAGTTTAGGAGCAGGGAGTTAACACTGAAAATTTAGTCCCAAAATATTTTTGGTTTTTTATTCAAAACGTACATGTCTAAATCGAGAATATATTGTTATAACCCAAACAAAATTTTATTAAGTTTCTGGAACAACTTACTTTGAACATTGATAATGAACTTTTTGTCTCTAACCAAATATTTTCAACAGGCATAAACTATTTGAACAAATCGGAGAACGAAAAATTGGATTGAATCTACATTCCATATGGATTGAAGGTTTGTTGTTCAAATGATGCTACACGAGCCAGTGCTTCGTCAAAAACTCATACTGATTATCTAATCGGTGACTTCGAAACAAACAAAAATGAATTTATCTTGGATACACCTTACAAAACAGACTATTTTGTTTCATTTATTTTGACAAACTTTAAATGTGAGAAAAACATGCTAAAATTTATTTTTAACTCAATAACAAAGTTACCGAAAACTTGAGTTCTGATAAACTCTTTCCTGGTTTCAATTATATCAATGTACAGCCGCACAAAACATGATTTCAGGGCTGTTCAATTGAGAAGAAGTTTTTGATAAAAAATAAATTTCAAAAAATTTCGCAATTATGTGCATCGTCAGGATTTTCACATCAAATTAATCTAAATGACAATAAAACATCAATTTACAAATGTTATTCATTATAATTCACATAAATTTTCATTTTAAACCATCATGTTAAAAAGTTAGCCGATCGCACTTGACCTCTTAAATTATCATTCAGATTAAAATGCTTTTAACCTCTAAAATTATTTAAACAATTGTTTTTTTCAATTTATTTATCTGGAATTTTCTGAACCATAATTTCTTTTTAGACATGAACGCTTTAAATAAAAAACCAAAAAATTTTTGGACTAAATTTTCAGTGTTAACTCCCTGCTCTTATACTCATCGCGCGTGTTCAAGCCCGGTTTCTCTTCCGTGATATCTATTGCCTCTACAGTTAAAAAATTTGTTTGGTTGTGTGACCTATCAATGATTTCCCAACTAAGATCTGCGCTATTTCCATCAAGACTGCATGGCTGAAGGTGGAGGCCTACCGGTGAGCATGCTCTCTTATGTTCCCCAATTCTGAGAATGCGTTAAAATTCTAAGTTCAAGCAATTGGTTTCGCACATTGTTGTGCATCTTCAGGTTTTAAAATTCTAAACTATGTGTAAATAATGATCAAAGAAAATATTGAATCAATCACAACATTACAATTGTTGTTGAAATCATGTAACAACTTTTACGTAACAATTTTAAGCAATTAGTCACAAATTTCTGAGAGTTTTCACCTTTTTCCATTTTACAATTTCGTTTTGTCGCTAATTTCATGCTAACAAGTAAGTTATTTCAAAAAGAATTTTGTTTTAGCCAGAATTTTTTTGATTCTGGAACTATAGCCTCAGTGTCAGCTCCCTACTTCTAAACTCAACGCGCGTCTTAATTTCAGGTGTCTGTCTTTCGTAATGTGCAGCGCCTCTAATTAAAGTAACTTAATGCTGCTCGACTCCTGGTCGATTATCTTCCATTCAAACTCCGACTTACTACTCTCACTACCACACTGCCTCAATTCTAGTGGTCAAATGTCGAACAGTTTGTCCGACATAGGTTGATGTGCATCCACTACATGACAATTTATAAACCGTTCTTGACTTGAGGTCATTAGAAAACGCTGACTTCAGTGAGGGTAAGCACGGTTCTAGTTTTCCTTTGTTGAAAACCCTTTCAGCATTTGTTAAATTTCGTAATTTACTTGCAAAATATTGGCTTCTGTTACCTCTATATTGCAGCATCAGCATTGGTGGCTTCACAGCCTTTGGTGATTGGGTTGACAAACTCCTCTCACTATCCACGGGCTTGCCCTTACCCTCGATGATTTTGCACAATGCATTTGCCGCCACCTTTGTGGACCAATTTTCAGGGTACGGATTTGTCAGCCATTGCGCGCTATTAGTTTCCATAGACTTATCGAATTGCTGCCAAAAAGATGTACTCCTAAAAACTCTGTGTACAGTGCCTTAGATAACACTACGCTTATACTGAGTTGGGGTCAGATTCTATAGGTCAGCATGGCCCCAGTGTCTGTTGATTTTTGATACCATTTGCAGGTTACAACCCTATTCTGCGATACATTTATGCTGAAATCCAGGAACGGCAATTTTACCTCTAAATTACTTTCCTCTAAAATGAATTGTAGATTCGGATGAAGAAAATTGGCGGCATCGCGAACACAACTCGGATCATCTCTGACTGTTCTAACAATGTCATCCACATACATGAGGAACAATTTTACTTGTGGAGTATCCTTCTACTTGTTCTTAGCGCGGCAGCAGCTTTCACAGAACCAAACTATCTCGGTTATTGATGCGTACACATCATCAGAAATTTTACCGCATTTTAGATGATAGCAGTTTCGGCAACACTCGCATTCAACCCCCTTTGATCTAAATGTTACTTTCCTGCGGCAGCATAAGCAAAACCGTTTTTTTTTTCATTCATTGGCTGTATCTCACTTCTCACAGGTTTTTCTTGTCTTAGAGCAAACTCGTGTTCCTTCAGCCATAGGTTTGTCAGAATTACTAAGAGAGAATAACCCTTTGCTAGACCTTCAACCTGCACATACCATGAACCATTACACTTGAAATATACTTGGCTGGACGCCATATTCAAAAGCCTTTTCATGGTTGCTCTGTGAATTTCAGAAAGAGATTTCTGGCTGTACAGCTTCTGTAAGGCCATTTCAACAAGGAGAATTTTAGTGTACAAACTTTTTACATCAAGAGATAATATGGTTTCATGCGGATCTAGAGAAATGTTTAAATTGTTTTTCTGGCATCTTTAGCATTGATTTCTACATTGGCTCCATCGATATTGTCAAAAAATTTTGCAAGCGTTTAGTTAAATTCTCATACGAGCTGCCCGGGATTGATAGTACTGGTCGTAGGGGTGTCTCAGCCTTGTGTACCCATGCTAAACTGTACAAACGGGCGGGTTGTCCCCCTGTTGAACTCAACTTAGAATATAATTGATTACTAATTTCCTCATCACTGGTTGACTCTTGTTTCAAAAACTGAGCAGATTGCAACAACAATCCCAGCTTTGATTGATACGTTTCTTTCCTCATTATGCAAAAATCAACCCTGTTATCAAAAGGCACAACCAGCAAACCATTATCTTTGATTTATTTCCTACGGCTTTGTCACTTGGGGCCTGCCTTATTTTTTTGCATATGCCTTTGCCGCGGCTTCTATTTCACATGAAGTTTCACCAGATGTTTTTTGGTTTTTAAATTGTGAGAGGAAAATGTCCATATCAGCCAAGATGTGCGTTTCGTTAAATTTGTCTCTAATGGCATGTTTCGGTCCCATCGACAACACTTCATGTACCCATCCAGGCAGTTCTATGTTATCAAGCACGTTAACTGATTGCTCATTTTGCCCCAAAGAGGTTTAACTTGTCTCTCGGACCGTTTTTTATTTTTTTTCTATGGTTTTCTGATGTTGTCCTTAAGCTGGCCCAACTTGACGAAAGGAAGTGGAAAACTGATGCCCACCACTGTTCGTCGATTTCTTTTTGCACCAGCGATCTGGCTTTCACAAGCATCTCCTCATATCTTTTCCTGTCCTCATTTGCCCTAGAAGTTTCAGTCCCAAGTAATTTTAGTTAAAAATTATGCACGGCTTGGTCCGAAAAAAAACCGTTCTCGGGGACCCTGAACTTCAAAAAGTCCGGTATTAGATCATTTTTTAGACATTTTCTCAGAAACTTCAGTCCATGTACAGATACTTGAATTTTTTAAAGAATTTTATATAGTCTAACACAATTTTCCAGGTTAATATTCTTTTAAACATTTGTAGGAGCCAAACAGCAGGAAAAAATACTGTGAACATTGTTTTGCAGGCCACGGGTAATGAAACTCACAAGGCACCAAGCAAAACAAATCACACTCTACTCACCCCTGTCTTTGAAATGCAGACATTTCCTCTGCTTTCAGCTTCTGCTCCCGTCTTGATTTTGCCTTCACCCGTCTTGCTTTTGCCAAACCTTCCTAGAGCTGCTCCGGGTCGTTTTGTTTGCTCTTGGAGAGTAGCCGCTTTGTTGCTGGACAATGAGCACTCCTGTGCCGAGTAGCTGACTGAACAAGTCGGGAGCTCCTTCTCTTATGCAATAGACGATCGCCAATATCTGCTGCCTCTTCGACTTCAAATAGTTGGTCAGCTCCTCGACACCGGCTGAGCGATAATTGTTGGTTCTATGGCTGCTAATGGTGTTATTCACCAGGTCGTACCACACAACCACTTTTTTCCCCTTCAATGGACTGTCTTCCAGTAATCTTCGGAGTTTCTTTCCTTGGTTCAGCAAATTGTTATTCAGGGATAGGCCAGGATTTGCTGTAACAAGGCTCTCGTATCGCTCTTTCTCACATCTGTTGAGGGTGTTGATGCTGTGAACAGGGAGCTAGTTGCTACAATATGAAGCAATTCGGTAGCTCAAATAAAAATCGGCCATACTCTACATATCGATAAAAAAGAACTATAAAAATTCCCGAGACGTTAAAATTTTAAAGACACTGGCCCTTTAATGGGAAAACAGTTGGAATTTTGAGGTATTCGCTTTTTGGCTTATCGCAAATTTACAAATAAAATTGAAGAAATTTTTTGATAAAAATTTAGTATCTTACGCGCTTCAGCAAAATGCCCCAAGCAATAAGAAACTTGTTTATTGATTCAAGCAAAAATGTGCTGAAATTGGATTGATTCGATACAAAAAGCATAGAAAAACTGAGAGTGAAACAAAAATTACCTCTGGCTTACCAGAACGAAAATTCATTGTAAAATTGGCAAAAACATTGTCTTTGTCGTACCCAAACAGCAGAAATGGTGAAGATAAACAAGAAAAATTTTCGCAATTATGCAATTCGTTTCTTAGCACAAGTAACAGTAGTACGCTGATGTCACATATGAGTTTAAAAGAAAAAGGCCCCATAACCATTTGATTAAGGGTCAGGGGAAAATTCACTTGTGTTTTTGTACCTCATACTGTCGGAGACAATTTAGATTACTTAAGACATGGAAGTTCAAAAGCATGGTACAGGTTAAAGGATACTACCAAAAATACCCCAATGCCAGAAATAAGCAACTCTCTATGGCTAGGTCACTAAATATCTATAACATGCGGACGCCGTTAGAAGCAGGGTTGGAAACTTAAGTATATACCTTTATTTTTTATTGGACAGTTGAGTTTTGATCCATTTCAGATGAATCAACCTAGAACCCGTCCTACCTAAATTTAAATTAACAAAATTCACTATAATGTAACTATGACAACTCAATATTTTTGAAAAATATTAATTTTATCTAAAATAGTTTTTCAGTTCGGACCATTAGGCCGCTCACTAGTAATCTTACCAATCGAGATATTCTCTGCTCCAGTAAAAGCAATCTGATAGCCACTCTCGGTGCTCACTATCGTGATCAAGACTGCTCAACTCGAATAGATTACTAAGAATTCAAATTGCCATATTTGATAATAAAACTAATTTATATTTTGATAATAAAACTAATATATAAAGTTTTTGGTTTTATTATCAAAATATGCTGGGGGAAGACCTGAGACATGCATAACCGTGCGTTTCAGGGCCTGAAACGCACGTTTATGCATGTCTCAGGTCTTCCCCCAGCATATTTTGATAATAAAACTAATTTATAAAGTTTTTGGTTTTATTGTCAAAATATGCTGGGGGAAGACCTGAGACATGCATAAACGTGCGTTTCAGGGCCTGAAACGCACGTTTATGCATGTCTCAGGTCTTCCCCCAGCATATTTTGATAATAAAACTAATTTATAAAGTTTTGGTTTTATTATCAAAATATGCTGGGGGAAGACCTGAGACATGCATAAACGTGCGTTTCAGGCCCTGGATCAAAACTCAACTGGGGGAAGACAGTTGAGTTTTGATCCATTTCAGATGAATCAACCTAGAACCCGTCCTACCTAAATTTAAATTAACAAAATTCACGATAATGTAACTATGACAACTCAATATTTTTTGAAAATTATTAATTTTATCTAAAATAGTTTTTCAGTTCGGACCATTAGGCCGCTCACTAGTAATCTTACCAATCGAGATATTCTCTGCTCCAGTAAAAGCAATCTGATAGCCACTCTCGGTGCTCACTATCGTGATCAAGACTGCTCAACTCGAATAGATTACTAAGAATTCAAATTGCGAATAGCAAATTGGTTGTAGTTCCAATTTTTGGTCCACTTTTTGCGATTCTTTTGATTTTTGACTTCTCATTTCAGTTGCCGCAATACAGAATCCTTTTCACCCCGAAAAGAAGATGAAAAAGAGGACATGACCGACTGGCACATACTCTCCGGACTCAAGATCGATGTCCCTATCGCAGGTCATCGTAATGTCAGTGAGCCTCATGAAGACTCTTCTCAAGATACAGTTCCAGTAGTCAATACCAGAAGTTTGCATCTGAGAGAACTTTATCTACATCCCCAAAATCACAGCCAAACAACATTGTCATTCTACAGCTAAACAGTAATCAAATTTGGCATCCGATTCCACTCAGTGTCTCAGCTAAAAAAATTTTTTCAATCGACCCAGTCAGAAAATGTTCATGCAAACGTTTATATACATATAGATATAATACATTAGAAATCAATAAATCACAGGTTAAAATCTCGTTCTTCTTCAATAGGATTTGGATTCAGCTGAGTTCAAACTCGAGGCCAAGTCTCTTAATTTTATCCAAGACTCAAAAAATTTCCCCTATGACCTGATTTAACTTGTCTCCTCTGCCTTCGAGGTAACAGACGCAGACGTACTCGACATCGTGATCTGCCTTGAGAAAATCTCTTTATCGTAGACTTGATCACTATTTCTTCCCATGTCTTCAGCTGATCTTAAGCCCGCATCCACTTTCTCTGTTTCAGCAGCCTCTTGAGATGGTTCGACAGCTTATTCGCCTTGTACTTCCTCTTCAAGCAAATGGAGGGCTGTAGCCACAAGCTCACGTTCTTCGCTTGATCCTCTAGTATAGACCCCTCGCCTTCACGTTATCCATCAAAACCTTGCCAGCCCGTTTCCAGCTAGTGGGTACTCCCTTACGATGGTTAAGCAGCGGTCTCTTAAGAGCCTGTGGTCCAATTTCCCCTAGACAGTGGTCATACTCTTTCTGGTGCTTTTCTTGTGATTTTTTGTCAAAACTTACAAGCAAGAGATTAGTGTCGTCCTTAACTGCGAGAAAAACCGTATTTGATTCCAGAAGCACTTCACCCCCATCGTTATGTCGAATACCTTGCAAGAAGTCTCCTACAACAGTCGATTGCATGTATTGCTTCTACTGTAGGCGCTTTTTGTCTCCCGAAAATCTATCACTTTTTTCTCGATATATCGCAGTACCAGCATCGAGCTCAATACGAAGACAGTTATCTTCAGTAACCCTACCGCATGAATCTCTTCCAGATCCCACATCAGGCAGAGGTTGCTCTTCTCGCGGTACCAAGTAATCTCCCGACAAACTTTGACCTTATTTTTGATAAACTTTAATTGTGAGAAAAACATGCCAAAATTTACTTTTCATTTCAATAACAAAAATTACAGAAAACTAGAGTTTTGACTAATTCTTCCCTGTTTTCAATTATATCAAATTACAGACGCACAAAACATGATTACAAGGCTGTTCAATTTAGAATCATAAGCTCTTCAGCAAAAATGCCCCAAAAGAAAAAAAAATTGTTCGTAATTCAAGCAAAAATTGTGCTGAAATTGGATTGATTCAATAGAGAAAGCCTAGAACACCTGAGAGTGAAACAAAAATTACCTCTGGCTTACCAGAACAAAAACTCATTGTAAAATTGGCAAAAACATTGTCTTTGTCGTACCTAAACAGCAGAAATGGTAAAGAGAAACAAGAAAAACTTCCGCATTTATGCATTTCTTTTCTCAGCACAAGTAACAGTAGTCCGCTGATGTCACACATGAGTTTAAGAGAAAAAGGCCCCATAACCAGTTGCTTAAGGGTCAGGGAAAAATTTTCTTGCGTTTTTGCACCCCATCCTTTCGGAGCCAATTCAGATTGCTTACGAAATGGAACTTCAAAACTATGTTGTAGGTTGAAGGCTACTATCAAAATGCCCCAATTCCAGAAATAAGCAAATACACATGGCTAGGTCACTAAATACATATAACACGCGAACGCCGTTAGACACAGGGTTGGAAACTTAACAAAGACCTTTATTTTCTATTGGACAGTTGAGTTTTGATCCATATAGATGGATCAGCCTAAAACCCGCCTTATCTCAAACTTACTCTACAACATACATTTTTGAAATTACATTCAGTACTCACAAATTGATTACAATTCTGCAAATGCTTATATAATGTAACTAGGATAACTCAAGGTTTTGAGTGGTTTTTCAGTTTGGACCATTAGGTCGCTCACTAGTCGTCCTCCCTAATCAAGATTTTCTCTGCTCCAGTGATAGCACTTTTTCTATCCACTTTGATCCAGTTACTGCACCCCACATCTTACTAAGAAGTCGATGCGAGTGATGTGACATTCTCGCTTACCGCACACACTTGGTTACTGAAAAGGCTTTGTCGATCATTACCTTCTGACTAACTATTTCCGTCAATGACAAGTGCAAAGGATAGTTAATCCCACAAATGTTTACCATAACTGACCCCTCCAAGGTTTTCGCATTCATCGGCAGACTGTATGCTTCGCTCACCATAAATCCCATCTCTGCTTCCAGGCCCACCTTCCATCCCTTGATATGCTTCTGGATCATCTGCAGCACTCCTGGCTAGGATTCCGCATTCATTGCCTTAACCGAATGGTGTTCAGACTCTAGAATCTTCAAGGACTCCTGACTACACAATCTAGAGAAGAATACCAGTGTCGTCGCCAAGTTCATTGATTTACTCGCGTTCATTGATTTAATCACTTTCTACTTCTTTCGGACATCGCCAAACTACGTGAATAAGTCCCTCCACTAGAAACATTGATTTCTTACGCAAGATCGTCCATCACATGAGTGTCCTCCTCCTCCAGTGGCTAGATCAAGACAAGTGCCCGGCTCCATATTCTGTCCATATCATTTTGTCATCATCTTATATCATCTTACGTTTTGGCTTCAGACTCTTCTTGATGAAGAAATATGAAATTGTGTATTACGTTCAGGTTCTCAAAATCCTCATCCTTCCCGGTAACATCCTTATCCACTCTGTGGTGTGCTCATTCAAGCTTGCTTGAGGATGGGGACACCAAGAAGGTCTCAACAGTTTCTGGTCTCCCAAGTTCGTGATCAAGACATTCTCTTCGCTACCGAGCCTCAATTCAACCCTCTTTTCTGAGCATGGCTCACAGTTAATTTGGGGTTAATTCTCAAGGAGCAAGCTCAAGCTTGGCTTCTCCCTCTCTAGTGTATCAATTCCATTTAAATTCTCCGTCCAAAACTTCAGCAACTCCGTGAATTCAATGTTTAAGCACGCCGCACCTGCTTTTCTACTCAAAAAAGGGTTATAAGATATCCTCATAAACTCCAGAGACATACTGATATCATCACTAATTGGAGGGTTTGAAGTATTCTTCAGCTTGTCTCATAGAACGATGCACATCAAGGATACTGTCGAACATCTCTTTGGAGAACCTCCTAGTCTCATCAATCTTCGCCTGGTTCTTGATAGATTGCCTAAAATCATCGTACTTCTCAATGCCTGCGTTCTGGTAAACATTCAGGATGATGCTCGAGACTCTATTTGCCAATGATCATTTCTTAGTTGCCCTCTGATAACAGGCTGGGATTACTGCATCAGGTATTACCGACATGATTCATTTCAAGAAACACGGGGCATCTTTCTCTCTTTGCTAAGATCAGTCCAGAAACGTCTCAAGCGACATACTGCGCCATCATTCGAAAAACAAATAAACGTTTTTTTTGCTCCGCTTCAACTTACCGCAAGAAATAGTTCTTCCCGTGAAATTCCAAACCTTTCTAAATAAATAGTAAGTGTCTCTAAATCCACTAAATAAAGTCACAACGCAAATTTATAAATGCAAAAAATTCTTTAATCTTCAAAATCAACTTAATGTTTTCTCTTCAGTTTCAATTGCAAACTTAGTTGCTTTGTTTCTCGTTTGAGTTTTTCTCACATAAACGATTCTGAGTTTTAACATCTCCTCCTTTGTTGCTTTTTTGTGTACTTCCTTGTTCACTCTTTCTTTACGTCGTTTAGAACTTCTAAAACTTCTAAATTCTTCTAATTTTTCTTCTTTTTGCATCTTGTTTTTCGGCTATTTGTCAATGTTACATCTCCTACTCCTGCGACATTGACTCCGCACTTTCAGTCTCACTGTCTTGCATCACGTCGTTAGCTATTCTTACGCTGTTGGAGGCAGTCCTCCAACACTTCTGCTCTTCTACTCTTTGTCTACAACAAGGTAGAGGATTAACGTTAGTTTCTCTGTTTCGGCAGAAGCTGTTGTGGATGCACAACGTTACGTTTCTCTCCTAGATTTCCTTCAAAATTTCTCCTCTTTCTCTCCCTTCACACTCACTGGTTCTATACGTCCTCTTTACTGCGGTGGTAGACAAAGAGTAGAAGAGCAGAAGTGTTGGAGGACTGCCTCCAACAGCGTAAGAAAAGCTACCGACGTGTTGCAAGACAGTGAGACTGAAAGTGCGGAGTCAATGTCGCAGGAGTAGGAGATGGAACATTGACAAATAGCCGAAAAACAAGATGCAAAAAGAAGAAAAATTAGAAGAATTTAGAAGTTTTGGAACTTCTAAACGACTTAAACAAAGAGTGAACAAGTAAGTACACAAAAAAGCAACAAAGGAGGAGATGTTAAAACTCAGAATCGTTTATGTGAGAAAAACTCAAATGAGAAACAAAGCAACTAAGTTTGCAATTGAAACTGAAGAGAAAACATTAAGTTGATTTTGAAGATTAAAGAATTTTTTGCATTTATAAATTTGCGTTGTGACTTTATTTAGTGGATTTAGAGACACTTACTATTTATTTAGAAAGGTTTGGAATTTCACGGGAAGAACTATTTCTTAAGTTAAGTTGAAGCGGAGCAAAAAAAACGTTTATTTGTTTTTCGAATGATGGCGCAGTATGTCGCTTGAGACGTTTCTGGACTAATCTTAGCAAAGAGGAAAGATGCCCCGTGTTTTTTAGACGAATCATGTCGGTAATACCTGATGCAGTAATCCCAGCCTGTTATCAGAGGGCAACTAAGAAATGATCATTGGCAAATAGAGTCTCGAGCATCATCCTGAATGTTTACCAGAACGCAGGCATTGAGAAGTACGATGATTTTAGGCAATCTATCAAGAACCAGGCGAAGATTGGTGAGACTAGGAGGTTCTCCAAAAAGATGTTCGAGAGTATCCTTGATGTGCATCATTCTATGAGACAGGCTGAAGAATACTTCAAACCCTCCAAACGGTGATGATATCAGTATGTCTCTGTAGTCATGAGGATATCTTATAACCCTTTCTTGAGTAGAGAAGCAGGTGCGGCGTGCATAAACATTGAATTCACGGAGTTGCTGAAGTTTTGGACGGAAAATTTAAATGGAATTGATACACTAGAGAGGGAGAAGCCAAGCATGAGCTTGCTCCTTGAGAATTAACCCCAAATTAACTGTGAGCCATGCTCAGAAAAGAGGGTTGAATTGAGGCTCGGTAGCGAAGAGAATGTCTTGATCACGAACTTGGATCAGGATGAGGATTTGGAGAACCTGAACGTAATACACAATTTCATATTTCTTCATCAAGAAGAGTCTGAAGCCAAAACGTAAGATGATATAAGATGATGACAAAATGATATGGACAGAATATGGAGCCGGGCACTTGTCTTGATCTAGCCACTGGAGGAGGAGGACACTCATGTGATGGACGATCTTGCGTAAGAAATCAATGTTTCTAGAAGAGGGACTTATGCACGTAGTTTGGCGATGACCGAAAGAAGGAGAAAGTGATTAAATCAAGGAACGCGAGTAAATCAATGAACTTGGCGACGACACTGGTATTCTTCTCTAGATTGTGTAGTCAGGAGTCCTTGAAGATTCTAGAGTCTGAACACCATTCGGTTAAGGCAATGAATGCGGAATCCTAGCCAGGATTGCTGCAGATGATCCAGAAGCATATCAAGGGATGGAAGGTGGGCCTGGAAGCAGAGATGGGATTTACGGTGAGCGAAGCACACAGTCTGCCGATGAATGTGAAAACCTTGGAGGGGTCATATATGGTAAATTTTTGTGTGATTAACTATCCTTTGCACTTGTCATTGACGGAAGTGGTTAGTCAGAGAGTAATGATCGACAAAGCCTTTTCAGTAACCAAGTGTGTGCGGTAAGCGAGAATGTCAATTCACTCGCATCAATTTTTTAGTAAGATGTGGGGTGCAGTACCTGGATCAATCCAATTTCAGCACAATTTTTGCTTGAAAAAAGAACAATTTTTTTCTTTTCGGGCATTTTGCTTAAGAGCTTAAGAGTCTAAATTGAACAGCCTTGTAATCATGTTTAGTGGTTCTGTACTTTGATACAATTGAAAACAAGGAAGAAGTAGTCAAAACTCGAGTTTTCGTAATTTTTGTTATTGAAATGAAAAAAAATTTTGGCATGTCTTTCTCACAATTAAGGTTTATCAAAAATAAAGTCACAGTTTGTCGGGAGATTACTTGGTAACGCGAGAAGAGCAACCTCTACCTGATACGGGATCTGGAAGAAATTCATGCGGTAGGGTTACTGGACCACCAAAAGAAGATAACTGTCTTCGTATTGAGCACGATGCTGGTACTGCGATATATCGAGAAAAAAAGTGATAGATTTTCGGGAGACAAAAAGCGCCTACAGTAGAAGCAATACATGCAATCGACTGTTGTAGGAGACTTCTGGCAAGGTATTCGACATAACGATGGGGGTGAAGCGCTTTTGGAATCAAATACGGTTTTTCTCGTAGTTAAGGACGACACTAATCTCTTGCTTGTAAGTTTTGACAAAAAATCACAAGAAAAGACCCAGAAAGAGTATGACCACTGTCTAGGGGAAATTGGACCACAGGCTCATAAGAGACCGCTGCTTAACCATCGTAAGGGAGTACCCACTAGATGGAAACGGGCTGGCAAGGTTTTGTTGGATAACGTGAAGGCGAGGGAGTCTATAATAGAGGATCAAGCGAAGAACGTGAGCTTGTGGCTACAGACCTCCATTTGCTTGAAGAGGGAATACAAGGCGAATAAGCTGCCGAACCATCTCAAGAGGCTGCCGAAACAGACAGAGTGGATGCGGGCTTACGAGCAGCTGAAGACATGGGAAGGAATAGTGATCAAGTCTATGATGAAGAGAAGTTCTCAAGGCAAATCACGATGTCGAGTACGTCTGGGCCCGTTACCTCGAAGGCAGAGGGGACAAGTTAAATCAGGTCATAGGGGAAATTTCTTAAGTCTTGGATAAAATTAAGAGCTGAAACCAAGTCCTATTGAAGAAGAACGAGATTTTAACCTGTGATTTATTGATATCTAATGTATTAAATCTATATGTATATAAACATCTGCATAAAAATTTTCTGACAGGGTCGATTGAAAAAAAAATTTAAGCTGAGACACTGAGTGGAATCGGATGCCAAATTTGATGCATTTACCAATGGAGAGACTGGCTCTACGGACCGATTTGGTGTGGTCAGGACAAAAAGCAAGACCACAAATGGATCAAACCAGTCAAAAGACTTGGTGACCATGACGATTTTGGAATTGCGATCTGGGAAGAACAGATATATGTAACCGGCCATGTAACCCACCAGCGGATCCAGAAGCGGATTATGAAGAGAAGTCGAGGCAGAGAATTAAGACTCGAGTCTCGAACAGCACCAAGCTGCCTGGAACCGATAGGGAGACACCACCACTTGTGATGCCCTTAGTGGAAAACGGAGAATCAATTGAGAAAGCCTTGATCAACATAATGGACAGCATAGGTGAACAAAATGAACAGATGTCCTTAAGAGTGAGTGAACTAGAGAGAGTTAGGAGAAGCGAAAAACGCTTGAAGAAGAGAACGGATGAACACTTTGCCAAAAACTTGTCGCGAATGGCGAGAGAAGCTGAGCAGAGAGAGTTATGGTTGGGAGATGACACGGAGAAGTTGAGAGTTCAGCAAAAGCAGATTCTTGGGACCCTTGACACGAAGATAGACTTGTCGATGGAGGGGCGAACTCAGGCTATCATGGATAGGTTAGATGGGCTCCTAGGAAACACGAGTGGATCAAAGAATGGGGATAAAAACTCAGGAGAACCCAGCAGGCAGCCGAGAGTGAGTTTCAATGAACAACCCAATAGAAGAAAGATATATGGATCCACTAGAGGAAGGGGCAGTTCACCCATCTATGCCACAGGAAACAATAGGCCACGGGGCCCAAACCTCAGAGGAAGTTCAACTGGCAGCAGAGCGACATCAAACGAACCACCGACGCACGACACAAATGCGACTGGGAGAAGTGATTCCATGAACTGGAATCAAGTGAATCAAGGAAGAAGCCATCCCAGCGACTCGAACAGAAGGGAAAACCCACAGCCTCTATCAGGGGGCAATGATGCTTAAGCGGGGCTTTTAAGGGACGCGAAATCAATGGCCACAGCCTTTGAACCTCTGAGCAGGTCCTTGGAAACATTCCTTACGAGGTTATCTAGAACCAGTGAACGCAGTGAAAAGTCCAAAAGGGTTTTTAAGAAACCAAGATGCTATAAAGATGACTTTGATGGCTGTACTGACACCACACCTGGATAGAGGTAATGAAACTGCATTTTGAAGAGGAGGACCTGACAGAAAGACAAGAATGCAGTGCGCTTACGAGTAACATGAAGGGACAGCCCAAAAAGCAATACCCTGCTGAGACACTGCTGAGAAGATCTTTGAAGTCTTGTAAAACCGTTTTGGCTCAGGGGTACAAGGACAGCAAGCGGTGATGCGCTTCGAAAAATGGAGGCAACTTGAAGACGAGACAATAGACAATATACTAGACGATTTGGAGATGCTTAGAAGGCGTAGCCAATCAGATGAATCAAATAGAAGGATGAACCCAGCAGTGGCCTCAAAATTCATCGATGCTGTGAAAAAATGATGAGCTTCGAAAGATGTAAGCGACACATTACACACCACTTTTGACCAATGCGCCAACACGAGAAGAGTTGAGACTCAAGTCAAAGGAATATCTTTTACTGAAGGCTCCATCGAGATCTGGCTATTACAAAAACAATTATGGCAATTTTAACAATGGACCAGCTAACCAAGGTAACAATTGGCACAAGTCAAAGGACGACATGGACAAGAGACGCTCTTGTGCAAATTGCAGTTCGACGGACCATCATGGGTCAGCATGCCCAACCTACATACAGAAGGTTGTTGGTTCCTGGTGGTAGAGAACTTAGACGAATCAGACCAATTCATCTTGGGCCGTGATTTTGTCCGGATTTTTGATGTGATGATTGACTTGAACAGGATTAGAAACCCGGACCGGAAGTATGTTAAGAAACCGATTAATAGAATAATAACTGATGAAAACAAGGTGCCATTTTTTTGGATAGAAAATTAAAACTACAGCCGGGACAAGCCCTAATAGCAATTTTTAGGTTGAGAAGGAACACACTGGACACCACGGTTTCGATCCAGCGTGGAAAAAAAATTTGTTTACACTTTGCCGATGAAGACCGACTATGAGGAGACACAAAACTTGAAGAGATAAAACGTGAAGAACTGCCCAAATCAAGCTGATAAAGATTTAAATTTTGAAGAGAATTGATGAATTTAAAAGTTTTAATAATCAGTTTTCAATAAAATCCGAAACGCATGACGTTTTGTCGAGCTGCTCGAATTTTCTGGAACGCCCCTCGTCATAAGAACTAGAATCCGACACACCGGTTTTGCCGGAGATGGAAAGCTTGAGAGGGAAAATAGGTGAGGGAGATTTTGAATCAATGAGGGCGGTTTTAAATCGAAACGCGGACGTATTTTCAAAACATAAGGCCAATATTGGTTGTTGCAACTTCGTCGAACACAAAATAGAATTAGAGAAAGGCACCATTACTCATAGGGAAGGCGGAAAACGAATGACGCCTCATAAATCGGAAGCGTGCCGAGCTGGAACAGAAACAAGCCAATCAGGCGGAAATCAAGGAAGGGTTCTCGTTTCTGGACAAAGAAACTTATGAAGCGCTTCCCTTGACGAGATGGTTCGACAAATCTGGACATCCAATTCCGGGACACCTCGAGTTACTGGTGGAAAAGGCAGACGAAATGAAAATCTTATCAAAGAAGGACCCGGTGCCTTTGGGTCTGTTGCTACGTTCGAACCTGGTCCAACAGGTCGAACTCTCTCGTATGAACATAAACAGCCTCTCCTTGCTGGATAAAACGATGCAGGTCACTCCGCAAGTCATGCGGATACTGGATGAATTGTTGGAGAGAGAATTGTTCAGCAACTAGTGTCCTCGATACCCCAAAACGTCTTGACGAGCACATAGTTTAAACGAAAAGAACAGATGAGAGGGACACAAAGGAAAACGGTTACCTTTGAGGATCAGGATCAGAAAGGTGAAGAAGCTGAACAAAACCTGGGGCAAGAAGGTTTGTCCGGGGAGAAGGAGGCTGATGAGGACAGACGATTTAATCAACAAGACCCGGGACAAGAAAGTTTGTCCGGGGAGTCAGGTGTTCAAGGTGAGGAACAAGAACTGGAAGATAAAATTCTGTCCGGGGAGTTCAGATGGTTGATCAGAACGCATAAAATTGATCCCGAAGAAGAAACATGCTCAGTGGCAGATTTTTCCGTTGACGACAGCTCGAGGAATTCAGGGATTGACACTTACTCAGACAAGAACTCGAGCACAGGATCGGAGTTGTCAGAGCTAGCGATCCACACGTTACTAGTGAAGACTCGAGCATGAGACCTGGACAGAGAGGTATATCAAGACCCTGACAGTGATCGCTACCTGCTACCTAGCGAAACAGTTTTTGACAACGCAGATGATCTAGAAATAATAGCGGTTTCTAAGCAATCGATGAGCTTGTTGCCGCAAAAAGAAGTAGTCCAGACTGATCATCAACCGTTCAGACAAAAGGCAGAGCCATAGGCGAAAATTTGGTGCGTGAAGATGGAAGATGACAAGCATCAGCCCGTGGAAATGAATAGTCAATTGAGGGTCATGAAGACATATTTGAATGCGAGATACAGACTTTCGGACCTACTGAGAGCGCAAAGAAATGACCGCATGACGGGCAACTTGAAAAGGTGGATCGAAAAAGGAGCACCAGATAAAGGTGACCTGGAGGAGGACAATAACCGCATTCTGAGACAGTACTTTATGCAAAAGGAGGGAAGGTTATATCTGAACAAAGACGGGATCAAGTCCTGTACAAATAAAACGCGATAGTGTTGTTGAACTCTATCAGAGAGAACTTTTACTCAGGTCGCATGATCAGATGAGCCATCAGGGAATTGACAAAGTATACCAGAGGATTCTGAAGCGCTTTGAATGGCCTGGGATGAAGAAGGCATGCGAGAACTGGGTAACAGCATGTCTGTGATGTCAACAGGTCAAGGACCCAAAGAAATTGCGATTTCCCTTGCAGTCGATCGAGTAATCTGAATTCAACGAGGTGGTGCAGATTGACCACCAGAATATATGTATGACAGACAGTGGATACAATCAGGTCCTGGTTATGATAGACCACTTCACGAAATACACCGGAGTAAGTCCACACATGATGTTGACTGGACACGGGAAGTCTTTGTCCTTGACGTTCTTTTACCCAGAGTATGAGGGAAAGAAAACATCACCACATGTCTACGTAAGGGATGTGATTAGACGTCAACAAGAACTAAACGACTTGTGCAGACGGAACACTCAGCAGGCAGCGGAAAAGGTTCGATAAAAAAGTAGCTGGTGAAAAAGTCTACTCGGTTCATGATTACGGAAGTGCATCAGGAGGGACGGTTTTACGGACTGAGAACCGGCCGAGCCTCGTACTACGAAAATTTTAAGCACACAACCCATCCACGGAAAACTGGTGTATACCTGCAGACATGGATGAAGGGGATTATCTGATGATGGAGCCTGCCTGCGAGGTCAATGAGAAGGGAACCAGGGGAAATATTGATGGGAATGAGATCGTAGAGGAAGGATCAAGTCCACCACTGGACCTGGATTCCAATGAGGTGATTGAAGCAGACGAAGAAACCTTACCCTTTCGCACAAGAGGACTGGCAAGACCCCGAATAGATGAAGGTCCCCAAGAATTTGGAATCAGACTTTCCGTTTACAATACAGACACGACAGAGTGACAGGACAAGACTCAGGAAGAAATACAATCCTTACGCAGATGACTTCGTAGTGGATCTGGAAGAAATAATCGTGTCACAAGACATCGACATAATCGACGACCGCGACGAGGAGTGGATCGATTACCGGTCTAAACCCGAGGTAGAAATCGACGACGAGCAACAGAAATCGTACTAACAAAACTTGACGAACATGCCTGTCTTGGAAAGGCTGAACGAAATGACGTCGGACCCAAAGATGACCAGTGTCACTATTCAAGAGGTAGACCGTGAGAGCATGAAACACATAAAAACCGAAAGGGATGGCAATCACTCATTCCTGCATCCAACCTCAATTTCATATCCGGTATGCGGTCAACGGGGACGTCGATGGTTATTTTTGTCAGAGGAGTGGGGATAGGACTTACCCACACTGAAAAATTATTCATAAAAAAATTCAGAATAGCAAGAGAGACAGGTGATCTAGAAGCAGAAATAAGCGAGGACCCTAAGAAACCTGACATAGGGAGAGTAGTTGAGTCATATTTTAACTTGCCAAATGAGTACTCAAGTAGCATAAAATTGACAGATAGCGATTTTATATTTACAAATGGAACATGTGCGATAGCAATCACAGCGGACATGAGTTTTAGGACAGCGTTAGCAGCAGATTTTGAGAAAAAATATAAAAAAAAAGAATTCCTTTGAAAGCAAAGACCAGGAATAGGCGGCGTAGCAGCCTTGCTTCTGGCGGCTTTGCAGTACCAGGAAAGTATTTATTCTTTTTGGTGACGAGGGCGACGGAGAAGCGGCATGTGCATCCGGAAAATTTGGTCTTGTCCTTGACGAGACTGAGAGACTTCCTTGTGGAAGGGGAAGTACAGGAAATCTTGCTTCCAGTATACGACCCGAGCCGAGGACGATTGCATCCACGGGAGCTATATGCACTGATATACATAATCTTTTCTGATACTAACATACAAGAATACTTACATAAGAAATATTATTTGAGTATAGGTTGAGTTTAGGTTGCATGCAAGAGGTGTCATACTATGTGTTTTGTGTGTGATGTGTTGTGTGTGATATGTTGTGTGTCATGTGTTATGTTAATATGACCCAGTGTACGAAGGGATTAGCAACCATGAATAATCGAATGACGATCTTAGGAACAGATCCAAAGTTTGGACTGTTCATTCTTTGGTCGAATTCCAAATTTTTAGCAGTAATTTGATTTTAATACATTTTAAGCTCGAAATGTTTTTATCTGACTGTTATAAATCAATTTTAATTCAAATTTAGAGTAACGTTGACAAGTTTGATATTCAAGACCCTTTTATCTAGATCCTGATTGATCATTTAAAGCAAGAAGAAACGACGAATGAGAAGAAACACTCTCAACCTTTGTGCCCCCGACCTAGAAACACGTCTGGGAGCGGTCCCAGCCGTGACCTACAGACCGCAAAGCTCCAGCGAGCCAGGGCAAAGAACAGACATACTGGCCGATTGGGAGAAGCGCCAGTAAGAAGAACTATTCATCCACGGCGAAGATTGGGACCTGTCAACCCGACTACGGAGAGAACAGGTACCTCGAGAACGGAAGCCAGATCGGAAACTAGATCGGAAACCAGATCGGAGAATAGATCGGAGACTACGAGTACCAGCCGAGAAGAACGGCGAACAGGCAGAAGCTCTTTGATGTGGTCGAGGCCCATACCTTCCCCCTGGTATGTCTATAAACAGGACCTGATGAAATTGAACCTTCAGACGGTAAGATTTGCAGCCGATGCCATAGGGATGCTGAATGGAGCGAGGCTATCCGTCAACGGACTGTACTCAATCGCAGGTGTGGACTGGTTGATAGCAGCTGGCCTTAACTTCAGCTACACGACCGCCTTAAGATTCGCTACGACCGCCTTGAAATCGAGAAGAAAGACCTGGACGATTCTTGACAACGAGGGCACCAATAGGACAACATGTGAAAATGTTTTAGCAATTACGAGCACCCCCATATCACGTGAAAGAAATAGCGTACACAAAACAGGTGCCTTAAGCAGGCGATGTTCAGAGATATGGTGGGGTGAAGATGATTCGGAAGGACGAGACTATCTTTGCGGCGTATGATAAAGTGGAAATGGGAAAAGCAAAAATTTTGCTAGTCGCGAACTCAAACTTCGCGCATACCTCCAAGTCTCTGTTTTGGCCTGATGTTATAATGCTGGCAGCAGTCAACCTGGACCTAATGCAGTCGGTGTCAATGGCAATCGGGATACAACGACAAAAAGAAATGAAACCGATCACCTGCATAAACGACCATCTATACAGTACGGCTTTCCTGAGCAGACTCAGAGAACCTACAATGGCAGAGGATGCAATATGGCCAGGGAATCTATGGGTGAAACAAAAGATACACTGAAAGAAGGTGCATTCCCGAAGATAACACCGAAAGCTGTGTTTGCACTGTCTCCGGGATATGCACATCTCCCGGATGGACTGAAGTTTGTATTTGCGATGGTGGCGTTGCTCTCGTATCTGCCCCGAATCGCGGAATAGAAGTGGAGAATTTGAGACCATCTAGGGTGGAATTGCCGATAGTGTGGTCTGAAATCTCGAATGCAATGCGAGGATTCAAGGACCATTCATCGCACGTGTTAGTATTAGATGAAGTACTGGGGTTGGAACTGTCCAACTTCAGCCGACAACTCAAACTGAGACCAGGAATTGCCGATGACCATCGAGTAATAGTAGCGTTGTCTAACGACTTATGGTTCCGAGGAATGGAAATAAAAGAGGAAGAAGAAAGAAGGAAGAACTCCAAGGAGACGAGAGCTCACTTGGAAGCGACGGTCTTACGAACAAAACCAGAGGCTAACAAGTGGCTGCACTTGAACCCTCGGATAGCCGCATTGGGCACGGACGCTTTCGAGAGAGGACCACTGATGATCAAGAAGATCAAGCCTACCTGGTGAAAGAGGTGAACCTGGACGAAAATGCTGAAGAGAATTCAGCCGAATTTGTGAACAGAGTAAGCCAAGTTACCCTGAAAGCTTTCTGAACACAGATTGTGAAGGGAGAAGAAGGCTTTGACCAGACTGACAGCATGCTGGAAGGGTTGGGAGCAGGATGGACCGCGTCCTTTCTGGCAAAAGTCTACCCCTCGCTCTCTCGATACCTGACCAGAGAGTTCCTCCGAGCAGTCACAGAGTTATCAATCGTGGAAATACTAGCCCTGTTCGTGACGTTTGGAGCGGAGAACTTTGTGCTTTGTGAGAGGACCACTGGTAATGCTCATTGAAGGAGTACAGAACTTGCGGTTAGATGGACTTCTGACGCTAATTGCGATAACGCGCGGGTACTTGGGAGAATTGATGAATCTGACCCGCTACCCTGAGCAAATGAGAGAGAACGTGAGGAGGTTTCACGTGAAGCGGCCCACTGATTCCTGGACCAAGATGAAAGATCTGCGACATACTCTTATCCAGTACCTCCTGCAGCAGAATCGCTTTGGAACAGGAGAGGATGAGACAATTCAAAAGGAAGGAGACGTGCGACGTCACGCTGGGGGCATGTACCTGTTAACTGACCAGAGCCTGGCCATGAGGACCGTTACCTTAGCACTGATCAGTGGAGCCACGGAGTTGGTGACGGCCATATACGGTCCTGCAGTCACGTTTGCGTTCCCCGACGTTAAGGGGCATACAGAAGGTCGGTGTTGCACCTGAACCTCATATCAGCAGTGTACGTTAATGCACTTAACTGGTGTGAACAGCACGCACTACGAGAAATGATGAAAGAGGACTTGTTGATCGCAAAAAAATCAGAGCCGGAGATGACTGTCAAAAATTTTGATGATCACTTCCGTGATCGTATGGTAGAAGTGGATAAAGGGCACATCGAAGTATTCCCGAAGCTCCGGAATATAAGGCCTTACAATAAGACGAACGGCGAGATTACAAGAATTACGCACGGAAAATTGGGATAATTGATGAATCTAACCCGCTACCCTGAGTCAAGTGCAGTCAAGGAAATTCTCGACTGCATCATTTCACAAATTGAGAGAAGAAACGAAAAGCTGGGGCGACTACAAGAAACTGTCAGAAGAGATCCCCGAAATTCCCTTGATTAGAAGGATGTTGGTCGGAGCAGACTCCGTAGTACAAACCCCTAGGTTGATAAATTTCGAAACCTACGAAAGGAGAGTAGCAAAGTTCTCCGAGATGTTGGACCCGTGCTTCTTGGGCAGAAACGCTGCCGTGCTGCAGTATACGCAGTTTAGCTAAGCGGATGAAATGACGAGGAGACGGATGAATAATGGAGCAATTCCGAAACATGGACTATTTGACGAAGATTGGGTGAAACTGGATCTGGCACCAATGATCATGAGAGGCAAGGCGGACGTGCAAGAAGCCTCACTAATCTTGAAGAGTGTGTAACCGGAGTTAATGATGAGCGGGAAACTACAAATTAGAACTATGCTAGCACCCTTTGGCTGCGAAGAAGTCAAGGTAATGCACGGAGAGGAAGAAGATCGATCAGCTGGCAGACTAAATGTACCGAAGTTTCCAAATGGAACAAGAAATGAAGAGCAAGGGTCCTCGAGTTCAGGACAGAATTCGAAGCGAGACGATGGGCAGGGAGGAAGCCATTGATCGGAAGAGCCTATGCAACAGGATCCTAATCAGGCTGAGAAAGAGAATGACAAGGCTTCCACAGGCAGGATGACCAGCCTGGACTTCAACTTCCTCAGCGACTTTGAAAATGGCACAGACACGTTAGAAGGAACGACTGAGCCAGCAGACGAGGGAACTTCCACGCTGGAACCTCCATCGGCCTTCATGGAAATGAACCGGAATTTGCTGGAGAGCAGCTCTCCGAGCAATTCTAAAAATTCTGCAAAAAAAAGACTTTTCATTGAATCTCCGCGGAGAAGAAGAATAGAAGGCACTGCCATAGTACCTTTCTTGGGAACGTTGCCCGAAGAAGAGTGGGAATTTCATCACAGAGACCACGAGAATAGAACGGGATGTAGTATGGATAGAGTTGCCTTCATGGAAGAGCTCTACGCGGTAGTTCAGATTTACGGTACTCAATCTATGCTGAAAACAGGTCTCAACAAACCACTAATGCGGGAAATACTCGACAAACTCGACGAGTGTGAAAGAAGATCCGTCTGGGAGGAAGGCCCGACTCGAGAGAAAGCTCAAGGAGCAGCAAGAGCAGGCAACTGGGAGCCCCACCGATGGAAGGAGACGAGGAGGAGTCATCCACACCCCAGAGCTCGGTAGTGTCCTCGGTGGTGGTGGTGGACAACAAGAGGACAGAGAGACCGGGAGAGACTAGCAAAGCCCGATATCTAGAAAGAATCAAGGATCTGGACCTAGAGGATCTGGCATGTAGACAAGAGTTGGCGGAGGTTCTGGGGCTTAAGAATGTGTCGCACGAAGACTTGAGCAGGCATCACTGTGTGGATTGGCTAAAGGCCCATGAAGCGCATTTCTCGAGAGCCAAGACACAGGAAACTGCAGATCTAACGGGAATACCACAGAAATCGATAATGGGCCCAGTCAATTACAGGCCCCTCAAGCAGCTAGGGAGTCTGAGTCTAATCGTGGAACCTCCCATTCATCGAACGGGTATAGCCAGGATCAAGGTGGCAATTCCTGCACAACTAAGGATGGTCGAAAAACTCCTTGAGCCGAAGAGCATGGGGATTCCGGACACCGGATACCTGGGCGCAAAGCTCGCCAAAGACCCGATGTATGGTAGATCCTGTGGGAATTCACAGCTAGCAAAAACCTTGGAAGTGTACAATCGATCAGATCCCAGAGCAGCGAGAGCAATCATCGTGGCCGGATTGGACTTTGAGGGGACGTCATCGAAGTTATTTTGGCCAGAAACACTAGTGTACCTGCTGCCTGGAGCGGAATTGAACCAGATGCTGACCATGGTGGTGGCTATAAAATGGAGACCCCGTGCGAGCCAGATCTGTTGCTATTCGGGGGGGGGGGGGATGAATGACCACCTGCATGCGGCAGGACTTCTAGAGCATTTGAAAGGCGCGGAACCAACCCCCAAGAAGATCTGGAAAGCAATTCAGACGCTGTTCGCAGCAATGAATGAGGTGGAGGAGTTGGTAGCTTCTCGATTTGGACCAAAAGCTAGATTAGTGTTCACGTCATCGCCAGGCTACGCGAGCATGCCACCAGCATTACAGTTCGTGTATGCAGTTTTAATCTTGATAGCAGAGGGCAAGGCGTGGCGGATGCTTATGGCCGCTCCGAATCGCGAGTTGGAGCCAACAAACTTGAGACTTCTTAAGTCTGAACTGGCAGCGGCATGGGCGGATATATCTCATGCTCTGAGGGATTCTAAGAGTTAGCAGACATCTTGATTGTGCTGGATGAGGTTTGCTGCCTTGAGGTGTCGAATCACGCCAGACAGCTGAAGTTCAATCCGGAGACTGGGGACTATCGTCCTGTGATAACCCAGCTAACAGCCAGCTGTGGTTCGGGAGCATGGATCTGACGATCACGAGCTCCACCAGCAGTGCGAGAGGACCAAATAATGAAAAGATGTTGCCGCAGCCGAGAAACAATTAGAGTCGATAGGATATCGCTTAACACAGGAAAAAAGGAGATGGCCGTTTCGGACCCCGAGGCTTGAGAATGCGACGGACAAGACGAGGGAGAGTGCTCCACCCCTCGTCAAACAAATATGGAGTTTTCTTGAGGAGCAGCTAGAGGTGGCAGAAGAGAGGGAGATGTGGGTGGGAAGATTTGTCACAGCAGCTAATGAAGTCGCTGTTGAAGGTTTCTGGACGAATCATGTAAAGGCCGAGTTGAAGATCAGGAGGGACCACAAAATCTTGAGATTCTTGAGTTCATGCTGGGAAAAGAATATCTGAAAGAAGTTTTCTACGCAGGAAACACCATCTTTGAAGCGTTCGAGCAGGAGCTCTTGAGTATGCCCATCAACCTCTTGCTGGCTTTGTATCTGGTGTACCCCAGGTACCTGTTCAATATGGGGCCGGCGTACATGTTCAGTAGGGGCGTGGGAACACTGCGGATTGATGGGTATCTGATGCTGATACTCTTGACGCATGGGGAATCGACGGTGTTTCATCTGTTGATGAAGTATGGTGAACCCCTGTCGGTAAGGAAGGCTCACCCGAGTAGGGAGGCCTATTCGTACATGTGTGCTGCCGGACTGAACACATTGCTTGTGGAGTACCTGCTGATGCAAAATCGATACGTGACGGGCGAGGAAAGAAACCCCAAGACTAGAGAAGAGTTGAGAGAGGCGAATGGGGGCATACCCCTCCTGAGTGATTTGTGTTTGGCCATGAGATCTGACCCACTGGGGATGAGCAGAGGCTTGGGGGAAGTAGTGACCTGCGTCTACGGGCCAGCAGTGACGTATGCGTTCCGGGATCCACTTGTGGTGGCGTATCGACACTCGGTGATGCATATGAGCCTGATGGGACAGCACTCAACTGGTGCAGACAAGAAGACTTGCGAGCGCAGATGAGTGAGACTGTGCTTTTTGGAAATGTAAAGGATCCAGAGCTGGTGGTATACAGTTTCAGGGGACAACTGCAGTGCAGAATGGGAGGAACGCGAGGGTCCCATCGAGGTGTATCCCATGTTTTGGAACCTGAGTCCAGTGACGAGGGACAGGAGATAAGTCTTGAGAATCCCAGCGTGGACGAGGAGTTTCGAATTCACGAAGAAGGAATTGGAAATGATACTAGAGCGGGATGTCTTACCCGCTGCAGTCCCCGAGTTCCCGGCGGTGAGAAGAATAACCCTGGGAATGAAAAGCCCCCTGGTAGTCCCTTTCCTTCACGCGAGAGCCGCAGTAGAAAGACAACAGAGAGAATTCACGAATGGTTGGGATCCTTTGTTCATTGGATACTCGGCAGCGGTGTTTTTCCTTACGTGTGAAAATAAGATAAAATCGTGGACTACAAAAACGAAGAAGATGCGAGGCTTGATGCCCCCTAAATTTGAAATTCGAGATGACTTGAGAACATTTGAGGAGGCTGGACTCGAGAACAAACTGCCAATTTATGCCGATGGAAAGATGATCGTGGAGGATGGGCAGGTGGCTCTGAAGGACGATATGATGATTGCCACGAGAAAGTACCGAGCGCCTTATGGTATGGAGGAGTTGGAGTTAAATGGTATGGAGGAGAGGAGTTCCCGTCTTGGAGGCAAGAAGGGAAAAAGCTGAATGCGGCAGGAACCCTGTAAGTATCCCTCACGGAGTATAATACAGCAGACCCGACAACACCTTCACCACCGTCTTTGGGAACCCCAGGAGACAGAAGGAACCTTCCAGTGGAGAAAAGATTCACTGCCGCGATAGAGAGGAACCAGCCAGAGTCAGGAGAGGGGGAGAGCATGGACGAAACTCTCAGCGAAGCTGGAGAGGAAATGGAGGTGGGAAATACGCCAGACGGAGGAGGGGCAACGAGCAGAAAATTCAGCCTCGGCACCACCCGTGAGCCACTACAAGAACTGAGTGGGGCCGACTGGGCAAACACGGCCATCCCAATTTTGGGATTTCCCCGGAACAATCTTGAGCTGTCGCTAACGAGTGAACCATCCATCATGGGTATGGTGCTCCTAGCCGACGAAGCAAGGGAGGAGAACACCTTTCAAGGCATCAAATACATGTTATTGAGCACGTTGGACGAAGAGGCGTGGCGAAGTTTCCTGGATGAGTTCAACCAGAGAGTGGAAAACAAAGTTGGAGTAGATTACTTCAAGGAAGAGCTGTGGAACACAGTAGTAAAGTTTGGAGAGCCAGTCCTGATCGCCACTAGACTGGACGAGAAAGGGAGGAAAGGGCTGCTAGAGAAAATGATTGGCCTAAGGAAGCAGAAGCAGGACGCCGGGGCCAACCCATGTAAAGATAGCTCTACTCTAAACATAAAAACTGACGTTAAAAAAATAAGTGTTGAGGTGGATGATAAAAGTAAGACTAGTAAGATGATTAAAAATACTAATATTCCTAAGGCTAGAGAAGGGGGAGGCAAGAGTCGGAAAAGAAGGACCTAGACAAAGAAGTGGAGTCAGTGATGGTGGTGACAACGCCCCCGAGTAAGGGAATAAGTTCTAGGAAAAGGAAAAGGGGGACGGATGAGGCGAGTCCTTCGGTGGATGCGGTTTCAGAGAGGAATCTAAAAGAGACAGGACCTATGATTCTAGCGCGAGGGAAAACTGCGGCCTACAAGAGCAGCTGAGCACCTAGGAAGCTAGCCGAGGTGCTGAGGGAAATGGAAGCCTCGGCGACTCCGGGAACTGTGGATGACTTCAACCCCAGAAGACAAACACGAAGAGGAGTTCGACTATTGGACAAAGGTGGGAAGTGGACACCCGCAAGAAGTGGCTTTTGTCGCAACACCAGGCCATTGGGAAGCAAGTGACGTGCAATCCTCTCAAGAGAAATGCGACGAGAAATACCGCTCGGCCTTGATGGATAGCTCTAGAGAACACGAAAGAACTGAAAAGTTGCCTAAAGAAGCTTGATCGTGGGGTGTCCTGCAAGCGGCGGCCTTGGGCTACCCAGCAAAAGGCCGTAGTTAACAAGCTAAAGTTGGGAAACCAGTTGGAGCAATCTTGGGAGAACCTGCTGCTTGAGTTTTTTGAAGATGCGATGAGAGCACCGTCATCGGCGTTGCCATTGATGGCGAAACCTTTTGTCCACATATCAGGACAGTTAATGTTCACGTGGAGTTTTACGGGAGTGGCATTGGAGTCGTTGACGTCGCACGATAAAATTAAGCTGGGCGGAAAGAGTCTTCAGGTGTACCAAATGCTGGTCGAGACAACCAAATATTTCTCGAGACAACTCGGGAATAAGCCGAGCGGGAAGAAAAGTTGCCAATTGTTTCTTGAGATGGATTATGTCAGTGATATCCGACACTACTGTACAAATGTGCCACCAAAAAGCGAAAGGAAGTAAAACCATGGAAAGGAGGTTCTCCACTGTTATCTTTAACGTGTATCATAGTACTCGAATCGAAAAAGAAGAAATCTCAAGGCATTCTTTAGAGAGTCATGGTAAACTTGATGAAATACGAAGGTTCTACAACAACAAATTCGAGGAGGGGCATGACGTACATCGTAACTTAGCCCGAGCAGAAGGATATGCGAAAGCCACAAAACGTGGAGAACATCAATATGTGTCTTGAGTGATGGGGATAGCTTACAACCCCTTCTTAGACTCGGAGGCCGGAAACGCTTTCATGAATTTTGAGGTGCCGGATTTGTTGAATTTCCGGACGTAGAAAATAATCGAGATCGATCCGACGGAAAGGGAAAGGCCAAGCCTGGGTCTGTTACTTGAGAAGATGCCAGAGGTAATTAGCGTGCCGCGCTCGCACAAGAGAGTGGAACTAGAGATGGGAAATGAAAACGACATGTTGGTCACGAATTTGGGGACTGTTTGGAAGTTGCTGAGACCCTCTTGGTGCCCTCATCCCCACGCGATTCTGATTGAAAAAATCACGGAGCGAGTGAGATTGTCACCAGCAAAGGATGAAGATTTGGGGATCTGAATGTGGTGCACAAACTAATCTTACCTCATCGAAACGAGTCGGGGGAAACGACGAGCAAGCAAAAAAACTGATGAAGAAAATGGAACCGGGTAGTTGTCTGGACCTGGTGTGCGGAGGCGGACAACATTCCTGTGATGGACGATCCTGCGTCAGAAAACAATCGTTTCAGAAGGAAGGACTAGCCACCTGGTTTAGTGACATCACAGAGAAGGAGAAAGTGAGGTGCAGATAGTGGCTGAGTGCTATGCGAGCACCACGGTGAATATAGCGACGGCATTGGGATTCTTCTCGAGGATGTGCAGCTTGCAATCACTGGAGATGCTAGAACCCGAACACCAACTAGTGACGGCGTTGAGCGTGAAGTCACAGCCTGGACTGTTGCAGATGGTCCAAAAGCACATCAGAGGATGGAAGATTGGTCTTGAGGAGGAGATGGGGTTTCCCGTGAGTGAAGCCTACAGTTTGCCAATGAATGCGAAATCTCTGGTGGGATCGGTAATGGTCAATCTGTGTGGAAGCCACTACCCATCACATATGGCGATGGTGGAGACATCTAGTCAGAGGGTGTTAATTGACAAAGCCTTCTCGGTACCCAAGTGTGTACGCTTGGCTCGAATGTCGCATCACACGCACAGACTGTTGAGGCAGATCCTGGGAGCTGTGCCGGAGGATCAAAGGGAGAACTTGAGTGAGGTCTGGGGAAGAACTCTTGAGCTTGGAAAGCGAAAACACGAGTGATATGGAGAGACAGAAAACGATCGGGAAAGCGATGAATAGTGCCCCAGCCATGGAGGAAAACGACGTAACACATGAGAAGATGATGAAGTTTCAACCTCTGTTGGAAACTTCGGGAGAACGCAACCTTCGGAGTATCAAGTATCAACCTGACACATGGGGAATGCCCATGCCACTGCCTGGCACAGACAGTGTGGTATCCGGAGCATTCCAACCTCTGCTTGATTTGAGACGTGGAAGAAAATCGGTCTGTCGGGTTACCTGACGATCAACAGAAGGTCACCCTTTCCGAAGTGAGCTCGATGCTGGCGTTGCGATGGATCGAAGAAAATGTGACGAATTATCGAGAGTCGAGGGCACCAACAGCGGAATCAATACATGCCATTGATTACAACCGGAGGCTTGTGTTGTTTGAGACTGCGTGCAAAGTATTCTTTGTACCTATGGAGGTGAGGCACGTGTGGAGTAGCATGAGATTCTTCCCAGGGTTTTGAGAGACGTTGACGTCTTGGTTATACGCGGTGACGAAGGATCACATGAAGAAACATCAGAAGGAGTATCGGCAGTTCCTGGACGAGATAGTACCAGAAGCTTTGAAGAGACCCTTGTTAACCCATCGTAATGCAATAACCATTGGTTGGAAAAAAGTTGGTAGAGTGTCTCGAGACGACACCAAAGCGAGGGAGTCGATATTGGAGGAGGACTTGGCGAAGAACATGAGCCTGAGTTTGCACAATTCATTTCGCAGGAAAAAGTGAAGGGTCTGCCGAATCAGGCGAAAAGTCTACAGGAGCGACCCAGTACCCCAAAGACAAGGAGCACAAACTGAAGAGGGTGTTCAGGGATTGGTTCTTGAGTCGTGACTAGCACAAATAAAAAGGGACTTGAGTGTGAATTCGATGAAATCTGAGGGCACGGAAAAGAAATTTTAATAAAAAAAATTATTGTTTTTAGTATATTAAGACTACTATATAAATCAAAATGCTGCATGACAATTTTTTGAATGGGTAAAACAAATAAAATTTTACTCGTTAGTTTACAGAGCGGAAATTCAGGGTGCAGGTGTAAGCAGATTTTGATTGCTGTTTAGCGATAATGTGACATTTTTGCATGGTTGTGAATTTTGGGGTGTAGATAAAGTTACATCTGCTGCAAACTTCTGTAAATGACCACTGGCACTGTATCTTGAGACGCACTCAACATTCTGGGTTATGAATGGTTATCTCAGTTGGTCATATTTGGAAGTTTGACCTTGAGAAAATGTCTTGTCTTGATTTTGGGGTGAATTGCAATTTTTTAAAAATTCGAATTGAGCATGTCATGCTCAAGTTTCTCGCGACAACTGAAAATATCAGAAAAATAAGATCAGAAGATTCGAACTACAGCCGCGGGAAAGCAGTCAAAAATAGCAGCGGGAAATTGCTATTCGCAATTTCCAACACATAATTTAAACAAGGGTAGAGCTGTCTTATTCGTGGAAGGAGACAGAAAGTAATCACGAAGGAAGGGAGAGTAAATTCAAATGAACCTTCGGTGGAAAGGTGGACAACTGAAGTCTCCCAATGGTCCGGACCCAAAACTTATTTCTTGAGCTAAAACTAATTAATTACAAACTTATTTACCCATCAATTCTAGAGTTGCTTCATTGTTTAGTTACTCAATTCTAGAGGTCCTGTCGGTATGTGAGTACCAGATTTAATTTTCTTGAGTGTGTTTTTTTTGTTATGTTGAGTTGAGAGAGTTTTTAGGTTGATCCATCTGAAATGCATCAAAGGTCCAATGTCTAATAAAAAGTAACCATACGTAAGGTTCCGACCCTGTTTTTAACGGCGTTTGCGTACTTTAGGTATTTTGAGACCTGAGTATGGGGGCGTTCTTAGTTTCTAGAGTGGGGGGGGGGGGGGTGGGGGGTTTGTAGTAGCCTTTAAGCTGTAACAAGGGTTTTAGTCTCATGGCGCAAGTGAACCGAATTGGCTCCGACCGCTTGAGGTAGAAAAACACAAGAGATAGTGTCCCTGATTCTTGAGCCAATGGTTATAGGGCCTATTTTTCTTTAAAATCATATGTTACTTAACTAAGCGACTGTTACAATTAAAGAATTTGTTGCATTAATAAATTTGCGTTGTGATTTTAGTTAGTGGCTATAGAGACACTTAATGTTTATTTAGAAAGGCTTGAGTGGAGAATATATTAAATATTCCAGCCTGCATGATTGTTTTTAATCAACTAAGACGCCGATCACTTTGCGGTGATTTGAAAGGCTTGGGTAACCTCTTGAAGAGGGAGATTATTTCATTGTTTCTTCCAACCACCGAGTTCCCTAATTTTAAAATTCAGGACCAATAACAACTAAATTTCCAAAGGGAAGAAGCATAGTAGGATATTTTTAGTTTGTTGGTTGGCAGGACCGTCCTGCGTCTCAGCCTTTCTTAAACCTAGGAGAAAAAGTTTTAAATCGGGACATAGACATTGGAAGTCAGAAAAAATGTTTTATCCTAAGTCATATCCTCGAAAGTGCAGATTGAAGAAAGAATTTGGAAGGCTATAATAGTGTAGTACGAAGCCATTTGTATTTTGCAGTGAATAGATATGACGTGGATGAAAATGATTTCATGCATTTTGTAAATTCTGTTCGATGATACTGTACCATTTTGATAAACACTACGAGACTCAATGAGGATATTGACCGGGCTGTCCGGGGATTATGTGACATTCGACCAGAATGTACGAAAATGCAAAGGCAAAATTCGAATTTTTATTTTGACATCGGAGTGGGAAGATTAGCGGTTTTAAAGATTTAGTGGTGTTACCCGTGCATTTAAACGAATGTGGAAGGGTTAATTTGGACTTTCAGGTAACTTTTTTAAAATTCGTTCGCAACGAAAGACGCGTGACAACGTCGAAATTTTGCACACAAATATAACGAAGAATAAGAGAAGAACAGTAATCTCAACAGAACAAGAGAGTTCGTGGAGTAAAGCAGTTATCAGAAACTGTGTGAAACTGATCGAGATTAACAAAAAACAACTTTTACAAAGACCATTCCGAGTTATAACGATTGTGCCGCTACAATCGGTACAACGCGAATCCCGAAAACAAGGAAGGGTGTTGGGACGGCGTGTCCAGCCCTCCTGAAAGAAATAAGAGCGTTATTTACCCGGATTCCAGAATCCGAGGGGTCTCGGGAGGAGAACTCAAACTGTTATTTATAAATTTTTAGCTTCCTGTAGATGCTTTGAGTTGAATTCAATTAATATCTAAATTCCTTTTCACATTATGAGAAGCTAGGATTTAAAGAAAAGGGTTGATCGATCTTCGATGGAGATGATGATTTTTATCTACTGAACAGAAACAATGGTAATATAATAAATAAGTAGTAGCCCTAATTTTAGGAGTGACCTCGTGGTCTGGGGATACTGAGACACAGCCATGAGCTCACTATTTCTGCATGTAGTTAAGTTAATTAGAGCGTTCCGATCGAAGCCGGAAACAGTAACGTTTTTTGTCGACCCGATGTTAGAAAGACCACCAAGAGAACTGGCTTTGGCAGAGACGGTGAAAAGCAAGTAGAGCTGTTTTTAGACGCTAGCCAGTCGTTTTAGAACCTAGCTTTATTTTCCGTCGATATGCAATTTCGGGCGAATGTTACAGGCTTTGTTGGTTTACTTTTTAAAGCATGGCTTTTGTTCCAATGTAAACAGTTTTAACTAAAACTGAATTTCACAAATTTTTAGATTTACTGTCTGATTTCGATTTTTTTGTCATTTTTTTGAAAATATTTAAACAGTTTTGAGTTAATGTTATATCGACTTAGTCAACTTTTTTGCGTTATTTGGAGGGCAAAATATATCCGTTTGGGATTATTTTTTAATTGGATAGGTGGGTCGTGAACACTTCAGTTTTTTTCGCATTTTCAATGACAACAGTGTTGTTTTCGACTAACAGTTTTCGACCCAAAGGTTCCCGCCTTTGTTGCCGCTCGATAAATGATTTCTTCCTTTAAAGGGCTGTTCATAAACTTCATCCGATACGAATATGAATTTTTTGTTGCGGTAGTTTGTATCGCATATTTGTATCGCAAGTGGTGCGAAGCTCAGCTTCGCCTCTATGTTAATAAGTCATAATCGCTATGATTAATTATCCCTGTATGCCGATTAATTCCTAATATGAAATGTGAAATAAATTTACTCTGGCCTCTTTGAATTTATTTCAAATTTGCAATAAAGTTCTTGTTTTCTACAGACTAGGTTGTTTGCTTGCCATGTTTTTTACCGATGAATTCCCCAAATTCTACAGGTTATTGATGTTTTTCAGATGGTTTTTGACATAGGAGAATATACAATAGATGACTGGTCATTAGGAGGACTTGAGACCAGCATCGGTGTAAGGAGCAACCGCCAATGTAACAAGAGATTGAATGTTGTTTTTGATGTTGGTGTTGCGAGGAACTGTGCTATGAAATGTGATGCACTCTTTGTCAGTCATGGTCATATGGACCATTGCGCCTCTCTGACCAATGCACTAGGAAAGAAAGTAGTCGGGTCGAAAAGTGAGCAATGACATAAGGCTAGCAGTTACTTGATGATTATTGTTTTTGACTCGCTTGCAGAGAACTATGAAACTTTAAGATTTAAGTCGGTAAACTTTTGCTGAATAAAATTTCAAGAAAAATGCACGAGGAGGTTGAGGCGTGGAATGTGAATAAACCGTGGAATGTGAACAAAACCGTGGAATGTGAACAAAACCGTGGAATGTTATTTAAAATAGAAGTTAGTAGGAATAGGAGAAAGCAACCTAATAAATGGTGAATTCTTATTTGTACCAAGATTCATTTGTACCAAAATGAAAAATCGGTCCCATTTGTACCAAAATTATTCAACTCGATTTCTGATCGGTCGAATTGTGAGCCAACGAATTATTAGATTAATTTTCTCTTGTTTTAAAAGAAGATAACTAAACAGCAGAATAGTGACTGCCGCAGTCGCTCCAACGTGTAGTGAGCTTACCATTAGAGGGTAGGACTCGAAAATTGGAGCCGGTTATTGCCGCGAAGTTATCGCCGCAATAGCTTAAAATAGTCGGCTTACTAGTCTTTGGCCAATTAAATATTTTTTGGCAGTAACGTGATTGATTTTTATTTTGGTACAAATGGGACTGATTTATGGAGGAAACACGATGAAAGTTTTGGAGGAAATTAAAACTTGGTGCTCCACAAATAACTTCATACTCAACGAGGGAAAAACAAAACTGATGACTGTCAAACCGAATGACATTAGTTTAGTACCACAAGCTTTTGATGGTATTGAGCAAGTGGAAGAGCTTAAAATTCTCGGAGTATTATTTGATAGCAGGCTTACGTTTTCATCGCACATCAAAAGTTTATGCAAAAAAGTAACCAGCAGTATATACCTTTTGTACAGACTAAAGACATTTGGTATGAACATCTCTGCCCTTGATATTTTATACAAAATTTTGGTGCAGAGTAAAATTACTTACGCATTACCGGTATGGGCATGTGCCAATTCGACCGAATTGGCCGATGTGGACAAAGTTCAGCGCAGGGCTCTTAAACTTGGTGTTACTTCTACATTTACTCCAATTTTCGAGCTCATAGAGAACCATGACAACAAACTATTACAGTCAAGTTCAAAACAAGACCATATTATTCATTCAAAATTGCCAAAACGAGAAACTTATGCAGAAAACAGACTTAGAGAAAAAGCAGTTGCAGCACACGAAAAATTAGAAAAACATTTCAAGATTTTTCCAGCCAGAGCCTTAAGAAACAAAAACTTTCTATAAACTTTTGTTTGCTTTTGTTCTATCACGTGTAAGATAGATGTGTTTCTATCTTAATTTAATTTATTCTTCTTATTCTTATTCTTATTTTGGTACTTGTGAATACCCACCCTAATGAATTGGGCTGAGATGATGATATACGATATCAATAATTGTTTAGAGCTCATGCAAATTTCGCTACTTGTCTTGCATAGGAAATTATCTCTGACTAGATTATAAAAATTTAGCGGTAGTCAATAAACAAAAGTGGTTATGACTTCATTGACTGGAATCCTCAATAGAACTCTGAACAGCCTAATAGAAAACAACAAAAGTACAATACCTTCGCAATGCATGCAGAATGATCTTCCCACACTTAATACTGTGCAAAACAAAGTCCGAAAACGATGGATCCTTATGTAAAACAATAATAAGGCGACTTAAGCAATGGCAGAACGGAGACCTGGATGACCTATATTACGCAGGAAAAGCGCTGCAAATGCGCTTGACAAAAGAAAAAAGACGAAAAACTTAAACCGAAGTACAGCAAATCAACAAACTAATAAATACCGGAAAATATCAAGCGCAACAGCAAAATAAGAGGGCAATAGCAGAGCTATCAGACACATCTAAAAGCGTTCTTTCGCTCAACGAGATCGTCTAAGGTAAAGCAATAGAACACTCTTGTTCAGAAGAATCCACCATCTGAACCACTTGATTATAACTAAATTACATCAGTCTCAAATGAAACAATCCCTTTACATTCATCGATATTTGATCAGATAACACAATTCGGGCCACATTCACTTGAGATTTCAATGACAATAGCTAAAATTACCAAAAAAAAATTTGGCTACCGAAGAACTAAACCCTGAACTAACGGAACCAAAAAACACAATGTAGATTAATACTTTTAGATAAGAACCCAGGAGTAAGAACCATAGGCATAGGAAATTTATGCGTAGGATAATAGGACGAACAATAACCAAATGCCTAAAAACAAACTCATGTCGTCAGGTTCAAACTGCCATCTCTGTCCAGGACAAGAATGTGGCATTCAAAATGCGATCCACACGCTAAGAGATCAATACAGCAAAACCTCCGCCGATGCTGTTTTAACTCCGCCGATGCCGATAACGCTTTCAACTCATTAAATTGAAAGCTGAAAGCTGGCGTTGAAAAACATCGAAAGTACCTGCCCAACCCTTTGAACTCATACTCCAATCCATCTTAAGTGTTCGTTGAAAAAACCATCTACTCTCGAAGGGACAACCCAAACGGATCAACTGGCAATGGCTATGTTCGGTCTAGCCATATTACCCCTCGTAAAACTTTTCTCCGTGGACAACGTAACCCAGAAATGGTAAGCAGACTACGGTAACGCAGCCGGTAAATTATGCAATCTACGAACCGTCTTAGATAAAATTGTATAACAAAGTAATTTATTTGGCTACCATGTTTAAGGTTCCAAATACCAGCTCATATTCACAGATAAAAAACTCGGTAAAGCCGAGAAAATCCTGAAAATACAGGAATCTCTATAAAAGCAGGCGCCCGAGTGCTTGGTTTTGTTATAGAAACAGATTCTGAATGTAAACAGTTCCTCGAGTTTCAACAGAATGAGCAAAACAAAATTTTGGAATGAAATTGCTAAAACCTCCCCCCTCCCCCCAAAACGTTTGCCTGCTATAATGAAGGGGGTCAAGGAAAGCTTCATTTTTAAGTAGGACAACGCCTAAGACTATGGAAAACTTAGAAACATGTGAAATTTTTATCAAAGAACAACTAATACCTAACCTAATCGGTAAAGACACATTAAACCCCCAGTTCCCTGATTTATCTTCCTTACCCCTTAAAATGGGCGGCCTTAACATCAAGCTGCTATCCGACCATGAAAACTATATAGACTGGTCTAAGCAAACATCACTAGTACTGGAATCTCAAAATCCATTCAAAACTGACAGAACAAATCAAAAGAACACCATATAAACTCCTTAATTAAATTTGATAAATACGCAATCGACCTGGCCTCTGAAAAAGAGGCCTCTAACTAGCTCAATGCTTTACCACTAAGATGATAAATTTTCAACCTAAATAAATCAGACGTCAGAGATGGTATTGACTTAAGATAAAGATGGAAACCGACCAAAACCCCACTCACATGCGCATGTGGTGCAAATTTCAACTGACTCATGCTCTACACTGTGCAAAGGGACACTGTGCAAAGGGTGGTTACTCACACATAAGGCACAATGAAATCAGACACACATTCGCCAACCTCATGAACGAGGTTTGCCTGACGTCGAGATTGAGCCGAAACTTCTGCCGTTGCAAGGCGAAAGCTTTGTCAATAATTCAACTACAACTGAAGATGAGGAACGACTTGATTTTAAAGCAAACGGATTCTGGGGTTCACCATTTAGCCGCGCTGTCTTTGATGTGAAAATCTTCCACCCCCAAGCCGAAACATTGCGAAAACTGCATAATGACGCATACAAATATCACTAAACGCTGAAGAGCTCCAAATATGAGCAAAGAATTTTAACCGTAGAGCAGAGGAGCTTCTCTCCGCTGATTTTCGGATGCACTTGTGGCTCTGATCCGACAGCCACGCGGACAGCAACGAATAGCCGAATAATTAAGTGAAAAAGACAAGAAAGCTACCGGAATCGATAAACTACATAAGAACTAAAATAAGCTTCGTACTCCTCAGGAGCTTTATGATTGATAGACTTGGTTGATAAAATGATACAGTTGCTGATATTTATGCATTTTTATAACGGTGGTCTGGCTCCATTCAGCTTTTGCAGTGACCGTAACTAAACGGAAGGGTCCCTTTTGTAATTTACCTTTTTTCATCTCTATACTTATCAATTTCTGGTTTTCAGCTCCGGCTGCCACAAGTTCGGGCGTACAAATCAAGTCTGCGCAAATTTTACTAGAGGCCAGGGAGTCTATTGTAACATACCCCAAGGGCTGTAACGTAGTGTTACACGCCTATGTTAGGTATTTATTTGTTGAATAGATTAAGGTCAATGCTACATAATATACATAGAAAATTTGCCAAAATGTTTTTATCTATTGTAAACAAAAGAGAGCTCTAATTGAGAGAGGAGTGCAAAAATAGAGAACGCCATAATAACTACGAGCTCCGAAACTAGTAGTTGAAATTTTAAAACTCACTTTTATTCAAGCTTAGTGTAGACTCTCAAAAAGGGGTAACCATCACGAAGCGTATCCCTGAGTTGAAGTTACCGTGACATTCAATCAAACACGATATCAGTCAAGTAAAATACAATACATCTAAAATATTTTCGTGTTCTAATCGACAATAGCCAGCATTGGCATATAATAAGGAATGTCTACCAATAGCCCTCAGGATGAGCGTTTAACCATATAGTCGCTTCTGATCTGCCACATTGAGGTTGCTTGGCTCCATAACAGAAGCAAGGGGAGCAGTAGTTTAACTTCACTTTTACTGGCAGTCGAATTCAATGGCATAAAGAATCTCCCTGCACTGTAAGACGCGATAGGACATATGTTTCTTCATCGATAATATCCTTTCCGCGAACACATTTGTGTTTTACGCTTGCGAGAAAGATTACTTGAAGTTGACTAATACTGCAAGATTTAGATCAGCCAAGCCATAAATTTAAAGGCGTTAGACTCGGTTAAATACAATATCTCAAATTCAACTGCATAATCCATCAGTTTTTAGGCCGAAAAACCTGAAATAGTTTGATGCCCCACTTGTAAGCTGTGGATCAGCGGCATGGAAAACATATGAAAACGATCTAAAAGTTATAGAAATTGCACAGAGGAAAGCAATGAGCGGCCGTGACTGAGTTAGTAAGGCGCGATGCTTTCAACACGTGGGTCACGAGTTCGAATCCTCCTTCGGTCCCGGTCAGAGGTTTCAATATTAATAATAATACGAATTTATGCATTTACTAAAAGTCAGTTTAAGTTAAGTACATTTGTCTGCAGTTTTGACAGAAATACAGGATTGTTTGTTTGCAGGGATCGTTAATCGAATAACGTGAGAACGGCTAACGTGAAGTAGATGACTCCCCAGGCCAGAAAGCAGACCCTGCAAGGGGTAGGCTGGGGGAAAATTAAAAGTGAAAGGCAATAACATTGCTTCGTCTGAAATTCCATCCTTAATCGCGAAGTTCACCTTCAACTGTTTTTTTCGAATACATTTATGACACAACTGACCTCCTGTGTAAAAATTCATGACGGTCACAGAAAACTGACAAAGAGACATGCTATTTGCTTAGGCCTAGGTTTTAAATGTATCGGTTCTTAAAGTTTCTTGTAAAAATCAGAATAATTTTTTTTAATGAGCGTGCAGTTTGACGATTGTCTGATCGGTCATTTGAAATTCGTTATCATGGGCTGTGAAAACAAAAAAAATCCTAAGACTTCATACTGTATATTTTTCAAAGAGAAGTGCAGTCAAAGCAATCCCTGTTCTTGGAGGGTTATTTACACTTATACAAGCTGTAAAATAAATATTAGAAAACGAAACTTTTGATTTGATTCAAAACGTGAGCGGACAGTAACATCCATTGTGACAAAAGTATTGCGATGCGAATTTCCAATTATTGGATTAGAAGCTCATTTTTTGAACAATTCTCTGCAGTTTTGAACTGGACAGCCCTGAGCTGGGAATCATGAGCTGGTGTTTTGCTACTTTCTCTCTCGGCCTCGGATGAGATTGGATTTTTTCACTGTCGTTTATTCTCCCGGGTGGGCCTTTCTCTCAAAACATAATGAAATGTTTCAGATGACGATTCGATCGACCCCAATTTGAACGTATTTGCACCCAACTTCATATCTCAGGACTTGCAGGAAGCAGTTTCGAATAATCTTAAGATTGGTTGCTCAAGTTACTTCATGGATTCCTTCAAGATGACTTCGACCAAACTGGGAGGGAAATTTTCATTTTGTGACGGTACTTATTTTCATGTTTTCCAGAAAATGTGATTTTCATTGAAACTCTTAAATCTGTTCTCAGATCTTGCCTTAATCTTTTTTTAACAAATGGATTATTTTAAACTCTTTAAAATAACAGTTTTTATGTTACTGTCAAAATGTTGATAATAACGATGAATTGATCTTCTGTAAATTAACATTCGTCAGATTTGTTGACCGGAAAGTTATTGCCAACATTTTTTTTTATTAATGGACGTTTTTGTTTCCAAAAAGGCGCTTAAATACTAAAAAAAACGAAGTTAAGTCGATTAAAACACTTTTTTTCCCGCTTAAATTTTTACCGCTTAAATTTAGTAATTGTAACATTTTAAGCTATCAAAATAAACTTTTGTAAGCCTGCCCGCTCACTCGAAATTAGACGAAAAATCAAAAATTTGAAACCGGGTTTTCTCGACACCGGGTAAGTTTTTTTTACGGAAAGTTTTTCAATGTCGTTCGAATCACGACAAAGGGCTTCAAATGATATATCACTCAGCTCTCTCCGATGATTTTTTTTTATTATTAGCTGCTTTTGCGTGGAAAACAAAAAAGGAAAAAACTAACACACCCGAATGCTAAGTTCTCCTCATTTTTCAAATGGTCGGCACAAAAAGACGGGGAGGGACCTGGTATTGTGATGTGGTAAGTTGTGACATTATTTGGCCCAGAGCATTTCCTGTTTTTGGCCTCTCATAAAATGCACAGCATTTAGTACTTTCTTGTTTTTCCCCTTTTTATTGTATCCGTTACAGGATGATTCTTGGTTTAGATTCTCGGTGGCATATGGAACCATTCAGATGCACCCACTTAGTACCCTGCTACGGATACTTGCTGTTCTTCGACAACGAGCCCGAAGTAGCATACACAGGCGATACAACCTTTTCTCTTTTCTATCTACCTGAAAACAAAAAGATTCTTTCTGTCAATGTTCTCATCATGGAGGTATCCGGCTGGGATCTGAACAATGATGCGGACGTGGAAAAGGTACATCAAAGTGGACATATCCATATACGGGATGTAGTTCAGCATGTAGAGATGTTTGAACACGTCAAGACAATTGTTGCGTTTCATGTTCAGCCCAAGTATTCACCCGAGTTCGTGAAATCAATTGTTGATCAGTTACCAGAAGAGTTGAAAAAGAAAATTCATGTTTGTTTGAGTGCTCTAAATAACTATTATAAAAGGTAGTTATTAGTTCGAGTCATTTTTTAGACGATTTGGAAAGTCAACTACGATGAATTAAACGGGAGCCTTGGAGCTTACCTGATGTTTGTTCGATTTTTCGTTTCTTTATTCAAATGCCGCTCGGGTTTGATTTTTCCCCATATATTATACGAATGTGATGCGTAATCTAACTACAGTCAACCTCAGTTTTCTATCAAAAAAGTTTATATCGTTGTTTGTGCCTAAACACTTTAATATCAGTGCTAACTTGACTGCTTTTATTCTAGATCACTAAAATGTACATTGATATAACAACTTAGTTAGATCAATCCTTAATTTCGTTGATGAATAACCTTCTTGAAAAGAAGAGTTGCCAATAAGCGTTGTTTTCTATAATTGTAAGCAAAATGTTCTACTTGAACCGATTGAGCAAGTAGACAAGTTGTGTACAAATTATGTTGTGCGTGTAAATGTAGGGTGTGTTTTTTTCTTTCAGATTGAATGGCAGGAAAGAACAACCTGTTGGATGTGGACGATGTGAATGTGGGCTATGAGACCTCTGAGGGAATCAAGGTCATCAAGGCGTTCGAAGAGATGAAACTGAAGAGTGACCTCCTGAGAGGAGTGTACGCTTACGGATTTGAAAGGTCACTTTTGCTGCATGAAATAATAATTCCTATCATTACTCTGCACTACTTAATCGTCGATACCCCTCCCCCGCGCGCACCCCGCATCACAAATTGATTTCTTCATAGACCACCTCCCCTAAAACATTGACCCCTCCATTGGGGGGGGGGGTCTGAATTGACCCCACCGGAATTTTTTATGACATAGATAATGGACTCAAGGTCTTAGATAAATATGCGCTTTTTAAGAGCTCCAAATCAAAAAAACTGTTTTTCCACTCAAAAACTGGTCGCCTTGATTAAATAACTGATTTTTTAAGTTCAAGAACATTTTAAGTTCAAGAACGTTTTGGCTCAATTTTACCATTTATTTATCTAAATTTGCGGTTCCTTTCTGATAATTTTGAACCCCTGCAATGAAAAACGATATTTTTATTCCAAAAAATGCTCAACTCTGGTAACTTTCGACCCCGCCAATTACGTAGAGCAGAGTATTATGCTCTGATACATTCAGGGGCGGATCTAGGATTTTCTCGAGGGGGGGGGGGGGCGGATTTTCAAAAAATTTTCGAAATTTTTGACGACCTTTTTTTTAGGTCGATCAGATTGACTTTCCGAGCTCTCCCAAAGCAGTAAAAACACCTTGTTTTGGCCAAACTTTCTGCGCCGCAGGCAATTTTTTGAAAAAACATGTCAAAAAAGCCGTTTTTGGGCACTTTTTGGAAAATTTTGACAAGAAAAACGCATTTTTTTGGCGCGCGCTCCCCCTCAAAAATAGTATATATTGGCGCCAGCGCCAAAGTCGCCTTTAGAAAAATTTTAGGGTCAGTCGGCCAAAAATGGATTTCTTAAAAAGTACCAAAGGGGGGACCCTTTGGGTTGGCAGGGGTTCGAATCCCTGAGGGAGGGGGCGTCCGCCCCCCCCCCCCCCCTAAATCCGCCCCTGGATACATTGTTCTCATTTAAAATTTTGTCACTGGTGTCTGGATTCGAGAATTTTAGTGTACGTTTATGGTTTTGTCTAAGCTGAATTTAAGGAGCTAAGAACCCCTGGGATGTAATCGTATTACTGGGAAAAGTTGGGTTTTGAGAAAAAACCGAATATGTTTTAGTCATTTGATTTTAGACCATCAGCAATCCAGCAAAGAGCAATTGTTCCAATTGTACAAGGGCGAGACGTAATCGCCCAATCTCAGAGTGGAACAGGGAAGACAGCCACCTTTTCTATCTCCATTTTACAGGCCATTGACATCAATAACAGACAGACACAGGCACTCGTGCTGTCACCTACCAGAGAACTCGCAGTACAGATCCAAAAGGTTTCAAAATCTGGATATACTTTACAATCTCTCCCCCGTGTGATATCTACTAAAGATTCGATCTATAAAAAACAATAAATAAGCTTCTGACCTTTCTTTTGAGAAACACGGCTTAATTAATCTACTTAACAATCTCCCCCTTTTCTTGAAAGGCGAGGATTGTTAAGTAGATCCGAAAGTAATAGGTGAAACTAACTAATATCGATTCATGTGTGTATTTTGTTTCTAGTGTATTTAGTTGTTTTACATCGCTCAAAGTTCGATTTTACCTACCAATCCCCCTTAGAATATAAATAAGTGGTATCTTAGCTATTTGTCTTACTAAGGGAAATTTTTATCGAAAGATGCCATAGGCCGAGGGTTGAAAATTAGAAAACGTTATTTATAGACCCGCACGCACAGTACCACTCGTGTCTAATGTAGACTTGTTTATTCTATGGTTCAAATTGTCTGTTACGAATTGTGTCCTCCTACAATTACTTTCCATCCCTGTCATTAGTTGTTAGTTTAGTAGGCTTCGGCAGGTGTTTGGATTTTCGTATCGAAGAAAACTCCTAGAAAGCTACTTTTCGTGTGTACTGTGTAGGTTGTTCTGGCGTTGGGAGACATAATGAATGTGCAATGTCACGCCTGCATCGGAGGAACCAACATAGGCGAGGACATCCGCAAGTTGGACTTCGGAGTACACGTTGTGAGTGGGACCCCAGGAAGAGTGTTTGACATGATCAAGAGGAGGAATCTGGAGACGAAGAATATCAAGATGTTGGTTTTGGATGAAGCAGATGAGATGTTGTCGAAGGGATTCAAAGATCAGATCTATGACGTGTACAGATACTTACCACCAGCAACCCAAGTAAGTTTTCGCATTGAGTACAACTTAACTGGAGCTTATTGAGTTCTCTATTTACACAAGCGCAGATTAATATCATATTGCGAGGTCCATTTTTTCCCATCTTTGGTGGCTTTTTGCAGCAAGAGCATTAGATCTTGTTAAGAGTCATTGTTTTTCAGGAAAAAAGTCTTAAAAATAGTTCTTCCTCAGTTTTGATTTTCCGCATAAGACTTTTCATTTCTTTTTATTTTTTCTTCGGTTCATTTGTTAAAAGGAAAGCAAACTCCACTATCGAACTTCAATAGTGTAAAAGTCTCGAAAAGTGGATAGTTTGAAAAGTGGATTTTACTTTTCAGATTTTCCAAGGAAATAAAAACGTTTACCTATTGATCCAGTTTTCTCAACTTGGGGCAATTTTATCAAAAAGTGTCAATTAGAAATAGTTCTAAAAATTCAAAGAGCTACTTTTTTGAATCCGAGGTTTTTTCAAAAATCAAATCAGATTTTTTCGTTCCTTGACTCTTTTCCAACTGTCTGTTGGCTATGTTTCTTTGAATTTAGAATGTTGAAGTTTTTTGTATCTAGTTTATTCGGGGCTAGTGCAGGAAACTTGTCAAGGGCCCATGGAGCAGATGATAGGACAAGCGTTTCCGAATCTCGAAGTCGGTTCGATTCCGGCACAGATCAAGATTTTTATTTGTTTTGTCTTTTCCGTTTCTCTTTTTGATCTCTTTCAGGGCTATTTTCCGGAACAGGTTATCTGATTTTTACTGATGTTGGCTGTTGTGTACGATTTGAAAGAGTGTAATTCTTGATTTTCAGGTTGTGCTCATCAGTGCGACACTGCCCAATGAGATTCTGGAGATGACTCAGAAGTTCATGACGGAGCCCATCCGCATCCTGGTCAAAAGGGACGAACTCACGCTGGAGGGTATCAAGCAGTTCTTTGTGGCAGTAGAGAGGGAGGAGTGGAAGTTCGACACCCTCTGCGACCTCTACGACACTCTCACAATCACACAGGCTGTTATCTTCTGCAACACCAGGAAGAAGGTGTTGTCTTATTGTCTTCGTGTCTATGTTTACTAATTCTAATTCTCGTAATTCATTCCTTTGCTAATCAGCATCTTTAGCAAACGTTTTGCGGCTAAGATTTTATAACTTAGGATTCTGGAAATGCCTTATATTAAATCTTCAATAGGAGACTTATTCCTTGAAAAGTATTCGCCAAAAAGCTTGAATCAAAAGAGAAGTAATTCTTCATTTAAATAAGAAATTTATTATATAACAAAAAACTTTACAACAGTTTATTGTTTAGTAAGTTTCAATCACAATACAGCGAATAAAAAGTAATTGCTGTAATTTTAAGGTAGAGTGGCTGGCTGAGAAGATGCGAGAGAGTAACTTCACAGTGAGTAACATGCATGGAGACATGCCTCAGAAGGAGAGAAATGAGATCATGAAGGAGTTCAGAGCAGGCCATACAAGAGTGCTCATCACCACAGATGTGTGGGCCAGGGGAGTGGATGTGCCCCAGGTGTCCCTCGTCATCAACTACGATCTACCCAACAACAGGGAGTTGTACATACACAGAATAGGAAGGTCGGGTCGATTCGGACGAAAAGGTCAGTCTAACTTGATTTTGCTTACTTTTTTATAATCTAATCAGGTAATTCATTCAACAGTCGCTATTTCATTGAGATAAATTGCTTATTTTTATTTAATACACAATTTTTGAACGAAACAAAGCAAAGTTTATTTTAAATTTTAATACATGCTAAGTTTTCGTTAGAAATGCGGCAGGTTTCAGTTTTTGGCCAATCTTTTTACGACTGAAAACCGTACAACCAGCTATTAAGCTCTGAATCAATAACCATGGTTTGGCGTTAGATAAATCAAGCGACGCTCAGGCAACGGAACACGAGATCCAAACAACCAGTTGAAACTCAGTCTTGCAACTGGAAAGTTTTAGGGCTAGGGTTTTTTAAAACAAAAGCCTAAAAAAGGCTTCGAGGATTGACTTAGTTTGTTGCATATTTGATTTTTTTCAACTACAATTTTGTTTATACAATTTTCTTATTTATACAGGTGTTGCAATCAACTTCGTCAAGTCAGACGATATCCGAATTTTGAGAGACATCGAGCAGTATTACGCCACGCAGATCGACGAAATGCCAATGAATGTACAGGACCTCATATAAACAACCCCATCGCTCTTCGAAAAAAAATTGGATATGATCTTCAAGCCATTGAGAGCAACATTGGATTAGGAAGGACAAATGAAAACGAAGCTGCTAGAAATGAAATAAGAACTGGCGGTAAACTTATTGAATGTTTCAATTTGATCATGTTTCTGGAATCTTAGTGACTCATATTTTATTTCATGTTTGAATGTTGATACCCGTTCTGTTAGATATTAAATTAAGTTCAACTTGAAGTCAATTTATATGTTATGTGATCTTTTCAATCTAATATGAAGCTGGTTTGTTTTTGACGTTTTTGATGACCAGCAGCATAATTTTTCAGGCAGAAGTGCGAAAATCCGAAATTTTTATGAGAGCAAAGGAGTTTACTCCGCAAAACCGTCCAATGGACTATATATCATGAAAGTAGCGCTGAGCGTCAAAAGCCCCGAGTCAAAAGCCCCCGCGACAAAAGCCCCCCGTCAAAAGCCCCCGAGTCAAAAGCCCCCGGCGCAAAGGTTACATGTACATGAACACCTACATGCAAAAGCACGAGGGGCTTTGGACTCGGGGGCTTTTGTCGCGGCGGCTTTTGACTCGGGGGCTTTTGTCGCTCAGCCGAAAGTAGTACTCGAGATATGCGGTTTATAAACTGCATAAACGGCAAACTTTGAGTGACCTTTTCCGCTCATGAATCAATAGGTTTTAGTGATTTTTGATTGTTTTTCAGGAGACTCTGAATTGTTCACGTTCAATTTGAATTTTCCACGGTTTGACTTTTGATTACTTCTCAAATTCACTTTCGAAAGTAAAATTTAGTTTTCAGATTTCCGAGCAGAATAAAAATTAAACTCTTGATCCATTTTTCTCAAATTTGGTGTAATTCATCAAAACAAAGTAACAATCATAAATTGCTCTTGAAAATCAAAGAGTTTTAAGGGCATGTTTCTCTGTTTTTCAATAGTTTGGAAGTTTTCAAAAAATTAGATAGTATTTTTTTTCTATTTCATTGCGCCCATAACTGTTTTCCAACTGTCTGTTGGCTATGTTTGAAAACATTCAATTGGCCTATGACTTAAATTTCAAGTCATACATGCCAATTCAGCAAAACGAACCATGTCCGATTTCAGTATTTTAGATTTCGTTTTTCTTTTTTTGTATTTTTGTTTCGATGCTAATTTAGTATTCTATTCAGTATTTGATTCTAAACACAAATTTTTGAGAATGGGATTATCATGCAATGTTTTCGTATCGCAAGTGGTGGGAAGTTTCACTTAGCTGTTTGTTGATTTTATCAAGACCAGTTGAAAAGTATTGATGCCCTGAGCTCCAAATCAGCAAGATATCATTCAACTAACTGTTGGTTAAGTTTTACTATCTCAAACGCAAAAACTAGCAAAATTTGCATTGAATGCATATATTTGCATAAATTTGCATTGATGTATCAGCTTTGCTCAATGTCTTTACTTGGCAGTAGTATACTAACGTTGAATCAGTCTTAAAAAGACACGGATCAAACTAGCATGAATCAAGAACTTACTGTTCGCCTATTTGTTGGATTGAGCACAAAAATTTTCCTCAAGAACAATTTTAGTCAGACTCTTGCATTGAGAACTATTCATTTCGAAAGAGTTGTTTGTCGCAAACCATACGTTTCAGAGAATTTTCTAAGAATTTTGAAAAACGAGTTTAGGGAGTTTTTGTTCCGATTTTTGATACGAAAGTATCGGAATATTTGTGCTCGGGGTAGGTTTTTTTTCTTCAGACAAATTTCGACTTTTTAACTAGCCATTTTTGACGGAATTTTTTTAAATAAAATTCGAAAGGTATTGTTGTCCTGCGCTTAAATTTGAAAAGATATTTCACCTGTGATCATTTTTCGTAAAGTTACGGGGGTTTAAAGATTGCCATTTTGGCCAATTTGGGACAATTAACGCGCGATATATTTTGCGCTTTTAACGCTTAAGCGGGGAGTTGATCCGTCTTAGAAATCGTTCCAAATTGGTTGAAAGAAGCTTATTTGCCATAATTGATTTAATACAAGGAGCAAAATCTATCCTTTTGTACTTAATATGGCGTGTGGGAGGATCATTTTCATTAAAAAAAAATCAAATTTTAGAAAAAAAATTTTTCATTTTGCTTTATTTCATTCAATTTCTTGAATGTTATTACTGCTCCATAATTATTAAAAGGCGGTCGGAACATTCAGGGCTTCGCCCTGGTACGAGCAGTCTTGTTTACATTTTGAGTTCACTTTTTGCTTTGCAATTTTAAAAACCTGCAATAAAGAAACTCGTTGTTTTTTTCATTTCAGCGAGTTTTGAACTTAATTAGGGTCAAACTACGTAAAAACGCATCATCTGAAATCCCAGCAGCACTGATTTGTTGTAGATGAAAAATATATAGCTTTTTACTGAAAACAATATAAGTGCTTGCAACTAATTCATCATTGAGACAGAAATAACTCACTGTCGAAAAACTTCTCTATAGAACAACACTGAGTTAGTGCTAAAAATGTCGTAAAACTAAGTTAACTGATTCAATGGAATGCGCTCTATATTTAGGCCATTTTGCAATAATACTAGTCAGTAAGAAAACAAACAAGACTGCTCGTATCAGGGCGAAGCCCTGAATATTCCGACTGCCTTTTAAGGTTTATGGAGCAGCAGTAATAACATAAAATAATTAAATGAAATAAAATAAAATGAATTTTTTTTTCTCTAAAATTTGAAATTTTTTATGAAAATCATCCACCCACACGCCATATAAAGTACAAAAAGAGAGATTTCGTTCCTTGTAACAAATCAATTATGGCAAATAAGCTTCGTTCAACCAATTTGGAACGATTTATAAGACGGATTAAATCTCGGCTTACGCGTTAATAGCGCGAACTATATCGCGCGTTAATTGTTCCAAATTGGTCAAAATGGCAATCTTTAAATCCTCATAACTTTACGAAAAGTGATCACAGGTGAAATATCTTTTCAAATTTAAGCTCAGGGCAACAATATTTTTCGAATGATGTAAAAAAAATTCCGTCAAAAATGTCTAAATAAAAAGTCGAAATTTGTCTGAAGAAGAAAAAACCGACCCCGAGCACAAATATTCCGTTACTTTCGTATCGAAAGTCGGAACAATAATATAATTTCTAATCACAATCGAGATGAGAGAACAAACTTGCGAGTGAAATTATTATTAGCTTTTAATTTCTTCCTTGAGTCTGATTAGTTAATATAGTTTTTGCCTACTTACTGACCAGTATGAATACGCATTCATCTAAATACTGCTACGTAACCTGATTCAACGATGACTATCTATGAAAAATCAAGAATACCCTGGAAAAATCTAGAACGCGCTCGGGATAGTTCTATTTTAACGAAGTCGATGTTATTAATAAAATTTGGCTGAAATTTGGTGATATCAATATATTTTTAAAGGAAAACTTTCCATTAGTTGTATCAAATAGCAGAAAATTACTAGTTAGAGGCACAATGGTTCAACTAGACAACAAGTTAGCTTAATCGAACAGCTTTCCAATAGTTTACCTGAATCTGCTGCCATCCTAGCCGGAATAGGAGGAAAAAAGTGATAACTGTTGTTGCCTATGTGCCACCTCATTTTTATAAAATCCAAGTTTTGAACTTTAGATAGATAATTGAAAATACTGGCACAAAAAAAGTTAATAATTCACCTATTGGGTGATCTAATACGTGTTTGTTTTGAACAAATAATTGTCAGCGGGCATATATAAAATCAATTATAGCTAAATAATTCAACCTTTTGAACAAATCATCAATTACAGTATGCGATTCATCCGAAAATTGTTTAGACAGTTTTCTAACCAAATGTTTAAAAAGCGCAGTAATTGAAGGGCTGGAGCATGAGAGTTTCTACGACCATTATTCAGTTATTTTGCGCAAACTGATTTTCCATCAAAAACTTAAGGTCTTAAGATATTATTGTTCTGACTTTCGATACGAAAGTAACGGAATATTTGTGCTCGGGGTGGGTTTTTTTCTTCAGACGAATTTCGACTTTTTAACTAGCCATTTTTGACGGAATGTTTTTATATCCTTTAAAAAGTATTGTTGTCCTGATCTCAAATCTGAAAAGATATTTCACCTGTGATCATTTTTCGTAAAGTTATAGAGATTTAAAGATTGCCATTTTGGCCAATTTGGTACAATTAACGCGCGATATATTTCGCGCTATTAACGCGTAAGCGGAGAGTTAATCCGTCTTATAAATCGTTCCAAATTGGTTATAAGAAGCTTATTTGTCGTAATTGATTTGTTACAAGGAGCGAAATTAATCGTTTTGTACTTTATATGGCTTGTGGGGGGATGATTTTCATTAAAATATCAAATTTTAGAAATTTTATTTTTCCATTTTGTTTTATTTCATTAATTTTTTTAATGTTATTACTGCTCCATAAACCTTAAAAGGCAGTCGGAACATTCAGGGCTTCGCCCTGATACGAGCACTTTTGTTGGTTTCAAAACCTAGTCATTTAATATTTTATATATTTTTTTCTGAGAATGCTCTAATCGATATCATAGTTTTCGTTCAAACTTTTGAGCGGAGCAAAAATCCACAAATTCAGAAATATACTTTCATCTTTGTAGTCTATCAAATTTGAGTTTTTGGGTTCATTATATTTTTTTGTTCAAAGAGTTTTTTTGTTGTTTAGTTTATCGAATTGAAATTTTTTTTTGCATTTTGTTTTATTTCAATTTTTTATCAATGATTTTACTGCTCCATAAACCTTAAAAGGCAGTCAAAACATTCAGGGCTTTGCCCTCATACGAGCAGTCTTGTTTGTTTTCTGACTGACTAGTATTATTGCAAAATTGTCTAAATATAGAGCGCTTTCCATTAAATCAGTTAACTTATTTGTACGACTTTTTAAAAAAACGTGATATAACAGTGAGTATGCTTATCTTGATATGCCTTTTCGATGAAGAAAAAACAATTCACGAAAAAATTTACTTAACTTGAAAGAAAAGATAGAAACATCCAAACTTGTAAAAAAAAAGACGCTATTTTTGAAGCATTAGCAAAATTGAGTGATGATATCAGGCTAAGAATTGATAAAAAAATATAAAATGTAGCTTTTTTGTGGATATAAAGAAAACCTTCGATATAAAAGATCTAAAACTCCTTCTGACAAAAAAATTAAGAAACGGATTTCGTGGAAACGGTTGAGATTGGTTCACAGTTACCTATCCAATAGACAGCAACGCATTCAAGTGGATTTTTAGAAAACTGGTGTACCACAAAGTTCGCTTCAAGTTCCACTTTTTTCCTAATTTACATCTAGATAATTCAAAATTGAATTCCATCTTTATTGTTCCGACTTTCGATACGAAAGTAACAGAATATTTGTGCTCGGGGTGGGTTTTTTTTTCTTCAGACAAATTTCGACTTTTTAACTAGCCATTTTTGACGGAATTTTTTAAATATCATTCGAAAGGTATTGTTGTCCTGAGCTCAAACTTGAAAAGATATTTCACCTGTGATCATTTTTCGTAAAGTTACGGGTGTTTAAAGATTGCCATTTCGGCCAATTTGGGACAATTAACGCGCGATATATTTCGCGCTATTAACCCGTAAGCGGAGAGTTATTTCGTCTTAGAAATCGATCCAAATTGGTTACAAGAAGCTTATTTGCCATAATTGCTTTGTTACAAGGAGCAAAATTTATCCTTTTGTATTTTATATGGCGTGTGGGGGGATGATTTTCATAAAAAATTTCAAATTTTAGAAAGAAAAATTTTCATTTTGTTTTATTTCATTGAATTTTTTAAGGTTATTACTGCTCCATAAACCTTAAAAGGCAGTCGAAACATTCAGGGCTTCGCCCTGATACGAGCAGTCTTGTTTTTTTGTCGATGACACATATATCGAAATGTTTCGAAATGATTTGACAAATATTTTGAAATGATTATGTGCAAATAAAACAAGACTGCTCGTATCAGGGCGAAGCCCTGAATGTTCCGACTGCCTATTAAGGTTTATGGAGCAGTAAAAGCATTAAAAAATTATAAGTAGTAAAAAAAAAATGAAAAAGTTTTATCTAAAATTTGAAATTTTTTAAGAAAATCATCCCCCCACACGCCATATAAAGTACAAAAGGATAGATTTCGTTACTTGTAACACATCAATTTTGGCAAATAAGCTTCGTTAAACCAATTTGGAACGATATCTAAGACGGATTAACTCTCCGCTTACGCGTTAATAGCGCGAAAATATCGTTGGTTAATGTCCCAAATTGGTCAAAATGGCAATCTTTAAACCCCCGTAACTTTACGAAAAATGATCACAGGTGAAGTATCTTTTCAAATTTGAGCTCAAGACAACAATACCTTTACAATGATATAAAAAAATGCCGTCAAAAATGGCTAGTTAAAAAGTCGAAATTTGTCTGAAGAAAAAAAAACCCACCCCGAGCACAAATATTCCATTACTTTCGTATCGAAAGTCGGAACAACAAGGCTGAGTTCCGATAAAACAATACTAACAAGTTTTGATAAAAATCAAAACTTTTCAAAGCTTTACTTGGATTTTCTTAGTAAAACTTTTGAAGGTAAGTACTATTGTGAAAATTTTGGCGCTGCAATATTTTATCAACCACATGTCAAGCCAGTGATTCAATATGGCTCATTTATGTATGGATGGTGGAACGAGTTTTCTCTTTCAAATCAAAAACCAATGCTCTAACAGAAACTAATGATCTACTTCAAACGAAATTATGATAGTATTTCTCAAATCTCATTAAATATTAAAATCCTGACAGTTCGTGAACTCTGAGTTTATGACCTGTTAAAATTTTGTTTTCTTTCAAACTGTTTTGTTAATACTTATCTATTGGTATATAAATCAGTGCAACGATGCGACCGGCATATCCTGACAAGGTTACAGTTCTACACTAAAAGAATACACCACCAAGTATTCCTATACCTATTCCTATAATCAAAAACTTTATATTTTAAGAGAAAAACAAAACAAAATGCAACCAGCGGCCAATTTTTACCATATTTTCCGATTAGAGATGCACTTCTAGCCTGAAACTATGACCCTCCAAATCTTTCTAGTTTTTGAGAAATTGCAATTGTTTTCAAAATGTACAAAGAGAACATCTTAGAATTTTTTTAATTAGCTGAAACTTGTGCACAAACTGCTTCAAAGCCTTCCAGTTCTGGACTGGAACTTTGATACTTACTTGATTTTTACAGATCGTTTTTATCAGGTTTTACTTGTTGGTTTCAAAACCTAGTCATTTAATATTTTATATATTTTTTTCTGAGAATGCTCTAATCGATATCATAGTTTTCGTTCAAACTTTTGAGCGGAGCAAAAATCCACAAATTCAGAAATATACTTTCATCTTGGTAGTCTATTTGAGTTTTTGGGTACATTAATTTTTTTCTTTCAAAGAGTTTATTTTTGTTGTTGTGTTTATCGAATTGATAATGTTTGATTAAGTTATTTAAAACGGGAAGAATCTGAGTTGAAACTCAATGTGTCTTGTCTTATATCTATCCAATATTTAATTTGATGATATTTTGTATTGTTTCTAAAAGTATAACCATAACTTTGGAGAAAAGAAATTCTGAATTTATGTTTCACTTTCAGTTAGAAATAATTAATGAACGCTTTGGTATTCAGTTCATGCGCAGATGGTAAAATCAAGTCAAGTGGCGCATAGAATACTTAAAAATTGATGAACTATTCATTGTTTAGTCACCGCGTTTCTATGTTAATTTTTTTTTTGAAGCTTTGCACGAAAATTTTATTTCATCGCATCTTTTTTATGAAGTTTTACATACCATACAACTTGTTCAGAGCCATCGAAGGACCTGACTTGGAAAAATTTATGAGTATTAAAATTACATGCGTGCGTTTTGCTATCCTAACCGTCTGACCTGACTGAAAAAACTCGTCTTACTTTTCCCCTCATTCTCTAAATACATTATTCGTCTTTCCCTCTTTTCTCCCTTGGTTGTTTTTTTTCTTTTCCCCAGAGTTCGTTTGAATTCAGGCACATTTTTGTTTGTCCTACTGCAGTGCATTGCGTAGGTATGGCTCGGTAGTTGATGCTATGCGTAACGCTGCAAATTGAGCGATTTTCCTTTTTGTGGCTCTGTTTGTCTATTCTACCTTTCTCTCTTTTTTCTTAAGCGCGGAACAAAATAGAAAAAATGTCTGCATTACTTTTTAATCCAAGCAACAGCATAGAGAGATTTCCACCTTCGATTTTGCAATCTGAATTTTATTGCTTTGTTCTTCCCCTGTAGAGGTTCTACCAGCACAGCAGTAAAATGCAAAATGCATCAAAATAGACGCCATCTCACCGCTATGCTCAAAATCGGCATACCGATCTTACAATTCCAATTCAATAATACTTTAAAGGGGTACCTTGCGTATAATCCATAAGAGCGTACCAACAAGTATATATCAAAACTGGCCGAGTGAGCTTTTCCAGGTAATTTTCAACTTCAAATTAGTGTATACAAAAGAACAAAACTGACTTAAACCCACTTTAAAAAACTATATGAGAAAGTTTTACAGTCATTTTTTGTTTTTGGTGTTTAAGCTCGCTTGCTTATAATAGCATCAGCGTTACACCATGCCTTTGATTGGGAATAGTTTATCCCCTTTTTTACGTCAAAAGTGAAAGAAAGTAAAAACATGTAACTCTATTTGCATATTTGAGCAGATATATTTTCACAGCCGCCACGTCATTACAATTTTTATTTAAACAGCCTTATTGCGCTTATAACTGAGCAGGCCATACAAGAGTGCTCATCACCACAGATGTGTGGGCCAGGGGAGTGGATGTGCCCCAGGTGTCCCTCGTCATCAACTACGATCTACCCAACAACAGGGAGTTGTACATACACAGAATAGGAAGGTCGGGTCGATTCGGACGAAAAGGTCAGTCTAACTTGATTTTGCTTACTTTTTTATAATCTAATGAGGTAAGTCATTGAACAGTTTGCTATTTCATTGAGATAAATTGCTTATTTTTTTTAATACACAATTTTTGATCGAAACAAAGCAAAGTTTATTTTAAATTTTAATACATGCTAAGTTTTCGTTAGAAATGCGGCAGGTTTCAGTTTTTGGCCAATCTTTTTACGACTGAAAACCGTACAACCAGCTATTAAGCTCTGAATCAATAACCATGGTTTGGCGTTAGATAAATCAAGCGACGCTCAGGCAACGGAACACGAGATCCAAACAACCAGTTGAAACTCAGTCTTGCAACTGGAAAGTTTTAGGGCTAGGGTTTTTTAAAACAAAAGCCTAAAAAAGGCTTCGAGGATTGACTTAGTTTGTTGCATATTTGATTTTTTTCAACTACAATTTTGTTTATACAATTTTCTTATTTATACAGGTGTTGCAATCAACTTCGTCAAGTCAGACGATATCCGAATTTTGAGAGACATCGAGCAGTATTACGCCACGCAGATCGACGAAATGCCAATGAATGTACAGGACCTCATATAAACAACCCCATCGCTCTTCGAAAAAAAATTGGATATGATCTTCAAGCCATTGAGAGCAACATTGGATTAGGAAGGACAAATGAAAACGAAGCTGCTAGAAATGAAATAAGAACTGGCGGTAAACTTATTGAATGTTTCAATTTGATCATGTTTCTGGAATCTTAGTGACTCATATTTTATTTCATGTTTGAATGTTGATACCCGTTCTGTTAGATATTAAATTAAGTTCAACTTGAAGTCAATTTATATGTTATGTGATCTTTTCAATCTAATATGAAGCTGGTTTGTTTTTGACGTTTTTGATGACCAGCAGCATAATTTTTCAGGCAGAAGTGCGAAAATCCGAAATTTTTATGAGAGCAAAGGAGTTTACTCCGCAAAACCGTCCAATGGACTATATATCATGAAAGTAGCGCTGAGCGTCAAAAGCCCCGAGTCAAAAGCCCCCGCGACAAAAGCCCCCCGTCAAAAGCCCCCGGCGCAAAGGTTACATGTACATGAACACCTACATGCAAAAGCACGAGGGGCTTTGGACTCGGGGGCTTTTGTCGCGGCGGCTTTTGACTCGGGGGCTTTTGTCGCTCAGCCGAAAGTAGTACTCGAGATATGCGGTTTATAAACTGCATAAACGGCAAACTTTGAGTGACCTTTTCCGCTCATGAATCAATAGGTTTTAGTGATTTTTGATTGTTTTTCAGGAGACTCTGAATTGTTCACGTTCAATTTGAATTTTCCACGGTTTGACTTTTGATTACTTCTCAAATTCACTTTCGAAAGTAAAATTTAGTTTTCAGATTTCCGAGCAGAATAAAAATTAAACTCTTGATCCATTTTTCTCAAATTTGGTGTAATTCATCAAAACAAAGTAACAATCATAAATTGCTCTTGAAAATCAAAGAGTTTTAAGGGCATGTTTCTCTGTTTTTCAATAGTTTGGAAGTTTTCAAAAAATTAGATAGTATTTTTTTTCTATTTCATTGCGCCCATAACTGTTTTCCAACTGTCTGTTGGCTATGTTTGAAAACATTCAATTGGCCTATGACTTAAATTTCAAGTCATACATGCCTATTCAGCAAAACGAACCATGTCCGATTTCAGTATTTTAGATTTCGTTTTTCTTTTTTTGTATTTTTGTTTCGATGCTAATTTAGTATTCTATTCAGTATTTGATTCTAAACACAAATTTTTGAGAATGGGATTATCATGCAATGTTTTCGTATCGCAAGTGGTGGGAAGTTTCACTTAGCTGTTTGTTGATTTTATCAAGACCAGTTGAAAAGTATTGATGCCCTGAGCTCCAAATCAGCAAGATATCATTCAACTAACTGTTGGTTAAGTTTTACTATCTCAAACGCAAAAACTAGCAAAATTTGCATTGAATGCATATATTTGCATAAATTTGCATTGATGTATCAGCTTTGCTCAATGTCTTTACTTGGCAGTAGTATACTAACGTTGAATCAGTCTTAAAAAGACACGGATCAAACTAGCATGAATCAAGAACTTACTGTTCGCCTATTTGTTGGATTGAGCACAAAAATTTTCCTCAAGAACAATTTTAGTCAGACTCTTGCATTGAGAACTATTCATTTCGAAAGAGTTGTTTGTCGCAAACCATACGTTTCAGAGAATTTTCTAAGAATTTTGAAAAACGAGTTTAGGGAGTTTTTGTTCCGATTTTTGATACGAAAGTATCGGAATATTTGTGCTCGGGGTAGGTTTTTTTTCTTCAGACAAATTTCGACTTTTTAACTAGCCATTTTTGACGGAATTTTTTTAAATAAAATTCGAAAGGTATTGTTGTCCTGCGCTTAAATTTGAAAAGATATTTCACCTGTGATCATTTTTCGTAAAGTTACGGGGGTTTAAAGATTGCCATTTTGGCCAATTTGGGACAATTAACGCGCGATATATTTTGCGCTTTTAACGCTTAAGCGGGGAGTTGATCCGTCTTAGAAATCGTTCCAAATTGGTTGAAAGAAGCTTATTTGCCATAATTGATTTAATACAAGGAGCAAAATCTATCCTTTTGTACTTAATATGGCGTGTGGGAGGATCATTTTCATTAAAAAAAAATCAAATTTTAGAAAAAAAATTTTTCATTTTGCTTTATTTCATTCAATTTCTTGAATGTTATTACTGCTCCATAATTATTAAAAGGCGGTCGGAACATTCAGGGCTTCGCCCTGGTACGAGCAGTCTTGTTTACATTTTGAGTTCACTTTTTGCTTTGCAATTTTAAAAACCTGCAATAAAGAAACTCGTTGTTTTTTTCATTTCAGCGAGTTTTGAACTTAATTAGGGTCAAACTACGTAAAAACGCATCATCTGAAATCCCAGCAGCACTGATTTGTTGTAGATGAAAAATATATAGCTTTTTACTGAAAACAATATAAGTGCTTGCAACTAATTCATCATTGAGACAGAAATAACTCACTGTCGAAAAACTTCTCTATAGAACAACACTGAGTTAGTGCTAAAAATGTCGTAAAACTAAGTTAACTGATTCAATGGAATGCGCTCTATATTTAGGCCATTTTGCAATAATACTAGTCAGTAAGAAAACAAACAAGACTGCTCGTATCAGGGCGAAGCCCTGAATATTCCGACTGCCTTTTAAGGTTTATGGAGCAGCAGTAATAACATAAAATAATTAAATGAAATAAAATAAAATGAATTTTTTTTTCTCTAAAATTTGAAATTTTTTATGAAAATCATCCACCCACACGCCATATAAAGTACAAAAAGAGAGATTTCGTTCCTTGTAACAAATCAATTATGGCAAATAAGCTTCGTTCAACCAATTTGGAACGATTTATAAGACGGATTAAATCTCGGCTTACGCGTTAATAGCGCGAACTATATCGCGCGTTAATTGTTCCAAATTGGTCAAAATGGCAATCTTTAAATCCTCATAACTTTACGAAAAGTGATCACAGGTGAAATATCTTTTCAAATTTAAGCTCAGGGCAACAATATTTTTCGAATGATGTAAAAAAAATTCCGTCAAAAATGTCTAAATAAAAAGTCGAAATTTGTCTGAAGAAGAAAAAACCGACCCCGAGCACAAATATTCCGTTACTTTCGTATCGAAAGTCGGAACAATAATATAATTTCTAATCACAATCGAGATGAGAGAACAAACTTGCGAGTGAAATTATTATTAGCTTTTAATTTCTTCCTTGAGTCTGATTAGTTAATATAGTTTTTGCCTACTTACTGACCAGTATGAATACGCATTCATCTAAATACTGCTACGTAACCTGATTCAACGATGACTATCTATGAAAAATCAAGAATACCCTGGAAAAATCTAGAACGCGCTCGGGATAGTTCTATTTTAACGAAGTCGATGTTATTAATAAAATTTGGCTGAAATTTGGTGATATCAATATATTTTTAAAGGAAAACTTTCCATTAGTTGTATCAAATAGCAGAAAATTACTAGTTAGAGGCACAATGGTTCAACTAGACAACAAGTTAGCTTAATCGAACAGCTTTCCAATAGTTTACCTGAATCTGCTGCCATCCTAGCCGGAATAGGAGGAAAAAAGTGATAACTGTTGTTGCCTATGTGCCACCTCATTTTTATAAAATCCAAGTTTTGAACTTTAGATAGATAATTGAAAATACTGGCACAAAAAAAGTTAATAATTCACCTATTGGGTGATCTAATACGTGTTTGTTTTGAACAAATAATTGTCAGCGGGCATATATAAAATCAATTATAGCTAAATAATTCAACCTTTTGAACAAATCATCAATTACAGTATGCGATTCATCCGAAAATTGTTTAGACAGTTTTCTAACCAAATGTTTAAAAAGCGCAGTAATTGAAGGGCTGGAGCATGAGAGTTTCTACGACCATTATTCAGTTATTTTGCGCAAACTGATTTTCCATCAAAAACTTAAGGTCTTAAGATATTATTGTTCTGACTTTCGATACGAAAGTAACGGAATATTTGTGCTCGGGGTGGGTTTTTTTCTTCAGACGAATTTCGACTTTTTAACTAGCCATTTTTGACGGAATGTTTTTATATCCTTTAAAAAGTATTGTTGTCCTGATCTCAAATCTGAAAAGATATTTCACCTGTGATCATTTTTCGTAAAGTTATAGAGATTTAAAGATTGCCATTTTGGCCAATTTGGTACAATTAACGCGCGATATATTTCGCGCTATTAACGCGTAAGCGGAGAGTTAATCCGTCTTATAAATCGTTCCAAATTGGTTATAAGAAGCTTATTTGTCGTAATTGATTTGTTACAAGGAGCGAAATTAATCGTTTTGTACTTTATATGGCTTGTGGGGGGATGATTTTCATTAAAATATCAAATTTTAGAAATTTTATTTTTCCATTTTGTTTTATTTCATTAATTTTTTTAATGTTATTACTGCTCCATAAACCTTAAAAGGCAGTCGGAACATTCAGGGCTTCGCCCTGATACGAGCACTTTTGTTGGTTTCAAAACCTAGTCATTTAATATTTTATATATTTTTTTCTGAGAATGCTCTAATCGATATCATAGTTTTCGTTCAAACTTTTGAGCGGAGCAAAAATCCACAAATTCAGAAATATACTTTCATCTTTGTAGTCTATCAAATTTGAGTTTTTGGGTTCATTATATTTTTTTGTTCAAAGAGTTTTTTTGTTGTTTAGTTTATCGAATTGAAATTTTTTTTTGCATTTTGTTTTATTTCAATTTTTTATCAATGATTTTACTGCTCCATAAACCTTAAAAGGCAGTCAAAACATTCAGGGCTTTGCCCTCATACGAGCAGTCTTGTTTGTTTTCTGACTGACTAGTATTATTGCAAAATTGTCTAAATATAGAGCGCTTTCCATTAAATCAGTTAACTTATTTGTACGACTTTTTAAAAAAACGTGATATAACAGTGAGTATGCTTATCTTGATATGCCTTTTCGATGAAGAAAAAACAATTCACGAAAAAATTTACTTAACTTGAAAGAAAAGATAGAAACATCCAAACTTGTAAAAAAAAAGACGCTATTTTTGAAGCATTAGCAAAATTGAGTGATGATATCAGGCTAAGAATTGATAAAAAAATATAAAATGTAGCTTTTTTGTGGATATAAAGAAAACCTTCGATATAAAAGATCTAAAACTCCTTCTGACAAAAAAATTAAGAAACGGATTTCGTGGAAACGGTTGAGATTGGTTCACAGTTACCTATCCAATAGACAGCAACGCATTCAAGTGGATTTTTAGAAAACTGGTGTACCACAAAGTTCGCTTCAAGTTCCACTTTTTTCCTAATTTACATCTAGATAATTCAAAATTGAATTCCATCTTTATTGTTCCGACTTTCGATACGAAAGTAACAGAATATTTGTGCTCGGGGTGGGTTTTTTTTTCTTCAGACAAATTTCGACTTTTTAACTAGCCATTTTTGACGGAATTTTTTAAATATCATTCGAAAGGTATTGTTGTCCTGAGCTCAAACTTGAAAAGATATTTCACCTGTGATCATTTTTCGTAAAGTTACGGGTGTTTAAAGATTGCCATTTCGGCCAATTTGGGACAATTAACGCGCGATATATTTCGCGCTATTAACCCGTAAGCGGAGAGTTATTTCGTCTTAGAAATCGATCCAAATTGGTTACAAGAAGCTTATTTGCCATAATTGCTTTGTTACAAGGAGCAAAATTTATCCTTTTGTATTTTATATGGCGTGTGGGGGGATGATTTTCATAAAAAATTTCAAATTTTAGAAAGAAAAATTTTCATTTTGTTTTATTTCATTGAATTTTTTAAGGTTATTACTGCTCCATAAACCTTAAAAGGCAGTCGAAACATTCAGGGCTTCGCCCTGATACGAGCAGTCTTGTTTTTTTGTCGATGACACATATATCGAAATGTTTCGAAATGATTTGACAAATATTTTGAAATGATTATGTGCAAATAAAACAAGACTGCTCGTATCAGGGCGAAGCCCTGAATGTTCCGACTGCCTATTAAGGTTTATGGAGCAGTAAAAGCATTAAAAAATTATAAGTAGTAAAAAAAAAATGAAAAAGTTTTATCTAAAATTTGAAATTTTTTAAGAAAATCATCCCCCCACACGCCATATAAAGTACAAAAGGATAGATTTCGTTACTTGTAACACATCAATTTTGGCAAATAAGCTTCGTTAAACCAATTTGGAACGATATCTAAGACGGATTAACTCTCCGCTTACGCGTTAATAGCGCGAAAATATCGTTGGTTAATGTCCCAAATTGGTCAAAATGGCAATCTTTAAACCCCCGTAACTTTACGAAAAATGATCACAGGTGAAGTATCTTTTCAAATTTGAGCTCAAGACAACAATACCTTTACAATGATATAAAAAAATGCCGTCAAAAATGGCTAGTTAAAAAGTCGAAATTTGTCTGAAGAAAAAAAAACCCACCCCGAGCACAAATATTCCATTACTTTCGTATCGAAAGTCGGAACAACAAGGCTGAGTTCCGATAAAACAATACTAACAAGTTTTGATAAAAATCAAAACTTTTCAAAGCTTTACTTGGATTTTCTTAGTAAAACTTTTGAAGGTAAGTACTATTGTGAAAATTTTGGCGCTGCAATATTTTATCAACCACATGTCAAGCCAGTGATTCAATATGGCTCATTTATGTATGGATGGTGGAACGAGTTTTCTCTTTCAAATCAAAAACCAATGCTCTAACAGAAACTAATGATCTACTTCAAACGAAATTATGATAGTATTTCTCAAATCTCATTAAATATTAAAATCCTGACAGTTCGTGAACTCTGAGTTTATGACCTGTTAAAATTTTGTTTTCTTTCAAACTGTTTTGTTAATACTTATCTATTGGTATATAAATCAGTGCAACGATGCGACCGGCATATCCTGACAAGGTTACAGTTCTACACTAAAAGAATACACCACCAAGTATTCCTATACCTATTCCTATAATCAAAAACTTTATATTTTAAGAGAAAAACAAAACAAAATGCAACCAGCGGCCAATTTTTACCATATTTTCCGATTAGAGATGCACTTCTAGCCTGAAACTATGACCCTCCAAATCTTTCTAGTTTTTGAGAAATTGCAATTGTTTTCAAAATGTACAAAGAGAACATCTTAGAATTTTTTTAATTAGCTGAAACTTGTGCACAAACTGCTTCAAAGCCTTCCAGTTCTGGACTGGAACTTTGATACTTACTTGATTTTTACAGATCGTTTTTATCAGGTTTTACTTGTTGGTTTCAAAACCTAGTCATTTAATATTTTATATATTTTTTTCTGAGAATGCTCTAATCGATATCATAGTTTTCGTTCAAACTTTTGAGCGGAGCAAAAATCCACAAATTCAGAAATATACTTTCATCTTGGTAGTCTATTTGAGTTTTTGGGTACATTAATTTTTTTCTTTCAAAGAGTTTATTTTTGTTGTTGTGTTTATCGAATTGATAATGTTTGATTAAGTTATTTAAAACGGGAAGAATCTGAGTTGAAACTCAATGTGTCTTGTCTTATATCTATCCAATATTTAATTTGATGATATTTTGTATTGTTTCTAAAAGTATAACCATAACTTTGGAGAAAAGAAATTCTGAATTTATGTTTCACTTTCAGTTAGAAATAATTAATGAACGCTTTGGTATTCAGTTCATGCGCAGATGGTAAAATCAAGTCAAGTGGCGCATAGAATACTTAAAAATTGATGAACTATTCATTGTTTAGTCACCGCGTTTCTATGTTAATTTTTTTTTTGAAGCTTTGCACGAAAATTTTATTTCATCGCATCTTTTTTATGAAGTTTTACATACCATACAACTTGTTCAGAGCCATCGAAGGACCTGACTTGGAAAAATTTATGAGTATTAAAATTACATGCGTGCGTTTTGCTATCCTAACCGTCTGACCTGACTGAAAAAACTCGTCTTACTTTTCCCCTCATTCTCTAAATACATTATTCGTCTTTCCCTCTTTTCTCCCTTGGTTGTTTTTTTTCTTTTCCCCAGAGTTCGTTTGAATTCAGGCACATTTTTGTTTGTCCTACTGCAGTGCATTGCGTAGGTATGGCTCGGTAGTTGATGCTATGCGTAACGCTGCAAATTGAGCGATTTTCCTTTTTGTGGCTCTGTTTGTCTATTCTACCTTTCTCTCTTTTTTCTTAAGCGCGGAACAAAATAGAAAAAATGTCTGCATTACTTTTTAATCCAAGCAACAGCATAGAGAGATTTCCACCTTCGATTTTGCAATCTGAATTTTATTGCTTTGTTCTTCCCCTGTAGAGGTTCTACCAGCACAGCAGTAAAATGCAAAATGCATCAAAATAGACGCCATCTCACCGCTATGCTCAAAATCGGCATACCGATCTTACAATTCCAATTCAATAATACTTTAAAGGGGTACCTTGCGTATAATCCATAAGAGCGTACCAACAAGTATATATCAAAACTGGCCGAGTGAGCTTTTCCAGGTAATTTTCAACTTCAAATTAGTGTATACAAAAGAACAAAACTGACTTAAACCCACTTTAAAAAACTATATGAGAAAGTTTTACAGTCATTTTTTGTTTTTGGTGTTTAAGCTCGCTTGCTTATAATAGCATCAGCGTTACACCATGCCTTTGATTGGGAATAGTTTATCCCCTTTTTTACGTCAAAAGTGAAAGAAAGTAAAAACATGTAACTCTATTTGCATATTTGAGCAGATATATTTTCACAGCCGCCACGTCATTACAATTTTTATTTAAACAGCCTTATTGCGCTTATAACTGCAAAATCACTTCAGAACCGGTAGGCAGATACACGCACATACCTTAGAATCGATTACCATCACGATCACATCACGTGGTTGCATTTAAGAAGTCTGTCCGAGAAATCGAACAGTTGCAAATTCCAAGCTTTCTAGAAGAGCCCAGTTTCTCCAAGGATTACTTCCTGTTTTCCACAACTGATCCTTATTTGCCTGGCGAAGTGAACGAAAAAAGAATTCACTGTGCCTTACAAACAGGAGCAAAAAAGACACCACGGAGCAGCACATTGAAAAGATATTGATAAAAAATTCACCTCCCCCGTGTTGTAAAATAGCAGTAAAAGGAAAAGCGGGAAAAGTATCTGCATTATACTGACCATTCGTCAAAGCCACATAGATCGCCTCTTAGCATATACCCCCAAAACTGAACGCAACTCAATTCTACTTTCGATTGGACCATTATACTTCATCTAATTTAATTTTCCTACGCGTGGTTTTCAGCAAAATACGAGCTAGTAAACTATAGATGGTGTTATAAAAATCGATTACTTTGTTATAAATTTCTTATTTTTTTCGCAATATATTGTTGCTATACATTCTTGAGTTAACTTGACTCCAATATCTCAATTTCAGACCGGCAAGACTGCGTGCTTTCTCCTCTCTCATTTCCTGGGTTAATTTCCGAGGCTTGTCATATATAAGAGATAACAGCAAGAAGTCTTCTATGTTTGCTGGGGAAAAATAAGATTATCGGGGTTTCATTAATTTCAAAAGACGCCTCTCCTTATCTCAATATCAAATATTGAAGTTCCCTTTTGAGCTTTCTCTTTTCACGCTGCTGGGAACACAGAGTAGCCAGACTGAGTCAAGATGAATTTCGTCGTGAAGCAAATGGTCGGAGGTAAATAGTCTTTTGTTTTCATTGAAAACCGTTTGTAAGCCAAACAATTAAATTTTAAATTCAGGCCGCCGATAAATCATCTAAACATTTAGCGTCAATTTTAGCAGATGGAAGATAAACAATTACAGAAGGTAATATCTGTTGGGCAAATTCACCAAGTATAATCAGTGGCGCACCGAGCTCCCTCAATTATGGATGCCAAATTTGTCCAAAGGGTTCCACTAAAGGTTCCAATAAACACTAAGTATCTTTTAAGGACGCTTTTGGTGCCCATGCATACTAAACTTGAGCGGTGAGCGCGCCAAAAAAGACCAAAAAATTCCAATTTTGGCATACTTTTTCAGTTTTTCATTTTTTTGGACAATTTAGGGTTTTTATTGGGTTTTAGAGGAGCTCCGAAAATCACTTTCGTTGACCTTTAAAAGTTCGAGTAAATTTCCAGTTTTTTTTGAAAAGGAGCGCCAAATTTTTCTTACAATTTTCGCAAAAGTATGCAATTTATTTAACAAAATTTTGCCCCGAAATTAATCATTTTTTGTTTTTCTGCCAATAAAAAATTACACTAGAACTACCGGATCAAATGCTGACTCAACTATATCAAAGTAGCCTCTTATGTAGCCCAACAATATTTCAAAAGGGTATATTCTAGATCTAACATTAAGGGAGCGTTTTTGGAGAACTAACGCACCAAAAATCTAAATTTAAGATTATCAGCTCTACAATGAGGCAGTGTCTTTTTGTTATGATTTGCTATGGCTAAGAGTTTTTTTGCAAAATTTTGTTGTTTTGATTAGATTTTTGTTAAGGTTTTGCCGATTGGGAAAATGTTCAGCCCCAAAATTAATCTTTTTTCTTAATATACCTTATTAAGCTTCATCTTAGCCGATTATTAGATCATTTTTGTTTTTGGTATTTCACTATCTGTCATATTTCGTCTCAAGTGTTTGGCAAACACTTCATTGCAAACCCTAAACAATCCTCGTTAGCTGAGTTATGATACTCAACATATTACATGGTGGCATAAAGTCATAGGTTTTTCAGATTTTGCATGTTGCTTACAGAGCCCAAAAGATGTATAAAATGATGAAAAACTGTGGCCTGAAAAATTGAAAACCAAAACTTGTGAGCAAAAACAGTGATAGTTTTTTTTTCATCAATTAGAACTCTTAACAGGAAAAAAGGCTGATTTATTTAGAGAAATATTTTGACAGGTTTTGTTTCAATGAACGTACATTACAACAAAATTGCACATATCAGAGTTCAGGGTAAAATCTCGGAAGTTCTGACTGCCAGTATACCAAATAAATTCAGTATACCAAATAAATTCAGAACTGATGATTTTTTTTAAAAAAAATTTCGACTTGATTGTTTTGTCTTCGAAAGTTTTTGGCGGGTGTTGCACAGTAGTTTTGATTGTGATTGTTTCTAGTAGAAATGTTTTGAAAGTTTTGAAATATCGTGTTTTTTTACACTTACTGGCGTCTTTCTTTTTATTTGTGATTTTTTTTGTTGTGGTTTAGCTACCTTACCGTTGCGTTTTAGTTGCATATTTGTCAACAGTGACCTAATTGGACTAATTTTCAAGCTTTTAATGTTTTTAAATGTTCTGCAATTTCTTTTTGTAGTATTTGTTTCAAACTTTTGTGTTCAAGTTTTTTGTAATTTCAATGTATAATTTTTCCGCTCATTTTGATCTTTGTTTTTAGCAAGCAATCGAAAGTTCTTTTCGAAAGTTCTACCCTGGTGCTTTTGGTGGAAATGCAGTTTGTTTGGTTCCAAAGATTTTAGAAAAGTTCTTTCATGAACGTTGCAGTTTTTGGATTATGAGTGTTGGACCGAAACCTCACTTTTTTGTATCCTTCTATCTAATAATTATCGGAGAGAAATAAATAGAATTTGTGTAGCCGGAATCCACTATAATACACTATAAGAATTGCAAAAAAGATTTTCAGCCGATGATTTCTTCAGCATAATTTGTTTCATGATTTCTTTCGTAACAGCCAGGTTATCTTTCGAACTTTGACATATCGTTATGAATCGCAAGTGGTGCAAAGCTCCATTTTTGCCTCTATGTGACAACTATAGTATTCGTTTTACTTCTCGATCTCGAGCAAAAAATACCAATGGAATTTGGGAAAGTCTTAATCGAAAAGTTTTATTGGTCAGCTAAATAAAATCATTTTAAAACTTTTTTCAAAATAAACATTCATCGAGTTATTCTAAACAAAACTCATTTCTGAAAAATTTTGAGTCTAATATAGCTGAAATAGATTTCGCCATTCAGTTGAGAACTCATCTGACGGTGTTTTTGTTATAGTTTGATTGGCTTTATTTTTGTATAATCGAGGTTTTATAAAAAAAAAATTTTCCCAGTAAATTACAACATTACCAGGTCAAACTGTGCGCTGGATAGTCGCACAATTTTCTATCTGTTTCTTCCTGGATTCCAGGGACAATCCCTTAAACATGCTCACAACATTATCAGGCCAAACTCTGCACAAGATAGTCGCACAATTTTTGCATCTGTTTCTTCCTGGATTCCAGGGACAAGTCCTTAAACATGTTCAAAAGTGCAAGTAGATTCCGTTTACAAAATTTCCTAGGATTCCACGTACACATACCTGTAATGTAAATTTTGTCGGTATTTTAGTTTTGTTGCAGATTCCGCAATGAGCGAACATCGGTAGTTGTTCCAGATTCCGCAAATGTAATTGGATTTCGCATTTGTAAATGGATTCCGAAATTGTATGCGGATTATGCTCACAATTTGTGCATTCCGCTTGCAGTTTGCGGATTCCACTTACGGTTGCGGATTCGACGACAAAATAATTATACTAAACCCACATGCTATGATTGCAATGATTTGTTTACGGATTTCAAAAACTAATCCGGATTTCGCAAACTTTGTTGCGGACTCCACATCTTTTTTTGCGGGTTCCCAAAAAATGCTCTGTTTGAGCAATCATGAGCAATACAGTGATTAAGTTTTTTGTCGGTAGAATCCAAAACAGCAATGAAGATTCCGATTCCGCAACAACTCTGATTTTGGCATGTTGCAGAATCCGCTTACAATGCAAAACGCACAGTTTGGCCTCGTAATGACCAATAATATGGGCGAGTTTGATAAAGGTAAAAAAAATGATGAAAATTGATTTAGAAACTGATTTCATCGTAAACGCATGATCTCTTATTAAAATGTTTGGATGTGATTTTTGAATGAAAATGAGAAAAAGAGCGGTATGCATAAATTAACACGATGAGTTTTATCATTTCAAGAGCGAAAGTCATATGTCAGCTTTCTCAACTTGCTCTTTATTTATCAACCGTTGAAAATCAAAATTAAAAGAAGACTTTTTATCAGAACAAATGTTGATTTGAAAACGTTTAATTTTTTGGATTCTGTCTTTTTACTCTCGGGAAAGCGAGTGTCTTGTAATCGGGAAGCTAGACATTTTTCCTTTTAACAATTTTTCTTTTTTATAATTAACTTTTTTTATGAATTTTCGTAAATTGGGGCTTCTTTCGCATTTGGCCTAGAGATAGCACCACTGCCTTTGCAGACTAAGGTCTTCGGTTCAAATCCCGACGACCGTGTTTTTTTCAGTATTCATGACATTTAAAAATTCTTTCATCTGCTTTTTCGGCTTAGTTGCCCCATCAGTGATTTTTTATGCCATGTAAGCAAGAATCACGGTAAGTGCAAGTGTTTGGCCACATCACGGATCGGCACGTTACGGATTTTTTTGTCCTGTAAGCAAGTATCATGGTAGTTGGAACTAGTGTCTGCTCAAAAATTGTCGGCTTTGTTTTCGCTTCGTAAGTTTTGCTTCTTTGCTAATTAAACAATAAAAAAGTCGTCTTAATTGCCTAAATGTTCTGTTTGATCAAGTATCTTGAAATAGTATGGTATTGGTTTTTTGTTTTTGAGACGCTTTGGATTTTTTTCACTTTGTGCTAAAAATTTAAATTTTCTGAAAAACGACTTTAAAAAAAACATCAAAAGAAGGAGCGTCTACTCTTCTCTGTGCCTGCATACTACCCTAGTCTTTTTTGCTTCACCTCTCTCAGAGGCATATCTTTTCTCTGTGCCTGCATACTACCCTAGTCTTTTTTGCTTTACCTCTCTTAGAGGCATATCTTAGAGGTTAGTTTAAATGGATAGAATGGTTTTACAAAACTCCCAAATTGACCAAATTTTCTACACATAAAATTATGACCGTATGAGTAGTCAAACTTTGTTTTTTTAAACCGTTTTTGAACTTTTTTGTCTTTCATCGAAAATTTGTATCTGAGTTCAGCCCAAAGAACGGGTTGTGGGTTGTCAAATACGCGACTCAGTCCAAATTTTTTTTACACTAGAATTAATGGCCCGTGGAAAATTCAAATTACCCTCCCAATTTTATCGAAATTAGCGTGAATATCGTGAATATTAACAAGTTGCGTGAATATCTTTTGTATACGCAATTACGCCCAATGTTTTAGGCAGAAAAATATGATTCCAGAAAATGTCAAACTTTTAATTTGTTGATCGGTTTTTGGACTCTTCTCGATAACTATCTTGCCACATCTGATATCGTAGATTTAATCAAAACAACATGTTATTGTAGGCCTTTTGATTTTACTTGAAAACTACCGTGCCAATTTTCAGCATGGAAAAGGCTCATTAAGAAACCCTGTTTCTCTACTTAACGGCCACGAACTGCTTTTGCAGAAAAAAGTTATGGATTTCAAGAACTTCTGACCGTTTTGAAATTTCTGACAAAATACTTTATCAAATCTGATATAAAAGTTTCAATCAAAAGAATGAGAGTTTTTCCTACAGAAGCAGCGTTTTTTTTGTCGTTGGAAAAATTCCAATTTTTTGAAAATTTTCAGTCTTGTCACTTATTTAAGTAGAGAAAATCAGGTTTTTGGGCAAGTTATTTTTGTAAAAATATGCATTTCATCCTGCATCAGTATAAAAAACTCAAAAATGTCAAACACATACAATCAATTTTAGCGCGGACCCTAATTGTCTATTATCGATACATAAGAAAGTTTGAGTTCATTTACTTTTTTAAAACATTTTCGTGTTTTTTTTTATTCTTATGTTTTTTTTATGTGTTTGAGTTGCGATAGTCAGCAAAACTTTCTGAACTTTGATGAAGAATTTTATCAGGCTGAGCTATTTTGTTCACGCATTTTTTGCGCTCACTGCTTGTCTCTGTTTTTTGTTTAGTTTTGCGTTGAAAACTTCATTTCTTTGACGCTCATTTCTTTGAAATTTTGAATGGAAGTATTTCGTTGATGTGTTTATAGAAAGAAAACTACTGACTCTGCGATAGCGAGTGCATTGCAACTGGGTAGATTTTTTTCCGTAAATAAATTTGTTTATTGTTCTCATCTCCTGGACTTATCTCTTGCTGGTCCCCTCTGTATAAAATGATGAAAAAAAAACATACATTTTTTTTCAATATCTGCTTTATTCAAAAATATTTTTTATGTTGACTGTAATTTTACCAATTCAAATTTTTAATCTTTCAACATGCTTTTTTTCTGTTTTTTTTTTCAGCTCAAAAGGTTTTGGATTATTTCATATCGGCTTAGTAAACTTGCTCTGCGTCGCTTGATAACCGAAAAATTTTTCCGCGTGCGTGTGTATTTTGAAGACTAGGTTCAGTTTTGAATTTTCAAATTTTAAAAGTTTCTGCTTTGTTTTGCTAATTTTTTCCGATACTAATTTTTTTTAGTGTCTTGGATTTATTGAATCTTCTTAGTAGCTTTCTTATTTTGTATCACTGGTGGTGACGGTCTGATATAAATTTTTTCTTCAGTTTAGTCTGGTTTTCCAATTATTTAATTTTCCAAGTGCGTTCGAATTATTCAAATGATTACATGCGCGCTCGCCCCGATATTTTTTTTTCTTTACAACTGAAATAACTTGGCAGTAGAGATTCTAGTTTTATTAAAATACATTTTTGTTTTTGAAATTTTTTTTACAGTTTGTTGTTGTCGAACAGTTTTGCTGAACTCAGCTTCACGAAAAAGTTGAAAATGATTGTAAAACGATCAGATGTCGAAAATTTGTTGCAATTGAAAATTAAATTGTAATCAGTTATATATTTGTTGTTGTAATTGTTGCCATTGGAACTAACATTGAAATCAGTCATAGATTTGCTGTAGCTAGGAGATGAACATATATTAAGGTCATGCAATTGATCAAAAAAGCAATCCGCGGATAAGTTTTTTTTAGATGGAAACTGATGCCATTTTTGGCGTTATTGTATCAAGAAGGGTTACAATTGCCAGAGCAAGTGTTCTGTAATCAGGAGTTATCTTTTTTCCCGTAAGCAACTTTTCTTACAAAATTTCAATGTGCTTTCCTACTGAATCTTAAGAACTTACAAGGGTTTTTGTTTTTGGCGCAGAGGTCAAACCATGTTTTTTTTAATATGTATGCAATTGAAAAAAATTTTCTGTAACAATTGATTTGTCGTTTTTTTTTGCGCTGTTTTCTTTGTATATGTTTACCCTTAAGGGTATTGCAACCGGGTACTTGATTTTTTCCAGTAAATAACTTTGGTTAAATAATGGTCAATTTCAGAATCGTAAATTTCAAGATCTGCTCAATTTCTTGAAAATTCAATTAAAACTACCTTTATTTAGATAATAAATAGGTGTAGTCCGATTCCGGTTTCAGTTTTTTTCAAATACTTTTCTTTAGAAAAGGTTTCAAGAATTTTTTGCGGATTCGTCGTTTTCGGCCTAGTTTCCATCGGTTGATTTCCCTTTTTCTGTAAGTTGTCTTCTTACCACGTCTGATTTAATTAATTTTGTTTTTTTGAAGTTTTTTTGGACTAAATGGTTTCGGTTGATGTTGCATCGGCCTAGTCAAGTTAAATTTTCTAATTTTGACGGTACAAAAAGCCTTTTTGACAAAATCGGGTGCTATAAAAATATATGGAATGGGTTTTTAATTTTCGCTTTTGTAAGACGCTTCCAATTTTTTTAAATCACATTTCAACAAAAATTTTGGACAAGTAGAAAACTACTCTACCGAAATTCAAAAAAGTGTATCAATAAAGAAAAGAGCATTTATTACCTGCATAGTGCCTGCATAGTTCCCTTGTCTTTTTGTACTTTACCTTACTGTCTACAGCCTTCAAAAAGTCTGTAGGGGAATGCTTGACCCATATTTCCGATTTTTTTTCCGTTTTCTCAAAACTACTCTCTCAAGTCTGCGATTTTGGGTTCAATGGATAGAACGAGTTTTGGAAAGCTCACCTGCATAGCAAATACGCTCAATTTTTTTCTTTAAAAATTTATGGCCTTCGGAAAAGTCAATAATAGAAATTTATAGCCTTTGGAAAGTCAATAAATCATTTGAAAAGTCAAATATGTTTACACAAAAAAAGTATGAATCACGGAACAGTCAAATTTTTTTATTTCTGTTTATTTTTTGGAAACTTTTTTACTTTTCCCAAAAACTACCTTTTCAATTCTTAAGTTAGGTTTTCGGGTGCAACCGAGAGACCCGGTTTTGGTAATATTCCTTGTTTAATTGGCCACGACCTTCTCATCGATGATAAAAGTGATAAATTTCGGAAAGTCAAGTTTTTGAACTTTCGACCGTTTTTTTTAAAACTTTTTGATTTTCATAGAAACTATATTATCAAATTTGACATGAATGGTTCAATCGTAAAAACTGGTTGCGAGAAATTTCCCACCGAAGCAGCGCATCCTTATTTTTTTGTAAGTAAAATTTTATGTATTTGGGAAGATAATAATGTCTTAAAAACTTTCACTCTTCTCACTTATTTTAGTAGAGAACCAAGCAAGGTTTCGGGCAAATAAGTAAAGTCCAATTTTTGAAACTATCCATTTCATCCGGAATAGGTAAAACAATTACCAAAATTTTCAAAAAGCTCTTTTCAAGTTTTACTAGGCCCCCTAGTTTTCTTTTATTGAGTATTTGAACATTCATTAATTCTTTTTTTTTTCGGTTTATTATCTTTTTCTTATGTATCTGTTGTTTGGTAGGTGTTGCAAAGCTAAGCTTTGCCTCTTTGTTAAAGTTTCAATTTCTTTTAAAAATTTAATTAGCAAGTAAACTAGCAATATGCAATTATAAACCAACAATTATGTCATAAAAAAAGAGACAGAAAGGCCAGCATATTTTTGAAAAGTACTCTCGATAGCACTTAAGTTAACTTAAAGCTATTATTCACAGCGCGGGACAAACTTGTTAGATACAAAAATTGGTGAAATTTGATTTAATGCATGTCAGCCGTTTGATACAGTGCATTTAATGCATGTCAGCCATAGTTTTTTTTTGAAGAAAAATGATGCAAAATGTATTATTGTCGATTTACTTTGCTGTGAGCTCAAACATTATTAAGAATTCGTTCTCAGAAAAAAATCACAACTTTTAATGCTATTTTTTTTCCAGTGTCCAGTGTAGGGCGTGTCGGTTGTAATTTAGTTGAAATGATTTCTTCTTCTGATGTTGAACTCAGTTTTTTTGTACTTTGATTGGTATGAATTGTTCCGGTTGTCAGACATAGTCAGACAAACAAAAACTGTTGATAAAAATATCAAACCGTTGATGAGAGGGTAACTTGATTAATTCTGCTATAGTGTAGCAGTTATTGTTCCGACTTTCGATACAAAAGTAACGAAATATTTTTGCTCGGGGTTTTTTTTTTTCTTCAGACAATTTTTCTTCAGACAATTATTGACGGAATTTTTAAATATCATTCGAAAGGTATTGTTGTCTTGAGCTCAGACTTGAAAAGATATTTCACCTGTGATCATTTTTCTGAAAGTTATGGGGGTTTAAAGGTTGCCATTTTGGCCAGTTTGGGACAATTAACGCGCGATATAATTCGCGATATTAACGCGTAATTGTAGAGTTAATCCGTCTTAGAAATCGTTCCAAATTGGTTTAACGAAGCTTATTTGCCTTAGTTGATTTGTTACAAGTAGCGAAATCTATCTTTTTGTAATTTATATGGCGTGTGGGGGGGGATGATTTTTATTGAAAATTTTCAAATTTTAGAAAAAAAAGTTTCATTTTGTTTTATTACTTTTAATTTTCTAATGTTCTTACTGCTCCATAAATCTAATAGGCAGTCGGAACATTCAGGGATTTGCCCTGATACGAGCAGTCTTGTTATATATCAATCCTGCAACTCCTTTTCCTCATATAATCGTTCGATATTTAAAAAAATATATATGCATGAATTTTTCCTTGGAGTCGGAAATCTCTGTGCTACTTGAGCAGTAAATGACTCATTACCTGTGAGTTTTTTGAATTCTTTTGGTCAACTGAGCAATGTTAAATCAGATACAAAGCGACTCGCATGAGAATGAATACTCTAGTTTTGCGACTTTCCTTTGAAATGTCTAGGAATATTTTTTTCTACTAGATTTGAAGTTTTTCAAAAATCAATAAACACAAATTTGAAACAATTTTTCGGCTTTGTTGAATTTTTACCTCAGTGTAAGTGTCAATGTGACTAATTTTACGCTCACTTCCGCCTTTTTTAATTCAACTATCTTTCCACAATTTAGTTTCGAATGCCTTTTTAGAAATCACCGCGTATGATATAATCCTTAATAAAAAACTGGAAAACAATCACCCATCAGTTATTTTAAATCAGCAGTTTTTAAATTTTTATAATATAAAGAAAATGTTTTTTTTTCTATTCCGAGTGTTGCCATCAATATGTATCAAACGAGAGTTGAAACAATTACTTTCTCTGCAACATATCGAATTTTCTAGTTAAATAAATTTTTTGTTCACAATTTTTGGGTGAACACAGAATTATATATTGCTCATTTGTTTTTTAAGCTACATATCTATTTTAAATTTGAGCACTCGCTTTTTTTTCTAACTGTCGTTTTTACTATTCATAACTGCTTTTTTTATTAGTCTAGAACAGCTATTTCTGCAATTCTGATTGTGAATGCAAAAGAGTTGATATTTTGTAGAGCTTTGATAATTCCAAAATTTTTTGCGTAAAGAAGTCATCAAACATTTTTGGTCAATTCCGTCATGAAAAAGTTTAAATTAATAGATTTATTGCATCAAAATTAGTCATATTATAGTTTATCTAAATCAGGGCTCAGATTTTAAACGAATTTTTAATCTATATATATATTTTTTCTATGTCACCATAAAGCTTCGATGGCTCGATATGATCATCATCGAGAAGCATTCAAATTTTTATATTATTTGACTGAAATTGATATGGAATTTTGATTATTGTTTAGTTTTTTGATACGAAATTAACGGAATATTTGTGTTCGGGGTAGGTTTTTTTCTTCCGACAAATTTCGACTTTTAACTTGCCATTTTTAACGGAATTTTTTTTATATCATTCAAAAGGTATTGTTTTCCTGAGCTTAAATGTGAAAAGATATTTCACCTGTGATCATTTTTTGTAAAGTTATGGGGTTTAAAGATTGCCATTTTGGCCAATTTGGGACAATTAACGCGCGATATATTTCGCTCGCGCTATTAACGCGTAAGCGAAGATTTAATCCGTCTTAAAATCGTTCCAAATTGTTGAAAGAAGCTTATTTGCCATAATAGATTTGTTACAAAGAGAGAAATCTACTCTTTTGTCCTTTATATGGGGAGTGGGGGATGTTTTCATAAAAAATTTCAAATTTTAGAATTTGTTTTTCATTTTTATTGTTCCGACTTTCGATACGAAAGTAACGGAATATTTGTGCTCGGGGTGGGTTTTTTTTCTTCAGACAAATTTCGACTTTTTAACTAGCCATTTTTGGCGGAATTTTTTTATATCATTCAAAAGGTATTGTTGTCCTGAGCTTAAATTTGAAAAGATATTTCACCTGTGATCATTTTTCGTAAAATTATGAGGGTTTAAAGATTACAGTTTTGGCTAATTTGGGACAATTAACGCGCGATATATTTCGCGCTATTAACGCGTAAGCGGAGATTTAATCCGGCCTAAAAATCGTTCCAAACTGGTTGAAAGAAGCTTATTTGCCATAATTGATTTGTTACAAGGAGTGAAATCTATTCTTTTGTAGTTTATATGGCGTGTGCGGGGATGATTTTCATGGAAAAAGTTTCAAATTTTGGATTTTTTTTTCATATTTTACGTTTAATTTGTTAAGGATATTTATGTTATTACTGCTCCATAAACCTTAAAAGGCAGTCGGAACATTCAGGGCTTCGCCCTGATACGAGCAGTCTTGTTTTTTTTACATTTAATTTTCTTGTTACTACTGCTCCATAAACCTTAAAAGGCAGTCGGAACATTCAGGGCTTTGCCCTGATACGAGCAGTCTTGTTATTTTTTCTTAATGTTTGTTCTTTACTGAGTTGTTGTTATGTCTAAAATAGATTTTGCGGACAAATAGTATTCGATGTAGATTAAGGTTATCCCTAAAATAGTACTTTTTTGTCATTTAATGTCTATTGTATATATTTTTGGTATGCGTTTTGGGGTCCTTTGATCAGGTATGAATTGAATGGTTTTTTCAAATTCAACCAAATTTAATTCAAAAACCATTTCCCATTTCTCATTTACCTGTCTGCTAAAAATGCTTAATTAACTTCTAAAATTAAACAAGAAAATTTATCAAAAAGAGCACGAAGACGACATTATAATTAGCATCTATTTCAGAACTTAAATGAAAGCACTCAAACCATTTGGCCATCGTTATTTATAGGTGCAAGATAATTTTTAAAAAGACAAAACATTACTAAAATCTATTTGAAAGCGCTGTAAAAGTTATGAGAGTTTAAAATCTTTAAATTAAGCGATTTGTTGCAGAAAATTATGGAAAGTATACCAATGTCAATTCAACTTGCTTTGAGCTCGAGAAGCTTTAAAAATTCGGTTTCAGCCTTAAATCAGGAGTATTACTATCTTGAAATTTTGTCCCAGCTCAGCGCTACAAAATCAAGCCCTCAGTTTTGTTCCAGTTTCTTTTTTAAGAAAGTCACCAAAAAAGATGTTTGCAGTGACTTGTAGCGTAGAAACTTTGAATGATGGATAGGATATTGAACGTGAAAAGTGCGAGTAATCATACATTGGAGTGGCATATATTGAAATGTAATGAAAAGAGGACTTTCAAACTATTGCTCTGGATGTTAATAACGGTGCTCGAGGTGGCAGGTATCTGGCAGCTGGTTGAGATGAGAGAGTTTTGCTTCTTTGCTGGATTGTTTGAATGTATTCGAATCCCTGCTACCCAAAACAATCAAACAAACAAACGGGGTTGCGCTATTTACTCAATCAAATTAGTGACTTTCTACTTTTTGTGATAATTTGGTCATAATATTAATGACAACTCTTTATTCATTCCATCCGCACCCTATGGTGTGCATAGCAACGAATATCCACTCACTGTGAAGGACTTATTCAATAAAAGGCTAGCCATATGCGACTTTAGCCTCAAATTTATCGCATTTTGCAATTGAAGGAGTCGGGAGGGGGGGGGGGGGGGGGAAGGAGATCTTATAAATGATGTCCTTCTTATGTTATAGACCAGATGAAGAACCTGACTGGGGGCGGGGGCGATGAGCCGAAGGAGGCGGCGGGAGGGGGTGAGGTGGATCCGGAGGTGGAGGAGGAGCGACAGAGGATAGAGGAGGAGAGACGACTCAAACACGAGAGATTCGAGGCCGAGAGGTGCAAAATGCGACAGGATATTAGAGACAAGGTCAGTTCTTGTTATATTATAACTAATTAACTCTGTCTAGAGCGTGGATGAAGCTATGGAAAAAACAACACGAATCGATGAATGTTGCCTAACGATTAATGTTGCCTAATCAATGACGTGTTGCTTGTAGATCCCATATTGCGAAAACTTAAGAAAACTGTCGAGAGATTATAGCGTGTTTTTGTTCCGACTATCCGTAGGCGGACGTTTCTGTCACGCTATTTTAGAGAATCGAAGGTTAACTCGTGAAGCATCGAAATTGGCGTCATGTTAATGTCTCTTCAGTCTGTTATCACACACCGGAATGCTTTTGAAAGTTAATTGGTGTCACGTAAAATTTTATTCTTTGTACAAAATGAACTCCTGGATTTCTTTTTTAAAATTGCTCTAAGGTCGTGGCATAATCGAGATGTCGATACAAACGTTTTGCGCAACTATATTTTAATAAGATTTAACTTAGATCTTGTGACATATGGATGCACACAAAAAATTAAGCATCATCCACCAAACAAGAGTGAATCTATCGGTAGCAAAGTTTTTTATAGACATTTTAAACATGAAATCGATTTCTTGCAGTAGGAGGAAGCTTAAAAAAGGCAGCGGCAAGTGATTTAAAGATTTTTTGTTTTCAAACTTGGAAAAGGTGATAAAAATAATTAATAAAGTTATACAAATTTGAAGAGTTTAGCGCATGCTCAACTTCATTTTTTTTTTTGCAAAAAGTTGCGACTACTGTAAAAGCTTGCAGTAAGATACGAATATACTAACAAACGTCCCCTTTGGTATCTACTAAAGAATTGCCACACCTATAAATAAAGGCAGTAAAAAGCATACACTAGAGCTTTGTATTTAAAATTCGAATGTTGCTCTACAGGATATTCGATAGCTGAGGTATTCGGTATCTATAGCTGGGTATATTTCTGAGCAATTTCAAATCTCGCAAGATGTTTGCAAGGAATCAAGCGTGGCAGCGTGTTAAAGCCTTTTCAATCCTGATTCCGATTCTTAAAAAGTTAATTAAAAAACTGCTCATTATCTGAATAATCATGCTTTTCAGACCGAGTTTCTGATATTCAGAGTATAGAATATTTACTCCCTCAATGGCACAAATTGTACTATAATTTGAATTTTTTGAAATTGAAGCTCAAGCTCTATTTCTGCTAGTGAAAAAGTCTGAGAAGATTTGAAAAAAATTGAATTTTTTGACTTTGAAACAATTCAGGAAAAGTTTTGAAATTTCTCAAAAAGTGGTTTAGTGTTGTGCAATTTTTCGATAAAAACTTAGCGTAACAATTTTTTTGATGAAAGTTGTTTGTTTTTTATGGGAAGAAAATCATGGTCGTATGATTATGTTTATTTTGCACGGCAACCGAGTAATTTAGTTAATATCTTTTGTTTTGTTTTGTTTTGCTACTGCACTTGTTTTCATGGTCAAAAGGCGACATATTGAATTTTTAAAAGCTCTTTTTTATGCAAAACCAAAATACCAAAGTTTGAAAATTATGATTGAACGTGTCTAAGTTCTGTGAGGTTTTTTTTGATATTTTCAGTTAAATTTAAATTATATTAAATTCATTTGATTAATTGTTTTATCATTCTTGTGGCTCTTGACTCATCTGCGTTTGTGTATATACTTCCTGGCAATCACCTAGCTGAACTACATTATACCTGTATTTCGTTTAACGACTACCAGTAAAATTTTCAAAATTTCATCTAACTGTGAACTGAGTTATTAAGAAAGTTTTTTTATTTAGGTGAGAAAATTTGAACACTTCGTTTAAATGTAGCTTGCCTTTAAATCTTTATTTCAGATCTATTATTTTACACTAGCAGTCAACGATGTGTGATACTACAAACCTTCTTTTTTTCTAAACATTAAAAGTGTTCACTCATTTAGAAAGTTCACTGTCGCATTGGAAACTGCGTAGCATCTGTCCTCTGCTTCATGTTAGTAGTGCTTGATACTTTATAGGCGTTTGGGTTTAGCGTCTAAGACTCAGATTTTCTAGGTCGCAGGTTCGAACTCGAAACGTAGCCGAATTTTTTTAAATTCCAGGCTTATTTACAATTATTCTTATTGCACTTAAATAGCTGCTTTTTGGTCGTGTTTTTGCTAGTATTTGCAAAGCAAAGCTTCGCTTCTGTGTTTTATGATGCGTTTGAAAAAACGGTTCTTTTTTAGATCAAACTTATCTGTTTTTAGGATGAAATTACTAATAACCATATTGAAAAGTAATTGCCAGAGAGAAATTTCCGCAAAACTTTCGATTGTTTATCCTAAACCCACGATATTGTAAACATTTTTTTGCTTTTTTGTTTTCTAGTTCAATTTTGAATTGAAAAAAGTAGGTGTTTTTTGTACTTGTTTTTGTGAAAAATGGTTTTTTTTGAGGTTTAGCTTTTTGTTTTAAGCAATTTGCCATTTCATCAAAACGGCCTAATTTTTAGCTTGCAAGCCGAATATCATTGATTAAGTTATGAGTACAGTGTCATCGGTGTACAAGATTGCCCTTGTGTCGTCGTCCATCGCTGATAAAAAAGAGATCCAAACATTTTTTTATTTCTGGATAGATTTTTTTAGAGTTTTACGGTTGACTTGTTATTTCTTTTTCATTTAAACCTTTTTATTCCAACTTTTTTCATTGAATTTTTCATCTCAAGCCAGGGACGGTTCGAGGAGGCGGATTTTCAAAAATTTTCAAAAATATTTTCGATCCTTTTTTTAGGTCGTCTAAATTGATTTTTCGAGCTCTTTCAATGCGCCGCAGGCAAAACTTTGAAAAAAAAAACAGGCCAAAAAAGGCGTTTGGGGTCTGTCAGCCAAAAATGGCTATCTCAAAATAGTACAAAGGGTCGGCAGGGGGTCGAATCCCTGAAAAGAAGGGCGTGTCCAACCTCACACCCCCGCCCCCTCCCCCCATAAATCTGCCTCTGTCTCAAACTATAGATTAGTTTTTTTTGCATAATTGAAAATCATTTGAATATACGATTGAAGCCCCGATTAGCAAAATTCAATTTATTTAGAGTTTTGTTCAAGCGATCATGAACGACCAGTTTTTCTCATAAATGCTCAAATAGACATTTTGTCATTTTTAATTTTGCTATATCATTTTTAATTTTGCTATATCTCCTCTGTCATTTTTAATTTTGCTATATCTCCTCTCAAGGACGTTACAACTGAAAAATAGGTACAATTGGAGCCAAATCAAGCTTTGTTCTCTAAATTATAAGCAATGACACTTTATTTCAATGTTTCGCAGTTTCAAAAAAGTGTTCTTTTTTGTAATCAATTATAATTTTTCGTCATTTCAAAAATCAATTAGCAAAAGAGAACAAAAAGCCTTGCTTGTTGTGTTAACTGTTTCTTTCTTTCAGTACAACATCAAGAAGAAGGACGACCCCGCCCTAGCTCCCCCTGCACCGGGTAGGGTGGGGAGGGGTCAGTTCTCGCCTATGCCAGTGAAGGACGAGGACGATGTGGATTTGACGATGGAGAATCTGAATGCGGAGAACGTGGGCAAGAAGGCCAACTTCCTGTTCAAAACTGCCAAAACTTCAGTCATGGGCATGTTCGGAGGGGGCGAGTGAAGTGAAGTGAAGTGGAGCTGAAGCGAAGAAGGAGTGAACAAACTATACTACAGAATCATGATGGGGGGCTGTAGGTGGTATTTCAGTCTCTGGGAAATTCCGAATTCTTAAAAATTACGCATTCACTAGTCTACGAAAGTAAAATGAAGCCATTAAGCTAGAAGAACAAGTGTTTAGCTTAAATTCCATTTAAAATGGAGAAAAAATTACTCGAAATTTCGAAATTATTAAGCTCATTTAAATATAATCAGTCAAAATTTAAGATCTTTGTTGGAATTTGCCGAAGACTGAATCACAGTCTAAAAACGGGAGACTGAAAAGATGTGAAGAAAACTTAAAATCAAAATTACCAAAAATTTCACTTGAAGCTGTATATCTCGCAGTTGTAATGCAAATTCTAAATAAACTCTTAACCTGTAGCCGCACAAACCGAACTGTATATTTTATATTTTTCCGGTATATTTTGACAATTGACCTGAAAGTGCTAAAATTGCGAATTCGGTATCATTTTTAGATATTTAGTTTACTTGATGTTGGAATTGCTGCTGAAAAAAAATTAAAAATAAGTTTCACAACAGCATTTCCATATTGTAGTTTGTTTCAAATTGTATGTTTGCTTTGGATGATTTCTGCATATTCGATATGAGTTTACTAGTCTGAAAAAGGTTTTGCCACTGGAGAAGAAAGCTTTCAAAGAGCTTTACTGGCGGGGTACGCCACGAAAGGTGGCAGGGCGCCCCGCAAAAACAGTACTCACTCACAGCAGACAGAGGAAGTAAAAACGTCTATAGGCCAATTCAGAATTGGCTAGAAAGAGTTAAACGAAGGGGATAACGTCTAAAGAGCAGTTGAACTGTCGTTCAGTTTTAAAGACAAAATGAGACAACCCGGGTTGACAAAAAATGCTTATCATACATTTTTCATATTTGAAAAAATGCTTATCATACTCTTTCACACAATTTCATAGAGCAAAAGTATATGTATGAAAATAGCAAAATAAGTATTTTTTCCATATATGAACTTGTATGATAAAATTTTTTTCCATACTATGAAATTGTATGATAAGCATTTGTTCCATAAATGAAAATATAAAAAATTTTTGTTTCGAAATTTCGTGTTTCAACCGAAACACTAACCAAGGATTTTTGTCTAAGAAATATCAATATCAACCGATTCTAAATCGTTATATAGAAATAGTTCTAACCATTTTCATCCACTTTTTTTTATACTCATTTTATACAGATTTGTACAGATTATTTTCAAATTTTCTCGACTATCATCATTGAGAACACAAAATTTTCATACTCGTCCAACTCTTCTCGCAAGACGCTAGACGGTCTTGTAATGATATAATGAAGTATTGAGATAAAATATGCCTTTTTTTGGGTTGATGTTCGGCCTGAAAAAACTATGAGTATAACTAATAAGTAAACTCTTTGCACCAAAAATGTCTTGTTTTAAGCATGTTACTTGCGTAAGAAACTAATTAAACTGCGGCTAGAACGTTGATAATGAAATCTCATTTGAGAAAAAAAGCATACTTTTTTTATTCAATACTGAGGGAATCCTTAGGTTTGCGAAATTTGTAAAAGATTCTCTGAATTTCCTACAACTCTAGGAAACCTTGCTCTCTGTTATTTGCCCTGACGAAAATTTTTCTATAGTAGGAAATTCTGCTCAAGCTTCGAAACTTTAAAGAATAGTTATATTTAATCAAATTTGTTAAAATTTTCATGGAATTCACAACCTTAAAAAATCTATTTGAATCGATATAAATTAATTTATTTAGGCAAAATTACCGTAAAAATCCGTTGAAAGTGATTCGAAATCGAATTACGTATCTAAATGGGATACTTAAAATCAATTTTCAATCAATGCAGTATTTGATCTGTATCAAATTTGGTTTGAATTGATTCCATTTCAAGTTTGTCAGTGCGAGTGGTGTAATTAGTTGATTACACAGGTAAAAATCTCATGTCTATTTGCTTTGTGAACGTCTAATTGTGAAAAAACCTCCTGGTTGATGACTGATCTAAATGACTTACTTTTTGAATTGATGCAGAAATCTTTAGTGAGGTTGCTTTTCGGGACAATAATGCTCAAAGAAAAAAGCTCAAGCATAGCAGGCTACAGCTTTAGACAAACGATTAATCTCTAGCACTGCTTATAACATAAAATATGAAATAATTTCAACTAATATTTTCCATTTTTTATCCAAATGTCTATTAATATCTTTTTTTTTTGTATTGCGTTGGATTATTTTCATCTCATCTTTCGATACAATTCGGTAGAGAAAGCGCAAACTGGAAATCAGTGAGTTCAAAGGTCACTATTTTTTCCTTAATGGACTATTAGAAGTAAATTTCGTTTCCTTTGGTTCACGCTACTAGTCAAATTGCAGAAAAGCCAATATTTAAGGTGCTGAATTTATGCAGACTTAATTTCAAACTTATTTTTCAGGATGTCAGTGAGTGCAGAAGAAAAATGCTTCCACACTCTCCCATTATAATTCTTCATACTTCGAAAGTCTACAGGAAAAAACTTATGGCCAACAAGGCAGTGAAGTCTAAACTTTTCGATTTAAAAGCTCAAAACGAGAGGGGAGGAAGCAGACGAGGTAGCGTTTGAGCGAAAATCATTTATTTTTGGCTGAACGCTTAAAAAATTGCCTTAATCTAAAAGAGATCCGACAAAAAATTACGAGAAAATTGAACTATTAGTTTTTGCTTGTAGACTTCATTAAATTCTTAAAATTTTAGTTTTAGTTTTTATGATTCCTACTTTTTCATTAATACGAGTTTGTTTTTTTTTGCATAGTTCAAATCAGCAAGTTTGCTTAGTTCAAATTATGCAAAAACAAAAAGTAAAATAATCTGACTGAAAAAAATATATATATTGTATTAGAAGCAAAACACAAGCTATCTAATTCACAAAATTCATAAAAACCAGTGCTACATGTCATCACTTTAAATTCTATGATGTTTATATTTCCATCACTGAATGTGAATTTTTAGCAAGCTGTTCAAAAACAAAAGGTGAAGTGTGCTGAAAAATAACATGACTAAAATAATATTAGAAAAAAACATAACCTTTACATGTAGATTCAGTACGAATAACAAAATTGTATGAGAAATCAAATAACTTACAGAGAAATTTTTTCCTCCCCGTCCTTTTCCTCCACAGTAAAATGACTCCAATCGGGAAAATTAGGTGGAAAAAATGAAAAGTAGAAATCACTGACTTCTATGTCCATTATTTCTATTATTGCACATTAATGGACTTTTACCAACAAACGTCATTCTTTTTTCCTCACCCCTTCTACTCAAATTGCAAAATGGCAAATTTCAACTTGCTGAACTTATGTCTGCTTACTTTCGTACTCATTTTGCAGGTGTCAGTGAGTGAAGAATAAAAATGCATCAGCATTCTCAAATATAATTGTTGACGAACGTTTATTAGACATTTAAATAGCCAAGAAAGACTTGAATTTCATTTTTTTTTGTTTTACAACATTGTAAAGTGAGAAGGGAGAAAGAATAATGAGATAAACTTAAGCGAAAAACACTTTCAACAAATCCTCGATTTGAAAGAGATTCGACAAAAAAGCATGCAAACTAATCGATCGTACATTATGTGTTAGTGGCATTTGATAGCTTTTTTAAATCTTCATTTTAAATTTTACAACGTTTACACTTTCACATCAAAAGTGAATATCCTTGCAAAAAGAAAAAATTGCTCTCTTCAAATTGTTCAAAAACAATAAGGATGGTGCTCTGGCTAAAAATAAATTATTTTTTTTTACACAGACAAAACCTAAGCTGTTAATTTTTCGAAATTCAGAAGCACAAATGCTAGATGTAGCCTAAAAAACGAAAGGGAAAAATGCTTGAGAAATCAAAACAAAGAGCGTTTTTTCTTTTTCCCCACCTGACTTAAGCATCAGTTTCACGATTTGACGAGGGGTTTTACAATTTTAAAAAAGAAAACCAATTATACTTTTATTGGGTAATTGGTTCGCATACAAAGTTTTGTAACAATCGGAAAAAATTAGGGAGTGGGAAAAAAGAACAAGACTGCTCGTAGTAGGGTGAAGCCCTAAGTTTTTCGACTGCTTTTTAAACTGTATGAAATATAAATTTTTTGGAGACTTCTTGTAACCTATCATCCGCACGCTAAGTAAATTACGACGTGATAGATTTTGCAGAGAGCGAATTATCACAAAGACCAAATAGCATGCCTCAATGCAATAAGGAACAATTTCTAAGACAGATTAGGTCTCCGCTTACGCGTTATTAGCACGAAATTTTGAGCATTATTTAACCCAAACTGACCAAATGAGCAAAATTTAAATTTCCGAATCTTCACAAAAAAATAATAACGACTGAAATGTCTTATTTTCTGAAATGTCTTATTTTCTGAAATGTCTTAAATTTGAGCTCTGGACAAAAATAACTTTCGGATGATAAAAAAAATTAAGTCAAAAACTGCTGGCTAAAAAGTTGGAAATTGTCAGGTTAAAACAATCACATGTGCACAAGTATTCCGTCACTTTCTTCAAAACTCGGAAAAAGAAAACTTTTCTAGTATACTTCATTGAACATTCGAATTACTCAAAAAAATTTAACACATTTTCACAGGGTTTGTATGAATAGGGAAAACCGTTGACTTCAAAGCAACTATTTAAAACAAAAGCTGAGTACAAGAAACAGTTCAAGATGTTGATCTTTTATTAGGAACAGAGAGCAAAAAGAAAGAAGTGAATCAACTGGTGATTGTGCGTCGGAGTATAAATCGGGAAACGTTTCGGAGGAACAACTATCAGTACAAAGCATATACAATTTATGACACAGTGGTCCTTACAAAGTTCCTTGAGAATAAAACACCTATGGCTCTGAAATCCTTTAATTATCATGATTTAGCAATTTTATGTTTAGTTATATTGTAAAACCTCCTCCCTCGCCATTTAAAGTTAGAAGTTTAAAAAAACCTCTAATTTACAGTTTTGAAGACAAGTAAATCAGCAGAGTTTTGCTTCCCAAACAGTAAAATAGGTTGAAGCGAGCATATTTCTTGATATAAACAATATAGCTAACTCGATTTTTAATCTGAAAAGTTTGTGTCTCAACTTTTTTCGCGAGATTTTTGAAATGAATAATTTATACATAAATAAGATTTCAAATTACTACACCTGTTTATCACAGTTGCTTTTCGAGGGACCATTCTATCATAGTAGTACCTTAAAGTATTACGATCACATACAAAAAAAGTGTTTTCATCATACGATTGAGTTTGAATCTCTTCTGCTATCATAAGCAAACTATTATTTTCTATTACTCTGGTTTTGTCGATTTATAAACCAATTGTTTCCAAATCGGATTATGGTGGGGAAGACCTGGGACATGCATAAACGTACGTTGTAACACGTTTATGAAGGGAGTAGCGTAAGCTATCATCAATTAACACGTTTGCATACTATTCTGTAGGCCATTTTTTGCATGCAATCATGCAATCGGTCTCATCATGGGGGTTTAAAAATTTGGACGACAAGCAAATTAGACGATCAGAAAAAATTTAAAACATCTTTTGGCTGAGAAGATAATGGTTGTTCAAACCGAATTCAGTTTAATAGTTTGACAGCTGTATTACTTATGCAATTCAAAATTGTAATTTAGTCTTTCGATTTAATTTTCAGAATTTTAAATTTTGAGAGCAAGAATCTTGTAGTCGGAAAGCAAAATTTATTTTTCGCGTATCAAAATTATTGCAGCGACAAACGGTTGTTTAAGAATGAGTAAATTAATGAGATTTGAGTGATAGAGCCAAAAGTATTTAAGATTGAATATACACCATGAATCACCCGCACAAAGTTGCTCAAACCCTTCACTAAAGGTTATGTTTCATCAGCTAATTCTAACAAAAAGCTTTCAGCTTTAACCGAATAAGAAAGATCAAATCCAGTTCAGTTACGATAACTCACCAAAACCCCACCTTTCAATTAGGCGGTTCCTAATGGAATGTCTCGGAAAATTGCAGTTTTGCATTATCGCAAGTTTTTTTTCGTCAAAGCGTCTGCAAGCTAGTTTGCTGTTGATGAAAACGTTACTGTCACCTTCTGGCAAAATACTTCGTCTTTCCATGGCTCATTGAAAGGTTATTAAGGGCAATAATACCTTGATTATCATTCAAAACTTCCTACGGCCTTTTACATAATATGCCTATGTCGGTAAGTACGCCCTGTAAATGAATTTTTTTCTTTACTGTTTCGAATACAGCGTTGTGTTCTGCTTCGGCTGTTGAAGTCGATACACAACGCTGGAGTCTGCTAGATCAACTTATTACACTTGACTTGTCCCTAAGCTTAAAACAGTATTCTGAGTAACTTCTTTTTTCTATATTTCCAGCCCAGTCCTTATACAAATAGCTAACAAGATTCAAAGCCTAATCCCTCCTATATACTAAAGGTAAATTTTTGTTCCTAGCAGATATCTTGGAGAATTTTTCCCGGCTTTCCAATGCTTTTCACCTGGGTTTTCCACAAAAGAACTTAACAGTTTTGCTGCTAAGCAAATATCGGGTCTACTTGAAGAAGCTAAGTAATTTAGATAACCAACAAGTCCTCAATAGTCATAACTTTCCATATTTTCTTCTTCTGTGCCACCGTCTAAAGGACAATCTTCTTTTGCCAGTTTATCGTTTTCACCAATAGGGGTCATTTTGCTTCGGTCATCTTAAATCTTGATAACAATTTTTCAACATATTTCTCCTGTCCTATCCCAATTTCGCTTTTGAATAATCAATTTTCAATCATAAGAACATTTTAAGATCACTTATCCGACTTATCTCAAATGTGTCACAGATACGTTTTCAAACCAGCTGCAGAAACTTTTGTCTGCTCCACAAACCACTATATCATCAACCCACAAACAAATTAAACCTTCTATCTCTACCTCATTTCTCCTAACAAGCAAGCAGTCATCAAAAACTGAATTTTCAAAGCGAACTCAAGATAGCCTTTTGAAGTCCTATGCCAGTTTCTACCGGACTGCTTTAGTCCAAAAGGATTTTTCTTCAGAAGACGAACTAGTGGTTTTTCTTTTTCATCAAACTTCTCGAACCCTTCAGGTTGCTTCATAAAAATGTCTTCATCTTCATCTGACAAACAAGCACGCACCAAAAACTGAACTGTCAAAGCTAACTCCTCAAGATAGCTTTTTAGAGTCCTATGCCAGTTTCTACCGGACTGCTTTAGATCATAAAGACTTTTCCTCAGAAGACAAACTAGTGGTTTTCCTTCTTCATCAATTTTCTCTAATCCTTCAGGTTGCTTCCTAAAATTATTTTCAACTATTTTGGCATTCAAGTATGCAGTTTTCACGTCTAACTATCTCAACTCATGCTTATTTTGCACTGCTAAGCTTAGAACTAATCTTATGGTCGACCCCTTAGTTGAAGGAAAATACATTTTGTGAAAATCCATTTCCTCAGCTTGTCTGAAACTTTTAGCACCAAATCTAGCCTTAAAGCTGGAATTTTCACCCTTAGATTGATATCAATTTGCCTTCTGCTGCCTATAGCAAATTGCCTCCGCTGGCCTTCAAAGCAAATTGCCTTCTGCTGCCTATAGGCTTCTCTCATCTATTTCAAACTATTTCCCAAACTTAGTTTTTCCTTAATGAATTAAACTCTTTTTGTATTGCTTCTTGCCAGTAAGGGTCTGCTAATACTTCCATAGCATTTTTTGGTAATTTTTCGAGGTTTTCTCAAAAATTTTTTACATCACCTATTTTTTTTCATTTCTTACTATCTTTTTCTCAAAATAGATTTTAGATTCGTCAAAACTACTTTTCTACACTTTTGTTTTTTGAATTATCCTTCAATCTCAATTCCTATCAGATAAGCTCTACAATTTTCCGATGTCACCGAGAAAATTCTCTTCTTAGAATTTTTGTCTAGCTTTTTGCGAATCTGTTTTTTCATACTTAAGGTTGGGTTTATCTCCATACACAGACGCGTAGGGTGTTTGGCCTATAGCAGAAAAAGAGCCTATGTTTTTGTGATTGATAGCCATATTAAGAGCATAAGGCCGATAAGTTTTCAATAAATTGGTATCAAAAATTAGGCAGTGAGCCATTGGAGTAATTGCCACACACTCTTTCTATCCTTCCGTTCTCTTGAGGGAAATAAGGAGCAGACGTTTCCAGGTCTAATTTCTGTTTTCTACAAACTCGCCTAATTTTCTGACCAATGTACTCTCCTGCGCCATCTGAAATTAAAGTGTGAGGGAATCCTACGTTTACTATGAACCTTTCTATTTTTTCTGTTGCCTCATCTCCGTTCTTAATGAAATAAGCTTTTAGATATCTAGAAGAGCTAACCACGAAACCTATAGCATATCTATGACCAACCTCTGCTATTGGGTGGATAGGACCTAAAACATCTATGTGAACAGAATCTAGTGTCCTGGTTGCCCTGGTGTAGCAGTCTTTCGGGATTGGCTTCTTTTTTGCTTTATTCAAGTCACAACTTTCAAAATTCTCAATTTTAAAATCACTTATCTTCATGCCTTGAACATGTTGCTCAAAACGACTTGTCTCTTTGTAGTTATTATGAGCCATCCTACAATGCCACTCTTTTAATGTGCTAACTACTAATTAGTCGCCTTTTTTTACAAAAGTTTTCCACAAAAAGAGACCACTTTCCTTTCTTAATAGGTAAACTGAACAATTTCCTTGGTGAACAAATGAGCTCGCAACAAAAACAATTTCTGCTCCTGCTTTCTTCACTTTTGATACACTCATCAAATTTCTTGAAATTTCAGGAACGTACAAAGTATCCTTCAGCTCAATCATCTAAAACTCGTCTTTCTCACATTTCATTCTAAATTTAACTTCACCTTTCCGTAAAACTTTTGACTGGGAAAAACATGCATTGCTAACCGATTTTTTGAACTTCTCATCTAAGCTAAAAAATATCTCTCAATCCTTAATCATATTACTGGTGGCTCCAGAGTCTACAAATAAGTCCTCACCCGGAGACGCTCCGTTCAGAAAACTACAACGAGCTGATGTTTTTGTTTAGTCTTACTAATGAGTTCTTTCTTTGGTTGCCAAAAGTATGCAATATGTCCAAACTCCTTGAACTCATAGTACTAAAATTTTCAAGCTCTGTCTTCACTATCTCGTCTGCTTCCTAAGTTTTCTCTGCACTCTTCCCACGCATGTTCTCTTTTATATCATTTAAAACAAACTCTGTTCTCGCTACCAAAAGCATGCTCTTTTTCAATGTATCTCGCTATCAAAATTCACTAAATCTCTTTTCATCTCATCTAAACTTTTCGTATCTCTACTAAACTTGACTATAATAGAAAAAGTCTCAAATTGTTTTGGGGGGCCCCTTCAAGAGAATTATAATTATTATTTTTTCATTCACTTTTTTGTTTACGTTTTCTAAGTTCTACTGAATCTTCTCTGCTCTAATTAAATAATCTATCACTGTCTTATTGCTAGTCTTTTTTCAAGTTGTAAGTTCGGAGATTAGTGTTTGCAGCCTAGGGCTTTCAAAATTCATGAACTTCTTTCGTAACACTCCCAAGCTTTGCTACCATTGCCTTTGTAAGGTCCTTAAAACAAAACCGATTTTTTATCTAGAGCCTGCTCAAGTTCGTACCAGTTATGCAACTGTTTTTAATCAAAAAATCTTTTTCAGAGTTAAGTTTCAAGTGAAAAAATTGTTCCCCGGATTGTTCTTCAAAGTCGGAAAAATCTTCTTCTTTTCCCGAAAAAACTATTCTATCATTTTTTAAAATTTTTTTCCTAATCCAGGATTATAATTCCTACTTAAGTCTTCCACAAAGATTAAGCTCCAATCAAAATTTAAAATGCAAAGTATTGCCCCAGGTTAAATTTAATGACCCCGTGTTCTTTTACATCAAAATCAATTATTATATTTATCAAATTCGCCCGCTTATATAACTATGCAAGTAAATTTGATTACCTAAACATGATTCGGAGCCTAACGGATTGGGTACCGAATAATGCATCAGCAAATTAGCAAAAGTAAGGTCCCGCCTCAGGTTTCATAGCAGCTAAATTATATGTAAGCAATATAGAAGCTCGTCTTATTATTCTGAGTTGTCAGTTGGGTTCTTTTCCTTTTTGAGACAATGTTTTCCTTGGATTGATTTTTTGTCAGGTTTGAGCAACAACAACCGCGTAGGAACGAGCTTGTCCCTCCTCAAATCTTGAGTATAAATCAGCAAATAAAACATGTAAATTATTAGTTTGTTTCAGTTTTCTTTCGCTATCACTTTTCGTGTAGTGCTTCTTCCACCGCTGTGCTCACTCAGTGCCCCTTCGTGTAGCCTTTGACTGTCTTCTCTTCTTGTTGTGTTTCTCTCCTGTTATCGTCAGAGCTGTCTATCTCTAGAAGTTGTGCTGCCCTGCTTCTGTCGTCAGAGTTGTCTGTCTCTACTAGTTGTGTTGCCCTGCTTCCATCTTTCCACTTCTCTTTCTGATCATTCGTCTATCTCCAAGTAGCATTGGCCTGCTTTTATTCTCGCAGTTCTCTATATGATCAATTGTCTATTCCAAGTTGTTTTTTCACTGTTACAACTCCACTGCAAATCTCAGTTTTTTCTGAATCGTTTGAACAATCGGTCAATCTTGGTTCCTGACATCCAACTCTTGATTGGGCGTCTGGGACAAAATTTTATCAAGGTTATTGCAGCGACAAACGGTTGATTAAAGAGGAGTGAATTAGTGAGATTTGAGTGATAGATCCGGTAGTAATTCAGATCAAATATATATGGTAAATCACCCCACAAAGTTGCTCGAACTTTTGACCAAAGGTCATGTTCCACCAGCTAATTTTAACAAAAATCAGGAAGTGATCTCTCAGTTTGAACCGAATAAGAAAGAGCAATTTCATTTCAGATACAAAAAATCACCAATATTGCTTAAGTAGTTTTCCAAACAAATTTGACTTACTTTTCTTACTTCCTTCATGATTGAACCTTACCCATTTCGAGGTTTAGTCCTACTTAGGATTAAAGTAAGATTTAATAGGTACTTGGCCTGCCACCCTAATAGGTACTTGGCCTTAATCTTACTTGGCCTGCCACCCTAAAATTTTGGGTATGAGTGCCGGTCGGATTTCGTTTGTCTGCTCAATTTCCGCTGATTTTGTTGCTGCAACTCTTTCTCATACTTTATGCAGCTCATACCTTTTCTCATACTTTATGCAGCTTTCATCATAGTTGCAAGTAGTATTATTTGTACTATCATGGAATGAATGTAAAACTTTTTGTAATTCAGTTTTTCGTCGCAATTGGTGTCTGCTCAAAATTTATCAGCTTTCCTCCCTTTTCGTAGGTCTTGCTCCATTGAATTTATAATCAAACAGTTTGATTGGCATGTTTGCCAAAAAGTCGCAAAAGTAGTTTTCACTGAGACATGCGGCATTTTTTGTAGACCTAGTTTTTGTCATTGTAACTTTCCACTTCTTATTTTTTCATGCTAGTGTTTGTGTTTTCTATGGTCCGCTTCGCTTCTGTGTTTAAAACGAATGAAAAACGTTAGAAATCTTATCATTTAATTAAAAATTCAAACCTGTCCACTTAGTATGGTAGTGCGAGTTAATTTTAGCGAATCAGCAGTTTTTCTGATTTTAGAAAAAAAACCCGGGATTTTAAAGAGCGAAATTGCAAATCATACAAATCACTACACTTAGTCTTTGGAAAAAGCAAGTCATACATAATTCTTTAGAGTTTCCTATAATCAGGTTAATATTCGTCTGTGTCGGCATGATTTTTGTTGTACTGCCATTAAAAAAGGAAAATTTGGTAAAAATTGCAAATCATGCAGTTTACATATATGTAACCTGTTACGTTGTTAACTTTTTTTGGTGCGCATTACGTAGCTCTGAATTCTCAAAAGCTGATTTAGTTGGAGATTTTTTCTTGACAATTTTTTTAGTCTAATTCTACAAAAACGCGAACGGTGAAAATAAAAAAAACTGATATTTTTTTGCTTCTGATCGGGGTTTGAACCTGATTATCTGGCATGTAAGAAAAAAATATATATATGTGTGTTTTGTGCTATGAGTGCAGTAAAAAAGCAATAACTTTTTTCAAATTTTAATTTATTCGTCTTCCCAGTAATTTCCCCGTTGTCCCGCGAAAGATTGAGACTTCTCCAAGATAACCAATATTAGAAAATTATTTTCCGAATTTATTTTTTCTCCAGGTTGGAAAGCAAGTTTCAAAGAAACACAAACAACCGAGATCAAAAAGATTGCGGAAATGGCGAATACCAAGGGGGTCAAGGTTGCGGGAGTCGGTCAGTGTTTTTTGTGTTTCACGGGTTCGACCATGTTTTTAACTTTTCTCAATAAGTGTACTACTATTTTTTCATGAAACATTACGTTTTGTCAGAGTCATTCACGGCGTTTTGTCATAGCGCTAACCATCTGGGCCACTGGATTTTGTTTTTCTTCGAAAGTTATTTTTTTTCAAGAGAGGATGAGAGAACAAGTTCATTTTATTTTGTTGGTCTGCAGCAGTTTCCGCTCAAACCTTGCTAGACCCCCGCGGAGTTTGCTGAAGTTAGCAATAAGGAGTAGCAATTTTTCAGTGAAAAGAGACTATTTGAAAACAAAATAAAACTACTTTATGAGGCAGACTACTTACTTGTATCGGAGGAGAAAAACTCACAATTAGATTTTTTTCTGATGCTTTCCTGCTCCTTAGCACATTGCTTCTTCCAATTGCTTGAACGCAATTACCGTGCGGGAGCTTTAGGTAAGTGAGTAAAAAAGTCAAATAGATCGTAGCTAAAATTTAACGGAAAACCTCATGGATTTATCCGCGAAACTCAAATTTTCTATTCCAGATTTTTCATTAATTGTTTTACCACAGAGCTGTAATTGCATGCCTGAGACTGGCCGTTGAGAATGAACATGAAGACGACAAATGAACAGTTTTTTATTACAGTCATAAAAACAAAGTGGACAAAAAAGGAAAGAAAATTTTTCTCTGTTCATCTTTTACCACGATACATTTGTGCCCAAAACAATCAGATTGTCCAATAGAGACTTTCAGTGAAGGCCGCATGTCTCTCTTTTTATTTTTTTTTGAAAACTTTTCATCCTGTCTCTATTAAAAGAGATTAAAATTTTAGAACCATTTTTCCTCCCTGATTGGGCTCAAACAAGCTATCTCATCCGTAAGAACCATCCTCGTAGTTCTCCGCGCATCATCCATTATGGTATAATCAATTCCAAATAAACTCGTAAGTTTACTCTATTTAATTTCAATGTGTTCATTAAAAAAATGATAAAAACTGAGACTGGGCATTTACTTGAGCAATCAAGATGTCCAGATGGAGTTAATTTACCAAGCCAGATACACTGGAAAAATAACTTTTCAATTACAAATTTTACGTTAGCAGATCGGCGTCCAAAATGTGCTTCTCGGATGCGTCGATTTTAAACTTTCAGTTTCACTAACGGGGGCCTGCTCCCGGGCGCGTAACAATAACAACGCACAGCCTGGCTACCAAGTTGTCTTGAAAAATATTTTTGTCTTGAAAAATATTTTTCGCCCATTCAATGTGAAATAATTTTAATTCAGTAAACATGCTACGCTTTATTAGAGTTTTGGTAACTAACTTTTTTCATAACTCGACTCAGTTGGAAATTTTCAAACTCCCACCACAAAACAGAAAATGGTGGCGTTTGAAATTTGTGTTCATTTTTTAGCTCAACATAACAACATCTTTGGACGCTCAAAAACTACTTCTGTCGGTGTCGGTAGGTTCAAACTCCAAAATAGCAATTTTGATTGATATTGAGTACCTGGAATTAAAACATAGATAAAACTCTCCCGGTGACAACTTTGGGTAGATTTACGAGGATTTGAATACTAAAACCTTTGCCGTTTTCTTTCGTTGCCTATTATGAGAGAAAGCAATTACTTTGTACCAGTCGATACGTCTGGTGAATCTACTCCTTAAATACTTTGGAAGGAAGGCAGTTGAAACATCGCTTGAATTATTTTTTTTTACAAACAGTTATGTCTCACTCAAGCCTGAAAATTTTCAAACATTTTTTTCACCGTTTTTAAAAGAAAGAGACTTTTTTTTGCTCAAGAAGATGTTCAAAAACAGAAACAGAAGAAGAAAAGTACGTTTTCTAAAAATTTTTGCAGAAAGTTTTTTGGATTAAGAAAAATCCGGAGAAATCAATAAAAGAAAACTTCAAACCGTTTTTTGCTAGAGCAAAACTGAACTTTCACGGTTCAATTTTCAATGTACACTATTATATGCCTAATATAAGCTACACACCTACAGGCCTACAGCCTAGACACCTTCAGGCTACACACCTACAATCTTTTTCAGACATACATGATTCAATAAGCTATGCCAAATGACCCCTTTCAATAAATTTTTGTGGCAAACAATTTTGAGTTGAATTTTGAAAAAATGAAATTAAACCTACCCAATAAAACGAAACTTACCCAAAGACAAATATCTTCTCTTTTTTCAGTGGTCGAAGCAAAAACTGAAACCATTCATTCCTAAAAAAGAAACAGCAAATTTTTGTGTCGTTGGAATTTAAAAAATCAAATTAGTTTCATTATATTATGCCTGATAACAGGTACAATATTCAATATTTGCAATTAAACTCCGCAAACTGATCTGGATTCCGCAATTTTAGATATTTGAACTAATATAGAAAGCAGCAATATGTTTTAACTTTTTATATCCGGTTTCACGTTAGTACTAAGATAAAACAGTTGTATATTTTTGCTAATACACGTTGTCACTTTTTTGGTAGCCAGTTTCACGAGATTCGGGCAAAAACTTAGCCGTGTAAGGAACCATTACAACAGTATGGCACGTTTTGTTTTTACAATCTAACGAGAATCGACATCAATTTATTATGATCTTAAAATTTTTGAATTTGAGTTCAAATTTAAAGCGTTATTTCCCTGTGACACTTTTTCGTAAAATTATTGGGGTTTGAAAATAGCCAATTTGGAATAACTAACGTGCGATAAATTTTGTGCTATCAAAGCTAGCAAGTGGCGATTTAATCTTACTCAATAAAGAGTTCAAATTGAATTGAGGCAAGCTTTTTGGTCTCATAAGCACGTTACTAGACGCTGAATGCATTATTTTTTTCCACTGAAGTGTGGTGGAAAACTGAAGAAAAAACCTGAAATGATTTCATTTTTTTTTGGAAGTTTTCATCAAGTCTTGTAAAAAAACCATTTTTTCCATGATTTTAAAAGAGAGTCGGAATGTTATGGCCAGAAGTCAAAAAGCCTTGGACCACGCCAGGAAGAAGAGGACACACAGCGACATCATGCTAGACCTAAGCCTTCTACCATGATGTTCAAAAGTACCCCTATTCTCCTTGTACGAGTTGGTGGACATGTGGAATTGAACATCATTGGAGGAATTTTGGACGTAAAATGTACAAGGAGAATACGGGTACTTTCGAAGATCATGCCAGAAGGCTTAGGAGCAGGATTGTATCAAGAAGTATGGCGCTATATGTCTAGCGAACTTGTCAAAGCAGTAACGGGGCTGTCAATAGCGGTGATTCTTTATTATTCTAGGAAATTGGAGCAGAATCCCTCGAGAAGAGACCTGCAGTCCCGCTTACAGAAGGGGTTCAAAAAATGAGGTTTGATGGCCTCTTGGCACTGATAGCAATGAAATATAGCCGGTTAATTGAATTGATCACTTTGACCCTATAACTGTACAAATGTGGTCGAATTACTGAATTTTAACACTCACGTGATTAAATACAGACAACAAAATATGAAAAGAGCTCAATAAAGAGCTTATAGAGGAATTCTGCTAAAGGCAAACTAAGTTTTTGGCATCAAGGCAAAGCCCTGCTTGTCCCGGTTGCCCTTTAAGGTCCAAAGAAAACGCAATCTAATAGGAAATAAAAATAACGAAACTTCTTTCAAATGAAAAAAAAAATTGAATTTTTTCAGAATAAAAAAATCCCCCCTCGCATACTGTGTAAAAAAAAATGTTTTAGTTAGCATCTAGCAACCTGTTTACAGTTCTAAAAGTTTCGCCTCAAATCAAACAGAAGCGATTTATTGCGTGCATTTAAAGCCGCTCAGGCGTAAAAAAAAGAACGAAGGGAGTTGTCGAAAAATACTTGTCCTACAATTTCATACTACGAAAAAAAGTCAGTAAAACAATTTCATACAATTTCATAGACCAACGGAAAAATGTATGAAAATAGCCAGATAATCATTTTCTCAATTATGAAGTTTTATAACAAGGTTTTTTGCCACACTCTGGAATTAAGATCACCGTGCCAATATTTTCATCACAAAAACTGTGTGAAAGTAGCAAAATCGATATGTAAGCTGTGAAATTGTATTATGAATATCTTTTCCACACTCTGTGAAACTGTATGACAGGCCTTTTTTCTTTAATTAAAATTGTGCAAAAAAATTGATTCAAAACTTTGTGTTTTTATTCAAAAACACAAAAACCAAAGTTTTCTATCAAAAGAAAACCAGAGTGTTAGTGGCAGTTACCGCGCAGATAAACTGCATTTGGCGAATTTACCATGCAACTAATTATAACATTCTCAGTTAGAGTTATTTAAAAAAGGTAACTTTAACTATATGACTGAAAAACTTTTACTTTGAAAGTTTTGGTGGCTGAGAAAAATTATATCATTTATTCTACAAATTTATGTTTACCTTACGATTTGAAAAAAGAGAAAACATTACTTTTTTTCATACTACTTTTTCTCATTTTTGATTTGAATTTGTTTTTTGAGTCGAAACGAAGATTGATATCCTTTGACTTATTCACATTTAATTTTATTAACGAAAAGTTTAATTAGGAGCTTGTAAACCTGACAAAGTTGCAAAGACTGTGACCGGTCAGTTAGCAGCAATACCGTAGTCTGTGTCATACATACGGCGTAGTGTCCGTATTCGGGGTCATGGTGCTAATCTTGCAGTCTAAGTTACCACTGCTAATTGACACCTGTCGATGATAGTGAATGATTCACGGTTTGGCTTGACACGCTCTCACTCTCTCGCCTTAGCGGTTGAAAGGTTACGTTGATACCTATCATTTATTTATTAAACCCATTTGTATTTAATTAAATGTCCAATTACTATATTCAATTTACTTTTGTTATGGAAAGTTTTTACTTGTTTTAGTTCAGTGTTTCTAGTAATATCTCATGGCGCAGCTAGCAGTCGCATAATGTGATGACAGAACAGAATCAAACTTCAACTTTCCAATATTTCCACAACAAAAGCTGTGAAATTGTATTATGAAAATACCTTCCACACTCTGTGAAATTGTATGATAGGCATATTTCCTTAAATAAAAATGTGCATTAAAAATTAAATCAAAATTATGTGTTTTTATCCAAAAACACAATAATTATAGTTTTCTATCAAAAGAAAACCAGGTTGCTAGTGGCAGTTACTGCGCAGGTAAACTGCATTTGGCAAATTCACCATGTGTATTGTCAGTTAGAGTTATATATAAAACGAGGCCTCTTTATTTATATGGCTGAAAATTTTTACTTAGAAAGTTTTGGTGGTTGAGAAAAAGTATATTTTTGTTCTACAAATTTATGTTTATTTTACAATTTGAAAAAAGTACTTGCTTGTATTTTTCAAAAGTTTTGAGTAGAAAACTCAACCAATTTTTGTTATAGACACAAAATATAACGAAATTATAACACGAATTTTCGCAAAAGTTTAATTGAACAAAAATACAAGTTTGCTATCAAAAAAATGATAAATAATAAATTGCAACAAAATTTTGTTTCTTTTTTGGGAAAAGTGCATATCATACAATTTTCATAGACAAAACTGTTTCATGAAATTTTTTTTTGTTCAAAATTTTGTTTTGATGCCGAATATGCTCTCATTTGCTCGAGTTAAAAGATTAGAGAAACTGACACTAATTAGTAATTTTTGAATTCCGAACCAAACTAAAGTAAATTTCAAAACAATACCATTGAAAAAAACTGCTTATTATACAATTTTTAAATATGAAAATTGCTTGATAAGCATATTATCTATAAATTTTGTGTAGGAAATTGTATGAAGAGCATTTTTTTGTTGATATCTCAAACGGGGAAAATATAACGCATGAGAGTTATCAACCCAACATATTCTTATTCTTAGGAAATTTATTAACTAAAAAAATTTAAAAAAGAAAACATTGAATTTTTAAAATTAATCTCCAAAAATATTTCACCCACGTGCTGTGTAAATTACCATACCATATAAGCATTTTAACTGAAAGTTCCATATAAATTGCCACAGAAAAATTGATCGGAACGATTTCTTAGACGGATTAAAGCGCCGCTAAGACGTGAATAGGACAAAAAAATCGCTCGTTAATTGGCCCAAGTTGGCCGATTTAGTCAAGTTTTTCGAGTGTTTACAGGTCCCGATTACATTGCGCTGACGCGGTCTCCGTAAATATTTGCACTCCCGGAGGAAACTCTTGGTGCGAAAAATTTTTCAAAAAAAAATTGAAACGGTGGCAAATTCCAACTCATGATTAAAAAATCACCGGATTTTTATCAGAGTTTTGGTTGATACAATGAATGACTTTTGAGAAGGTGACAAGTCAATACAAGGCATTGCAGAAAATTCCGGAAAAAAAACGATAAAATTTAAAGAAACTCTCTGAAATTGAGTAAAAAAGACAAAATTTTCTTTTCAAATTGTAATATTTTGAGGTAATTTTGGGCGTAAACAACTCTACTTTTTTCTCAAACAACGTCTGGACTTAACTAAAAAAACCGCCCTAAATATACAAAAAATGATAACAATTGAGAAGTCACGTCAAAGTCTAAGCTGAAAATCATAAAAATAACTTTTTATAAATAAAGTTCATCGTAAATAAGTCAGGCATTTCATTCTTAGTTTCGATTCATTAAACAACTCAAAACTTTCTGACCAATCTTTTTCATATTCAATTTGAAATTGTTTATTGAGTCGAAACTAAGATTGATATCCTTTGACATATTCACGATTAAATTTACTGATGTATAGTTTTGTTATGAGTTTTGTAAACGTGACAAAAGCGCATAGACTGTGACCAGTCAATACGCAGCAATACCGTAGTCTGTGTTATACATACGGCGTAGTATCCGTATTCAAGGTCACGGTGCTAATCTTGCAGTCTAAATTACCACTGCTAATTGACACCTGTCAATGATTGTGAATGATTCACGGTTTAGCTTGACACGCCCTCACTCTCTCGTCTGAGCGGTTGAAAGATTACGGCTGATAATATCAATTAATTATTAAACCATTTTGTAACTAATTCAATATCCAGTTTTTTTATACAATTTGATATTTTTATAGAGAGTATTAACTTAGTTTGGTTCAGTACTTCTAGGGATATCTCATGGCGCAGCCATCAGTAAACAATCTGATAACCTGTATTATTGGGAGAACCTGTATTCTGGGTAAAAGTATTTGCAGAACCCCCGTTTCCGTGGGGAACATGGATAGGCCAGTTATATCTGGCAAAATCTCTCACAGAAGGTTGTGACGCTAACGTTCTACTATCAGATCCAGATCCTGTTTTTGATGATCTACCACCAAATACAGAATAAATACAAGCTTCAGAAACACCGGAAGAAACGAATACAAAAATCGAATAATAGAACAGCACGAAACGCAGAAGTCACGGAGAGAAATTCTGAAAGGAGAAGACAAGGACCAAAATCGGCTCAATCCTGTATTACCACAAAGCGGATAACCGGGTAAATTCAGGCTCTTTTTACCCCCGGAGCCGAAAGGAAGAAAATATTTCTCCAGCACAGCAAATTCCCACACAAACCTGAAAACAATAAATTTCAAATTTTTTTTAACTTGTGCGAGTTACTTTTCAGGAGAGAGAAAAACTTTATTGTAGAAAGAATGCAACTTTACAACGCGCAGAAGTTTTGTATCTTCGATTATCCGGGCAAGCGGCAAAATGCGGTTGAATTTAAATTCTTGAAAAGGAAGTAATACGTGATATTTTTATTGCCAAGATTTTTGCATTAGACCAGGCAACACCGTTGATGACACCCTAAAAGCAGCGCTACTACACGAAAAAGGATACGCTACGGCTAACGTGTTGCAAAGGCAAAACAGATTCGGAGGTGAGAATTCGAATCAAAAATTTTTCCAGGTGAAACAAGAGCCCACTATGTCCATCCAATCGAAGAAAAACTTTCAAAGTAGGATGAACCGAGCACCGATAGTTCCTCAAAACCATGTTATTTTAGTATTGTATTTATGGTCACTGTGCTAATCTTGCAGTCCAAGTTACCACTGCTAAATGACACCTGTCAATGATAGTGACGGATTCACGGTTTAGCTTGACACGATCTCACTCTCTCGCCTTAGCGGTTGAAAGATTACGGTTGATATTATCATTTATTTATTTAACCAATTTGTAACTACTTCAAAATCCAATTTCTATACAATTTCTATATACAACTTTTGTTATGGAAAGTCTTAACTTAGTTTAGTTCAGTACTTCTAGGGATATCTCAGGCTGTAAACATAGATCAACCGATGACCTAGAATGCGGTCTGTATCGTATGATACTCCCTTTGGAATTTCAAACATTTAAACAGGGTACTTATTGTCAAAATTAGTGTAAGTTCAGAAATTAATTTTCTGTTTTGTCTCCTTTCTTCCTTGCTTTTGCATTTGTTTTGGCTTGGTGATGGCTCATTTCACAGTTGAATTTCCGTCTTTTGCGAACGCCAAGGATTCGCAAGCCAGCTTTGGCGAGACAGGCTGAGATAATTCTCCTGGTACCAATTGGTCCTCTACCATCTTCACTGCATGTCTGATTGGGCTTCCGAAAAACCTTGTCTCTTACTCCTATTGGATGCCCTGGTAGACAACAGTGACTCTTGTGGAATCTCGATTGGAGGAGATTCTTGTTGAGCGGAGTTTTCGCAGGGTACCCTGTGGGTCTCTTTCTGACCTTTTAGACTTAGATGGGCACCAAATGGCTGGCTACTGCTGGAGCATAAGCTAGAATAGAATATCTTCGGGCTTCGTATGACCTAAAAGCGTCAATTTTTTTTGTAAATGGCATGAAAAACTTTATTCAAAAACGCTTATTGAAGAAGTTGAAATTCCGTCTGAGGAAAAACAACACTCCCGTGCGCAAATTTTTTTTTCGAAGTCCGCACAAAAAGTTTTCAATGGAATGAATAACCGTGTTTTCTGAAGTAATTAATGTAGTAATGAAAGTTCGTTCTGAAACTTTTCAAATTACCTTACTTAGAACTCTTGATGGTACTGAAAATTTGTAGTATTTTTGTCATAAACATTCATTAAGTAACCAAAAAACGCCTGCTTGGGGTATTTTGCTTCATTTTAACGGTCTCTTTATCCATCTGTACAAAACATCGAACACCTTGTTGCACATGAGTAGAGTATTCTCACTGGGTCTAGTGTTTTACGGAGGCAGTCGATAAATCTGTACAAGAATTTAGTACATGACGCAGATAAACCAATAATCCGAAAAAAAAACTTTGAAAAAAATAGCGGTCAGACTAATCTCAACACATCTATTGGCGCTTGAAAACATTTCTTTTCAAAGATTTTTGATCTATCTATTTTACTAGCATTGGAAATAACGCGATAAAAAATTATGAATTGTTTTATTGCTGATTTATAGACAAAATAAACTTCCAATAAAAATGATTGATTTATGTTACTATGATCATTTACAAAGTGAAAATGTTAGCAAATCTGTCGCTTATAGCTTAAAACTCCGGAATTTTGGATAATGTGACTGGCTTTTCCTCGACGTCTATAAAACTGAAAGAAGTCTCTTCAATTGAAAAAAGATTGGAAGGCGAGTCGGTTCTAGGTTCGTTGACTCTGCTCGGGTTTTCACCCGACTCAGTTGCTGGTCGCAATTCACTAGGCGTGAAAATGACGTCGCCGAACTTTCGATCCTCAAATTGGTCTTCGGTTTCATGTTGGCTCGAGCCTGAAAGCGTATCTTGTGGAATCGAGAGCTGAACTGGCTTCATAGGCTCTGGAGGGCGGTTCGATCCCGTGCCATGCCATGTTTCGTCCCCATTTTCAACCTGGTCATTCTGGTCGGAAGCTCTCGGAACTTTTGGACTTTCGGTTTCGACTTTTTGCTTGACAAGAACTTTTTTGGCTGACTTGCGTTCGGATGATGACGAATCTTGTGACAGATTACTCGACTTTGATTGGTTCAGAACTTCATTTGGAACAATGGAATCACGGGACAATAAGACTTCATCACCGTCGGGCGCGCTTTCGACCGTTGCTTGTGCCGTTATTGTTTCGTTCGGTTTTTGACTTTGGCCGAGATTCAAATTGACGCGCAGTTGTCGTTTGGCGCTCCTGATATTGTCGGCAACTTGCATAATTTGGTCATCTAGCTTCTTTAGCTTAGTTTGCATCGACAATGCCTCCATAATCATATCTGATCTAATGTCTAGTAAGCTTTTAACCAAAGGATCACATTCGCCGAACGATTTCAACTTTTCTTGTAAATTACGTGGGTTGTAAGTGATAATTTCAGCTGAAATTTCTTCTTCGCCGCCTATTCGCACTGTTTTTTGTCCCGAACTTGAGGCTACTTTTCCTGCGTTTCCAGATTTGGTTAAGGTTGCACTTTTTTCGTCATCAGTGTCCAAAGAGCTTTCACGTTTGTTCGCAATTTTATCCCACATACTTTTCTTCTTATTTTTTGACAAGTGGTTTACAGGGGAGGAGTTTTCCTCGGCGTGGAGTTTGCTGCCGCTGATTTTCCTCTGCGAAGGAATGACCTTGAAAATGCTGCTGTTGTTGCTGGCTGTGAGGAGGTGTGAACTGTGGCCTATGGAGTGGCTCTTGTTGTCCCTCTTCTTGAGAGCTGATGCCAGCGAGGGTCGTCTGGAATCGCTTATTTTGTGGTTAACGGAAGGAAGCGCACCTGTTGAATAGAAAACACAGAGTAAAAATTAATCAACTCAAAACTTCTTTTTCACATAAACATTTCAGTTTGAGCCAATTTTTGATTCAACAGATTTGTATTATAATTGTTTCCTTTTTCATTTGGAAATTCCTGTTTTTTGTTTGAGCCAATCAATTGAATTAGAGCTCCTTAAAGCCAAGATGAAAATTTCATATTTGTGATTGCTGAAAACATTCAGTTTGAACAGAAAACAGGTACCATTCTGCTTTGGAATATGTCTCTCAGACGATGTATGTCCATGACCCCCTACATCTGAGGCAGAGGTTGGGGTGGGGGAGGGAGTGGCCGAGGGCAAGATGTTGATGGAGTCCTCATTGGGCACCTTGCCCCTGAATCGGGAGAACAACTTCCTCACGGGGTGGTCCGCGGGTAGATCCACCGCCGTCTCCTTCCTAGCCGCCATCTCCTGCTCCTTGCGAAGATCTGCAATAGTCTTGAAGCGAACCTGCAATCAGAAACAGACCGCATAAATACATTCTGCTCTGTAGACATGGATCGAAACCGGGCATGTTTAGCTTCTGTCCTTTAGGGATGTTAGATCTGTGCCCATCGTTAAGACCTACTCTTCTTTTTCAGTTTTTCGAAATTTTGGATATTTGCTGTTCCTTTAAACAATGTGAATACTTTTGGGCAATTCTACGCACTGCATGAGTAAATTAGGTTTAAAAAGCTGTTGGGTGTTCTAATTTATGCAATATTCGATTATGAATTAATTTTCTGATTCTGCGCATGAATGAAACTTTAAAAAAAAGCAAAATAAACTAATGGCGTCTGCATGAGTTCAAACCCACGCGTTTTTAATTTCAGTCAATAAAAAAACTAAGAAACATGTAAAATTAGACGGTAAACCTAATCATATTAGCTCAAAACAAGTAAAAAGGCAACAACAAAAGATAAAGACTGCTTGAAGCAGATTCGTTTGATTGACATGTATTAGTACTCAAGTCCGCAATCAAATGATTAAAAAAATGTTTAATCAGACTAAAAAGCCTCAAATTCTAAAACGCCATTGAAAACAGTTTGACGTCTTTTTGACAATGAATCTTAACAAAATGATTCAAAAAGGTTTTTTTTTGTGAAAAAAAAAAACAGATTTGAGCTAATTGAGCTAAAAAGATTCGAGCAAAAAAGATTTGAGCTGAAAAAGATTTATTGAATTCTTTAAACCCAGGGGCAGATCTAGGATTTTCTTGAGGGGGGGGGGGCGGATTTTCAAAATTTTTTTTTTAATTTTGTCCACCTTTTTTTAGGTCGACCAAATTGATTTTCCGAGTTCTCTCAAAGCGGTAAAAAGACCGTTTTGGTAAAATTTTCTGCGCCGCAGGCAAAGTTTTGAAATACAGGCAAAAAAAGCGTTTTCAGGCACTTTTTGAAAATTTTGACCAAAAAACGCGTTTTTTTTTTGTCGCGCGTTTCCCCCTCGAAATTAGTTTTTATTGGCACCGAAGGGGCCTTTAGAAAAATTTTAGGAAATGTCACCAAAAAAGGATATCTCAAAATAGTACAAAGGAAGACCCAAAGCCAATCCCCCCCCCCCCCCCTAAATCCTCCCACCCAAAGCTCCCCCCCCCCCCCAAAATCCTCCCCTGTTTAAATCAGATTCTAATAAACAAAGTTTCAGCTTCTTGTTAGCAAAACTAACACGATTAAAAACTATTTTCGTATCAATAGAAAATGGCAACACTATTCATGAATTAATATTCAAATGAATCTGAAAAGGCTGCGAATGACAAGAATTGGTTGGTTGATGTCTTTTTTTCGAAGGATGTCCTTTAACTGGGTGACATGCAGTAACTTAGACAGAACACAAATTAGCTTAGATGTCAGTAATGAAACAAAATTTGATCATTATTTTTTTTGCAAAACTGGCATGTGGGGTGAAAAGCAAAGGCTACCAAAACTTGCCTAAGACAAAATTTCGCAAAAACAAAAAGACTGTATAATGCCGTTGCGTATCAAAATATTTTTTATAAAGCATTAATTCGAATATTATAAAATCTTTTGGAAATCATTAATTTTATATATATTTTATCTGGAAAACTCCTTCAGAAAAAAAGAACCAAATGAATTTTATAAAACAATTGTGCAGTTGGATATTTCAAGCTAATTCACGCGTTTGCAAGACAAAAATGCCATTTTTTTAAATACTAACAATGCCAAACAACTGTGCTCTGAATATGTTTTTTTTCACGCTGTTCAAATTTCAGCTTTTTTGTGGAAATCATCCCCCCACATGCCATATAAAGTACAACGTGATAGATTTTGCTCCTAGTAACAAACCAACTATGGCAAATAAGCTTCCTTCGACCAATCTGTAACGATTTCAAAGACGGATTTAATCTCCGCTTACGCGTTTATCGCGAGAAATATATCGCGCGTTAAATGTCCAAAATGCCAATCGTTAAACCCCCATATCTATACGAAAAATGATCACCGGTAAAATATCTTTTCAAATTTAAGCTCAAGACAACAAAAATTACTGAATGATATTAAAAAATTTTGTCAAAAATATCTAGTTAAAAAGTCGAAACTTGTCTGAAGAAAAAACCCACCCCGAGCATAAATATTCCGTTACTTTTGTAACGAAAGTCGGAAAAAAACTCGATATAGTAGGCAGCGACCTGGGCACCAAAATCAATTCGTGGTTTTGTAGCTGGTTTGTGTCTAATTTCATTCAAGAAAAATCAGTGTGTATGGCTGCAATGAGTTATCAATTATGTTTTGCTGTAGCTCTCAATGAGCTATTATTACGACTTTCGAAGAAAATGACAGAATATTTGTGCCCTGAGCGTTTTTTTTCTCAAGACAAAATTCGACTTTTAAATAGCAATTTTGACAATTGTTTTATACCATTCGAAAAATACTGTTGTCCTCAGTTCAATTAAAATAGAATTGACTGTGATAACTTTTCCTAAAAGTATAGAGGTTAAGAGATGGTCAGTTTGATCAATTTTGGACAAAAACGCGCGATATATCTCGTGCTTTAAACATGTGAGCGGAGATCTAATCCGGGTTAGAAATTGTACCAAGTTTTGAAAATTTCATCATTTATTTCAATTTAATTACTCCATAGAAGTTAAAACGCAGTCGGAACACTCACGGCTTCCCCCTGATATGAGTTTTGTTTATGATTTGGTAGAGTTGCTTACACTGTTAAATTATACTGCTGAATTAGGGATGATCATGGTCGCGAACCAATCTGTTTGAATTTTTTTTTTTGATAAAACAAAGCCAAGTTGAGAAAACATGATTTTTTCCGGTCCCGAATCTAAATCTTGAGTGTCAGTTTTGACAAATAGCTGTACGTTATTTGGTTAAAAAAATGACGGCAATAATTTTTTAGGGGCGTTTTTGATACAGTCTGCTAGATCTTGTGAGAAAATAGTTCAGGCGAAAAATATTTTTATTCTGTCCTAAGCGATGAAAAGGACCATTTTCTCTATTGCTGATATTCAAAAAAGCAAGCTAAGAATTTTTTTCATTTAATGAGCAAGTTTTCAATAAATACACTTAATTTTTGGTTTTAATTTTGAAAAGGATATCCATCTGAGCTAAAATATTTTAACGCGAGGGTTTTTATATCAAAATCAGGTTAACTAGTTATTTAAAAGACTATTTCCAATTTCATAGAAAACATCCACCCATCAAAGTCAAATAAGCTTTATCTTCAGCAAAGCTCTGAATGTTTCCTTTGTCTTCTCAATAGTCTCGAATAACTTCAGGTAAATTGGTGAAGAAAACCTGATATATTTTAATTTTTTGACAGCCAAAAACCAATACGATGTGGTATACTCGAGTCGTGTCGAAAATTATAATCACAATTAGCTTGCCCCAATATGAAACAACTTTGAGCGCGAGATAATTCGACGCGCAAAAGTAAGAGTTAGCCTTTCAACCTCATAGATAAAATCTATGGAAACCCAAAACTTGCTAAAAACTCTAATAAGAAGTTTCGAAATTGGTATGAACTAAAAAGTTAACCAAAACAGGTATTCCGTAACTTTCTTTAAAACTTGGAACCAAAAGAACATCTCAAACTAAATAAGTGATAATTCACTTCGTTAGCAGCACTCAAAAATTTTTCGTGCACGCGCGCCACTTTTTAAGATTAATATACCGCGCACTTTAATTCAGAATGTGAACTGGGCTTGTGGCCAGCAAATGCATTTAAATTGCATTCAAGTTCAAAAATGTAAATGAAAAAGCAAAATGTTGTCGGATAAAGTTTTCGTGCATTCGGTCCTTCGCACATGAGGGGGGACTTCTGTTACCTACCCTGTGTCTGAGGTTGAATGCGAGCACTAGGTTGCGGGAGAAAGAGGTAGCGAATGACTCATAGAAGCGGAGGATCTCGACCAGTGCCTCCCTGGATATGATGTGCAGATCAGTGTAGGTGAGAGCCCGCACATTCACAGCACTCTGGCCCACATTCGACTCCAGCCAGAACTTGTCCCCAATCACATCCCCTTTGCCTGCAAAGTTACAATCGATGCTCAAAAATATTTAGTAGCTCAATTCAAAATCTGTAGCCAATTTGAACCAACGTCAAACGAAGTTTATGAATAGCTTATACCAGAAGCTTATGAATAGTTTTCGAAAAACTTTTATTAGGAGCCTGCGAGAAAAGAAGAGCGTCTATTAGACAATAAATAGAAATTTTAGTTGACTTTAAAATCCAATTTGAATTTTTTTGGTGACGTCAATTTTCAGGGAACTTCGTGCGAATTCCAGGAGTCTTGGAGTGAATTGAAAAAGACTGAATTTATGCTACAGGACTAACCCAGTATGGCCACGACCTCATCGTCTTGTATGACTTCTAGTGACCCACTGGCAATGAAGCACAGTTCCTCTATGCTCTCCCCAGTGTGGAACAGGAGGTCGCCCGGGGCACTGTGGTGCATCTCGAAGTTGATGGCCAGTGCCCGCAGACACCCCTCCGAGGCCAGGCGGAAGGCGGGGTGCTCCCGCAGAATGTGTCTGTTCAGGTGGATACTCAGGTCTGCTCGCATGTCTTTGGGTGTGTAATTCATCACCTGCACACCAAATCAATCAAGTTGTATTTTAGAGGCAACATTTTTTGAAAATAAGGATTGTTTGCTGAGGTTATGGAAAAAAATTGGCCTAAACTATAAAATTATCAATTCAATTTTTGAGAAAATTAGGTGAAACACTAGAGTTCTTTCAGTTTTTGACCTGGCAGATCGTTTTTTTGTCCTACTGTTATTTCTAGATAAACAAAATAGTAAAATTATATTAAAAAAAGCAATCGGCCCAAGCGGGTCTCGAACTGACTTTGTCGGTGTTGACTCCTTTGGTCATGGCCCAGGTGGACACTACATAGTCCATGACTCTCTCTGCCAGATCCTTGGGCACCTGGTACAACTTCATGAACTCGCGAATGTCATTCAACATCTCGTGGTACCTGAATTAGGGACATTGTTCCGAGCCAAAGCAAGACTAAAACGCTATTCATTAGCAAAAAGACAACTTTACAAGGCACAACTCGTAACGCTTTTTGGAACTTTTAACGTCATTAGCCTCATTTTCAAAATTTCATATATGAGCGAGGTCTTTTTTTTGGATATCGGAGCGGGTGTGCGTTCCATGGAAAATTTCGCTTGCTTCTCAATTTGACCATTCCTATTTTCCCGGTTCAATTACTAGTTTCCTCTAATTGTGTTGATAACAAATGAATAATGATTAATGATAACAAATAAATAATAAATTGTTTAAAATCTGCTCCAGTTTGTTCTGACCTTGTGGACTGTGAGCTCATCTGCTGGAACATGGTGGTGACATTACCAAATATGGTAGCGTACAGGAGAGACCCGACGAACATGAGTATGATGCAGAATATCTTCTCCGAGTTGGTGTTGCCGGCTATGTTTCCGAACCCGATGGAGGTCATGCTGCTCATGGTGAAGTAGAGGGAGGAGACGTAGGATGTGAACACTATCGAGGAGTTGAGCGAGGCTGACCCATCCCACCTACTCTGGTTACCCCCGGCTGCACAAAAACACAACAAGTACAACACACTATTTTTGGCAGATAATAATTTTCAAGCTCTCTCCAGCTTGAACTTGGTCAAAAAACTGATTTTCCGTTCAAATTGATTCTAAAACCAACTTGCAAAAAGAAGAATAGAGCAAATCGCTGAAAAAAATTTCCTTGAACACTTAAAAAAGACTTATGCTCAAAGAAGTCATCTTTGTTTTGCTGTCTATAACAAATGTTTTTTTTTTGTTATACAGACCAGTCATAAATGTTCAAGTCTCCTATGCTGGATAAATAGAGACTTGTGGGTTTGCGGTAATTTTTTTCAAAAGTTTTTGAAAAAAAAACGGTTTTAAACTGTTTTGATGATAACTTTATGTTTCAAGATTGCAATTTAAAAATACATAGCTTTAGAGGCTTGATCCTTCCTGTTTAAAAAGATAGCTTTAGAGGCTTGCTTCTGCTCTCCCGATTGAAAAAACGTGTCGTATGATAGCCGAAAATTTTTAATGTGAAGATTTTAATAAAAGTTCTGTCCTCATGTCCGTAGCGGATTCTTCGCAGCTTAAGTAGAATGGGAAAACAAAAGTGAGAAATATAACTGCCATTAATGAATAATTTGCATCAACTGCAGGTTCAAAAAATAAAAGATAATTTGCTTTTATTTTTTTCCAACGTGGTCATGAAATAAATCCACAAATCTCTTTTGAAAATCCATCTGCCAATTTGAAAATTAAATATTGGATCAAATCGAATTATATGTTCGTTAATTTGCACTTCGTTTTAAATACTTTTTATAAAAAATGAAGAAAATTGCAGGTTACTTCTTTGTTGTATTTTTTGGCTCACTTCTAGTTCTAATTTTTGTTCAAGATATTATAGCTGTTATTCAAAAAGCAAAAGTTATAAGTTCGTCAATTCAATTTTTGGAAATACCGAATCAAATCTACCAGGAGAGCATTGTGACCATACGAGCTTTTGATTTGTGTACCAATTTATCTGTTCCGCTTCTGAAATATTGTGAATGTCGAATAATATCTTTCAAAAACAGCAGTTTTAACGAACAATGTTTCGCAAAAAATATCACCATTCCTCATCCATACGAGCACATTAATGGGTCCATGCTCATTTTCTACAGGCATGTAACTATGATTCTGAACGCAAGAAGTCAAGCCCGAGCTGATTATCTCAATTTAACTTGCACAACTGAAAATGTTGTTTTCATTCAGCATATAACGGTTCCAGTAACTTGGGAGGAACTTGTAGATCTGTTTTTGCTAAACGACCGTGAAGAGGCTATAGAACAATATCTGTTTTACGCACAACTGTTTGAAGACAGACCGAACGACTTGGTGTCAGGTGGACACAGGTATTAGCTATTTGTTGAGTCATTTTGAAATTACCCGCTAAAACCTGGAACTAGCCACAAGACCAAAGTTTTGTGGTATTTGTTTGAATTTATAAAGCATAAACTGGGGGTGTTTCAGCAAATCTATAAACCTTCTGGATGTTTTTCAGCCATATCGTTGCTATGCTCATGCATTTCTGTGTCTATAACTGTTATAGAAAGTTGCAAAATGTTGGAACAGACAAGATTAATTAAAAAGAAAAAATGACCTATTTCAGAAGTTTTGCACACTAAAGCTAATTTTTCAGACCGAAATATGTCTCAAGGTCACGTAAAATTCCGAACTTCTTTGCAAAAGTTGCTCAAAACTAGCAGATTGCTCTTTCTTATTATTTGTATCTGTTCCAGCTTTTGCTACTAATTATATAATTAGTATAATTAGTAGAAAAAGGTTCGGACAGACAAAAATAATTAAAAAGAGCAAATTAACTTTTTCAGACAACTTTTGCATGCAAAAACGAATTTTTCAGACAGAAAAGAATGTCTCAATGTCAGCAAAAATTCATATTTGAATGCAAAATTTGTTCAAAATTGGCAGATTGCTCTTTTTAATCGTTTCTGTCTGTCCGAACTTTTTGCAACTATCAATAGCACAAAGTTCGGACAGACAGATTTAATTAAATGAGCAATCAGTTCTTTTCGATCGCCAATTATCGATGATTATGCTAGCTTATTTTTTTAAATACTGCGATGAACATCCAGTTTTTACTATAATTAGTAGCAAAAAGTTCGGACAGACAGAATTAATTAAAGTGAGCAATCAGTGCTTTTTGACGTTTTTTTGCATGCAAAATCTGAAGACGAACAACCTTGAATTTTTTGTCAGGCCAAATTCAAGATGCGAGATCTTCGGATATCCGAAGATTATGCTAGCCTAATTTTTAAATACTGCAATGAACATCCAGGTTTTACTATAGAACAGTTAGCAAAGTTAGTTAAAAAACGAAACACAGAAAAAAAAAACAGATTAGGCTGCACCAAAAAAACAAACGGCAATGAAGATGATCAAATCATTTAAAATTTTGAAACTAATCGCAGAAAAACGATAGCCACCCTGAGCAGTAATTTTCCTGTTTCAAGGTTTACTATTCGACGCTTCGGATGCAATTGCCCGCCGTGGTTATAATTTTCGAGCAAAACTCTGCTTTATTAACTTTCGACGTTATGTTTATTTCAGTGTTAATTTCCGTTGATGTCTAGACAGTTGCTCTTTTTAATTAAGTCTGTCTGTCCGAACTTTTTGCAACTCTCTATATAAAACAGTTGGCAAAATTAGTTCGAACATCGAAATCTAAAGTTATTTTCAACAATAAGAAACAGATTAGGCCACCCCCCCCCCCCCCAAAGAAACTGAAGTGAAGATGATCAAATCATTCAAAATTTGGAAACTAATTGCAGAGAAACATGAGCCACCCTGAGTAATAATTTTTTCTGTTTCAATGTTTACTATTCGATGCTTCGGTTGCAATTGCCCGCCGTGGTTATTGTTTTGAGCAAACTCTGCTCTATGAACTCGACGCAATGCTTATTGTTCCGACTTTAGATACGAAAGTTACGAAATATTTGTGCTCGGGGTGGGTTTTTTTTTCTTCAGACAAATTTCGACTTTTCAACTAGCCATTTTTGACGGAACTTTTTTTATATCATTCGAAAGGTATTGTTGTCCTGAGCTCAAATTCGAAAAGATATTTTACCTGTGATCATTTTTCGTAATGTTACGCGGGTTTAAAGATTGCCATTTTTGCCAATTTGGAACAGTTAACGCGCGATATATTTCGCGCTATTCACGCGTAAGCGTAGAGTTAATCCGTCTTAGAAATCGTTCCAAATTGGTTAAAGAAGCTTATTTACCATAATTGGTTTGTTACAAGGAGCAAAATCTATCCTTTTGTACTTTATATGGCGATGATAGAATTGGCGATAAAAAATTTCACATTTTAGGAAAAAAGTTTTCTTTTGTTTTATTTCATTGAATTGTTTAATGTTAGTACTGCTCCATAAACCTTAAAAGGCAGTCGGAACATTCAGGGCTTCGCCCTGATACGAGCAGTCTTGTTTTAAGTTTTAGTTTCGGTTGATGTCTAATCAGTTGCTCTTTTTAATTAACTGTGTCTGTCCGAGCTTTTTGCAATTCTCTATAACAAACTTTTTCGACTACAACTTATCTTCGAAATAATTTTGACCTTCAAACTGAAACAGCATATCTACGAACATTCAAGAAGCCATATCTTTGATATGCTAATTTTTTTTGTGAACCTATTTTTTTTAAACAAAAAATATTCGACCACGTTTCATCTTTGAAATATAGTTAATAGCAAATTGCAACATCTTTTCAGTCAACGAATCTTAACGAAGTTAATTAGCCTAAAACTAATCATTTTGTCGTCTAATTTTAGCTTTTTCCTGATTTTCATACGTTAATACGGTTTTCGAAAACCTAACAAGACTGCCCGTATCAGGGCGAAGCCCTGAATGTTCCGACCGTCTATTCAGGTTTATGGAGCAGTAATAACATTAAAAAATAAAAAAATGAAATTTTTTTTCTAAAATTTGAAATTTTTAAATAAAAATCATCACCCCACACGCCATATAAAGTACAAAAACGCCATATAAAGTACAAAAGGATAGATTTCGCTACTTGTAACACATCATTTTTGGCAAATAAGCTTCGTTAAATCAATTTGGAACGATTTCTAAGACGGATTAAATCTCGCTTACGCGTTAATAGCGCGAAATATATCGCGCGTTAATTGTCCCAAATTGGCCAAAATGGCAACCTTTAAACCCACATAACTTTAGTCCCACAAATTTGAGCTCAGTATAACAATATCTTTCGAATGATATAAAAAAATGCCGTCAAAAATGGCTAGTTAAAAGGTCGAAACTTGTCTGAAGAAAAAAAACCCACCCCGAGCATAAATATTCCGTTACTTTTGTTACGAAAGTCGGAACAATTAACCTAAATTGCAATAGTTTTGACCAATTAAACTGTTCAAGGTCACCGATATTGCCCACAGTTTGGCTTTAGTTGTAATTTTGTTCTTCAAAAGGAAACAATTCGAAATAGACCTTTCAATTATTGCTCTCACTGTCTCAAGGCCAGAATTATTACGGTAATTTAACTGTCCAATAAGTTTGTGAAGATCTAAAATCTGCTTTAATTCGAAGTAATTACGAAGTTGTTTTTTGAATAAGTTTAAGAAAATCAGGCTTTTCTTTTTTTATGTTCGTAGAGCTCTGACAACTTTCTCTGAGAAGCATTTTGCCGATAAAAATGGAATTGTGGGACCTTTAGGTCGTCTCATTTACTCAGAAACGTCGTCGACATTCGGTGGAAACGGACTGATAACCGAGATGATATTCACTTACTCTTCAACGACTTACGAGTTGATTTCAGTTTTGCACAACTACAACTATATGGGAATTCTGAGAATAATTGCTACTTTTCTTCTGACGTCAGAAAAAATCTACTCTATGTACAGACGGTTTGTGGCTACTTAATAGAAACTCGCATCCATGAAAGGGGATGTTCCGATGAAAAGAATGTCCAAATTGCAGAAAAAAAACCGATTAGTCAGAACTTATAAGAACTTATAGATAGTGTACTTTTTTCTTCAATTACACGTCTTTATTTTTCGTATTTAGTCACGAAAATAGCACGCGAACTTAAAGTTTGATTAATACTGAGTTCCGGTATATAGAAAAGATAATGTAAATATCAGAAGAAGTAAATATAGATAGAATAAATAGTGTACATTTTTTTCTTCTATTACACTTTTTGTTCCGACTTTCGATACGAAAGTAACGGAATATTTGTGCTCGGGGTGGGTTTTTTTTTCTTCAGACAAATTTCGACTTTTTAACTAGCCATTTTTGATGGAATTTTTTGATATCATTCAAAAGTTATTGTTGTCTTGAGCTTAAATTTGTAAAGATATTTCACCTGTGATATTTTTTCGTAAAGTTATGGGGGTTTAAAGATTGGCATTTTGGCCAATTTGGGACAATTAACGCGCGATATATTTCGCCGAAGATTTAATCCGCCTTAGATATTGTTCCAAATTGGTTGAAAGAAGCTTATTTGCCATAATTTATTTGTTACAAGGAGCGAAATCTATCCTTTAGTACTTTAGATGGCTTGTGGGGGGATGGTTTTCATTAAAAAAATTCAAATTTCAAAAAAAAATTTTCATTTTGTTTTTTCACCTTTAACTTTTTAATGTTATTACTGCCCCATAAACCTTAAAAAAGGCAGTCGGAAGTTTCAGGGCTTCAGGGCTTTTAAGTAATAACATTAAAAAATAAAAAAATGAAATTTTTTTTCTAAATTTTGAAATTTTTAATGAAAATCATCCCCCCACACGCCATATAAAGTAGAAAAGTGAAGACTTCGCTCTTGGTAATAAATCAATTAGAGCAAATAAGTTTCCTTCAACAAATTTGGATCGGTTTCCTAGACGGATGAACTCTCCGCCTACGCGTTAATAGCGCGAAATATATGGACACTTTTTGATAAAAAAATAACTCAATGTAAGAAAACTAGATCAATAGGTAAAATTTGTATTTCACAAGGAAAATCGGATGATCAAATTGCAATTTCGAAATTAGAAGGAACACAATTTAGGACTTTTCACGAAACTAAGTTCATTGACTCTTAATAAATATTTACAAAACGATACAAACAAGCAAAAGCCGCTAAGTCGCAAAAAACCACAAAAATGTCGAAAAATATCGAAAATTACCAAGAAAAAGGCTAGTTTTGAAACAAAACATGCTAAGACTACACAATTTTAAATTAGCATGGGAAGAAAATTTACCAAGCGTTAACAAGCCAAAAACACCTAAGATCAGCAAGAAAATCAGCAACAAAACTTAAGACTGATAAAAAGTTTTCTTAAGACCCACTCACCCTCAAATCTCACACAAAACTATATTTGCTCGCCAATGAAACAATATGAGGCCACTAAGCCGAAATTCAAAAAAAATTATGACAAATACTTATCAAATCCCCCTCACATTCGAAACACACACACGCACTTGCTAGTTTTTTCGCTCGTCAAAGACGCAATAAAAGGCATTTCAGTCAATTTCATATAGACCGAAGACAATCAAGCGAAAAACGAAACAAAAAAGCCGAAAAACTCTTGTAAGGAAAAATGATAAATTCTATTAATGATTTATTACCAAGAGCGAAGTCTTCACTTTTCTACTTTATATGGCGTGTGGGGGGATGATTTTCATTAAAAATTTCAAAATTTAGAAAAAAAATTTACTTTTTATTTTATTACATTTAATTTTTTTAAAGGTTTTTAGTGCTCCATAAAACCTTAAAAGGCAGTCGTAAACATTCAGGGCTTTTCCCTGATACGAGCAGTCTTGTTGTTCCGACTTTCGATACGAAAGTAACGGAAGATTTGTGCTCGGGGTGGGTTTTTTTCTTCAGACAATTTTCGACTTTTTGACTAGCCATATTTGACAAAATTTTTTTATATCATTCGAAAGGTATTGTTGTCTTGAGCTCAAATTTGAAAAGATATTTCACCTGTGATTTTTTTTCGTAAAGTTACGGTGGTTTAAAGATTGCCATTTTGACCAATTTGGGACAATTAACGCGCGATATAATTAGCGCTATTAACGCGTAAGCGTAGAGTTAATCCGTCTTAGAAATCGTTCCAAATTGGTTAAAGAAGCTTATTTACCATAATTGGTTTGTTACAAGGAGCAAAATCTATCCTTTTGTACTTTATATGGCGTGTGGGGGGATGATTTTCATAAAAAAATTTCAAATTCAGAAAAAAAAAATTTAATTTTTTTTTACTTCATTGAATTTTTTAATGTTATTACGGCTCCAAAAACCTTAAAAGGCAGTCGGAACCTTCAGGGCTTCGCCCTGATACGAGCAGTCTTGTTTTTTTTTGTATTTGAATAAAAAGTATTTTAGCGATTGTTTAAAAAATAGAGTTTGAGAATCTTATATTTTTCCGGATGGTATTATTATCGGGTGGCAAGGCAGTCATTTTTGATATGCAAGCAAAATGTATATGATTTAGTATTGCGCTTTAACCGTTAATATTTCAATCATACAACGGTAAAAACGTTCAAATGGATAGTCTTGACCTACTGTAAAACGCATTGATTTTTTTTTGAATTTCAGTTTTCCCCAGTTCTGTAATAACTCCTGGCCTTATTTTTTTTTATGTAATATGGCAGTTGAATGTCTTTTTTGTGCATGGTGAAGTTGTTTTTGTTTTATACAAAGTTGATAGTTTCAAAAATTACTTAATTCAATTGCTCTTTCCTTTATCGTTTATTATCTGAAAAATTTTTATTCATCAATTTATTGAGTTTAAATTGAGAAGTTAATTGTAGATTTAAAAGCTAACTGATTTAATTTGAGTTTATTTTTAGTTTCAGTTAAAAAAAAATTGTCGGAGCATCTTTCAATCTGCAATTTTAGGTCTTCTTCTGTCCCGGTCTGATTCTCCGCTGGCAACATGAATTAGTAGGCTGAGAACAACTTCAATTTCTGATTTGTTTGTACAATACTGTTTCAGTCACTTAGGTAACATGAATTCGTGCACCCGCACCACTTGCGAATTTTAGCCAAAAGAATTCTTCTTTTTCAAAATAAAATTAGTATATACATTTTTAACCTTGAAGACTATTTATTTGTACCTATCTTGAAGTTTATTTTGTCCCTACTTGTTATGGAAATCAAATGGAACCTAGATCACTTTTTTCTGAAAAAAAACACTGAAAATAAATTATTTCGATGAATTTGTAGTTTTTCAATTTTAATTTTTTTTCTGAAGTGTTTATCACGGGGGCCGGAGAAATGTTTTCTACAAATCATTCTTTTTTTGATTTCTTTATGTAAGTATTTGACAATTGTTTTTCAATAGCTAAATTTTGAGCCGATGCATTTTGGGACTGCTGAAAGCTTAGGGCTTTCGTTTACACTCCTTAGACACAAGAAAAATCAGCTTACTGCGCAATCGAACACTCTTTGTTTTTGTTTGCAAAAGTTTCGATTGTGTTTAGATTATGTTAGGTTTTGTATACAAAGTTTTTCATGCTTTTGTTGGCTTGTAAACCGTATTATACTAATTTGAATTAATTTTGTATTTTGATTCGCAAAGTTTATAAAATAAACATTTTTTCAACACAATTTTTATTGTCTCGTTTTTCAAACCTAAAATACCGATTATTCAAGCGGGTAAGAGATGGGCGAAAATCAACTTCCAAAATCCAGGACACATTCATTGAAAAGAAACATTGAAACTAGCAATACGATCAATCTAATCGAATTAGGCCCAGTCCAGTAGAACTCCATGATGAATCACCAACGGTATCGACCACAGAGATCAAACAGGAAGGCCTCCGAGAACAATTTCGACATGAACAAGCGGAACCGATAAGAGCGAATAAATGAATTACGATCAGCATCCAACTTTGATATCCATACCATTTATTCAAGCGCGGAAAAGGGAGCACCAGGACCGGAACCGCAGATAAGCGAAAACATCCAGCGCCTAACTGAAAAAAAGTGCAAAAATGGCCGGAAAAAGTTAAAATCATTTATATTTTTTTTTTAAATTCGGATGACTGGAGTACTTGACTAGCTGGATAAGGCAACTTATATTATAGTACTCAGCTACCTGGATAGCCCTAACTCGTCCTTGTCTGCAAAAGTCTGAATTCATTCAACAGTGCTACACGATCTAATGTTTCAAGGCCAAACTAGCTTATTTTGATCGAAGCACTTTCACACTTCCTTTTGGTTCTTTATCACTCGACCTATTTTGTGAATGCGGTTAGATATTTGTATCTTCTTGAACAAAACTCTCTATCCAAAAGTGAATTTCGATTACTGGTTTTGCTTACGGTTAGATGTTGAATGTCGTTAGATATTTGTATGATCTTGAACAAAATTTTCTATCCTGAATTGACTGTCAATTACTGGTTTTGCTTACAGTTACTTTTCCTAAAAGCAACTTATTATTAAGGAAGTGCACCCTAGGTCTTATTTTGGATAAGCGCCATAAATCTTTCACTGCACCTGCCTAACGTTCTAGGACAATTTTTAACTGACACTAGGTTGTGAATATTTAACTTATTATCTTTTTTTCTTGTAGTCTAAACTAACGTATGTATCAATTCTTTAAGCGTACATATCATCAATCAACCTTAATAAATCTAAAATCCAGTCGTCATAACGCATAGAAAAGAGTTCAAAAATTTATTTTAACATCAAATTGTTTTTAAAAGATGGAAAGTGAGGCATAGGGAATGAGCAGGGGGCCTGTATGGTAATTGCAGTATTCTAAAATGAACAATGAGTTGATCAAACTTTTTTCAAACATATACTCGAATTATTCATTTTGCTTTTATTCATTTAAACTGTTCAACTTTTTAAAGCTTGTCTTCCGTTCTCCCTATCTTATTTTCTTATAGCTTACAATCAAGACCACAACGCAGGATCTAATTTAACTCTAAGGCCAGGGAAGAAACTGGTAAAAAAAATATAAAGGAAAGCTCAGATTTATGTTTTTTTGCAAAGACTGCAGGGTTTTTCAAGAAGTTTTTAAAACAAACCTTAGAAAATATCAACTCGTTGGAAACTACTTTTTCAAAGAAGGCATACGCACAATCTCGTTTGACTTTGAACGCCAACGTTTCATTTAGAAAGCCTTGAACGCCAAAGTCTTTCTAATTTAAATAAATTCACCTCCAAGAAGTTGAAAAACTTGGCACTAATAGGTAAGTTTAAAAAAAAAACAAGTTCCAGATTTAAAAATTTGAAGTTTTTGGGTCGGATTTGATGTTATTGGGAGAACTAACTCGGTCAATACCCACCTTAACCGTTTAAAAACTTGGTTTTTCATAACTGAAACCTATGTTTCAGGTTATTAATTTTACATTTTGGTCGCCGATATTACTGGTTTTGTGTCATTTTTTTGAAAAAGATATCAAAAATGAATTTTGAACATATTTGAAGTTTTTAGAGCAATTTTACACTTAAAAAGAACTCTAGTCCTAATTTTTTTAAAACGCTATCATCAAAACTATATCATTTATGTTAGTTCTAGAACTTTTATAACAGTTTAAATCAGGTCAAAAATTACTAAATATTATTTAAAGAGTTTTACGGCTAAGAAATGGAATATCAACGTCATTCCTCCAAGTTTCAGATTTATTTTTGCTCATTTAAGACCATTAATCCACGAAGGAAAAGACTTTGAAAAAGTTGTATCTTGCGAGTTGAAAAATTCGGTTTTCAGCAGGTTTGATTCTACAAAGAATAACGCTGGACTTCACCGCGTCCATATGTTTTGGGTGAAAAAAGTCAAAAGCAAAACTTCAGAAAAAATTCCATTCTTATTTTTAATTAAGCGATTTTTATAGCTAACCTAAGCTGATTAAACATTTTAAGAAACATTTTTTTTCACTATTAACCGAGTTCGTTCCTGTATTTTTTTTTATTCAAATAAAATAAATATTAGCCTATTAAAGTCGTAAATTAAAATGTCAAATTTTATAATGTCACTGTTACTGCATTAAAGTTGAAATTTAAAGTGGGAGATAAACTTAGATGGGATACTTAGTAAATCTCACTAACAACCTAAAATACCATTTCAACTGTTTGTCTACGCACCCAAATGGCGACACACGCACGCAAATGACTCACTTAAATGACTTTGTCCTAGATACACAGCAAAAAAACTAAGTTTTTCAAAAATGACTTTTCCTGATGTCGAAATCGATATGTCCAAAAAAATATTGTATTCGTCAGCTCCTGTAAACGTCCAAATAAAACTCATACAATTTTTGAGTTTACCAACAGTATCACCAGGTAAAGATAAAACATTCTGAAGCATTATACAAAAAACATAAGCTTGTAATCAACTAATGATCACTTTTTTTATATAAAATAAACCAATTTGCGAAGACCGGACCAATAGGTATAGTTTATATTTCGCTTGGAAACCTAACAATAAAATTCCGTTTCAAAATTAGAAGTCGATCATGTTTTTTTGACCGAGTTTTCAGTGAAAACTTAGATATTGACCGATTTCTGGATGAACTGATTTGCACCTTATCTCGTTTTTTTCATGAATTCCAATCTAATCTGCGATCTAAATAAATCAAAATAAATCAAATTTTGACTGGGAAAGACGAACAAAACTGCTCATTTAGGGCAAAGGCCTGAATGTTTTGACTGTCTTTCAACGTTTTTGAAAAAAAATCCAAAAAATTTGAATCTTTTTAAAAACTTATAAAAAAATCCTCTAATCGCACGTTATACCAAGTAAAAAAAGATGTAGTTGCCACCTAGTAAAATATCTTTAACTCTAAAATCCTGCCTCAATTCAGTTTGGAACAATTGTTCCTCTAACAAAATTTTTGATTTCAATTTCACGAGTGATGCAAGAGTGATGCAAAAAGTGCTTCGCTTTCGAACTATAAAAATTTCAAGATTTTCTTCATTTGTTTTGGCCACCTTCTTCTGTTTTTTGTAAAAGATTGCTCTAAAAATCCTTAATCCTTAACCGTCGCCTGCATCAGTGCACAAACTATTATTTTGAACTTCTTGGGAATTTCGATTGATTTTTGTTTTCCGGATGGTTTTAATGCAACCGTTACAGCATTGCAATCATAACAATTATGGCATAATGCAGATTTTAAAAAATGATTTCCATTGGCAGCTAAACTTTTCGCTGTAAAAAATTTGGTATTTTTTTAGTCGTTTCTAACACATTTTGCTATCAAATTTAACAAATTTTTACGTTAAATGATGGAAACAGTATATTTTAGAAAATTAGAGGTCCCTGATTAAAATAATGCGTAAAGGCAAAACGGCTGTTCAGCTTCCAATTGCGTCTTAAAGAGAAGGCAGATGGAAAGATGAAAGAACTAATTGCAAAAACAAATAAAAATTAACTACAAAAGTGAAGAGTGACCTTTAAGTAAAAAGCAATACGTGAAAAAAGTTTTATTGAAAGGTAAATCAGGTGCGTAATTCCAATATCGATAATTATTTTACATTCTTAACGAATTGAAAAGAGAACCTTTGAAAAATCACCTGGTTTGATGAAATTTTCATCACAGAGCAACTTTTTTTATCATCTTCCCTTCATTGGCACTTCTTTTCAAAAGCTTAAGTGAAAACGAACATTTTTTTTGGGTTATTTGTGTGTTTTGTTTCTTGGATCATTTTTGACTCTAGTTATTGTTCAAAATATTCTTACTTTCATTGAGGAAGCTAAGAAACTTTTTCAAGCAGTGTTCAACCTTGAATTACATTATTCCTTTTCCATATACGGATGTTAATGGGTCTATGCAAATTTTCCACTATCCAGTTGCTCTTATTCCCAACCCGAGAAATTATGCTGAAAGACATTTCCTGAATTTAACTTGCAAAAATGAAAACCGAATTTTGTTCAATCACCAAACGGTTTCTGTGTCTTTGGAAGATGTTGAAAACCTACTTTCGGCAGCAAGTCTCGTTGAGTCGACTAAAATTTATAAGACATACTTTGGGCTTAGACCTACTGATCTTTTGACAGGCGGTCATAGGTAAATAGTGCATGCAAATTGAACCAATTCTGAATAATACATTTTTGGAGTCACATTTTTTGGAGTTTTGACACGTTATACAGAGTAAACTAGCTTTTTGAAGTAAAGCGGTAACAACATTACGATGAATATTTCATTTTCAAAACTCTAGATAGACTTCAGAAACTCAAGACTTCATTCTTCAAAACTCCAGTTGACTTTTTTTGTTCAAGTTTAGATAAAGATAAAAATAGTAGTTTTTGTGCGCTAAAAATAGTTGTTGTACTGGAAGCGAACCAAAAATTGAATGGAAAAAATGCTGCCAATCACTTTTCAGAAAAATTTTTACACCCAAAATGACTTACTGGTAAGGCTTTTCCCTCTGTTTAATTTCTGACAGTATGTCAAAACTTTCGGATACCTTTGTTCCATATTCACACACTCCAAGCATGCTATTCAATTGCACGTGTCTCGTCGACAATTTTTCTTGCTGCATATCTTATATATATTTTAGAATAATTAATAAGTTTTTAAATTTTAAAAATTTTAAGTAATTTGTATTATTGGGACATTTATAGGGCTTTGATGACTTAGGGGAGCGGCGGTGAAGTGGTTACACCTCCGCCTCTCAATCGGAAGGTCGGATGTACGAGGTCCACCATGATCCGTGCTCGTTGCTTGAGGGTGAAGCAACATTACCCAGCCCAAAAAAATAACCAAAAAAATTGCATGTAGTTCTTAAACAGGGGCGCAACAGCGGTTTGCCGTGATGAGCTGTACAGCTCTTGTTTTGGTCCTTTCCCATGTGGATAAATGGTCTTAATTTTAATCTTACTCCGAGAAACTTTTTGCAGACAAATACGGATTTGTAGGAACCTTAGGTCGGTTCATCTAGTCACAAACGTCCTCGACATTCAGCGGAGACTCACAGATAGCTGAAATGATATCAATTTTTTTTCTTCAAATCTATTATCTTTTTTTTCTGTATGAATGTTACTTAGATTGAACAATCAGGTCCATATGAGACAATACTTAATAGAAAGTTCTCAGCGGCGCTTCAACAGGTTGAATTACCTTCTGCGCTTGCTCAAGTTGGTGCTCTCTCAATGATAAGTTCTCTATATTGTTGGATTATTGCACTACTTGAAACAAATTTATTATATTTTATTATTATATTCCTTTACTCTTCGTCCATTTACGAGCTTATTTCGGTTTTGGATAACGTCAATTATATGGGGGTTCTCAGAAGACTGGCTGCTACTTTTCTCTTGACGTCGGAAAGAATGTACTCGATGTACAAGCGGTTTGTGGCAAAGAATTGGAACGAATCGTGACAATATATGGTTTACGATGATTTTTAACTTCAACTATTTCATTTCGTGAGTTTTTCGTTTTAGCTAGCAATCCAAAAACTAGTTTGAATGAGAATAAGCCTTTTCCAGTAATGTTTTTTTAACGTTTCTTGATTTTCGGTTGATTGCACTCAGACTGAGGCATGCTATTTATTTATAATTCGTCCTTATACGATCGCTGAAATGATCATTGTCAGACTGAACCTTTGCGGATAATCCGGATGATTGCGCAAATGCTCAACATAAAGTCGCGACGTAAAATCCGGCCAGTCATGATGTAAACTCAAAACAGTCGTGACATTAACTTCAGCCGATCACATAAAATAGTGTTATAAGCAGTGTTAAAATAACTTAATACGGTTGCTAACAGGGGCGGATCTAGGAATTTCTCGAGGGGGGGGGGCGGATTTTAAAAAAATTTCGAAAATTTTGACGACCTTTTTTTTTAGGTCGATCAAATTGATTTTCCGAGCTCTACTAAAGCACAAAAGACGCTGTTTTGGCCAAATTTTCTGCGCCGCAGGCAAATTTTGAAAAAACAGGTCACAAAAGCCGTTTATGGGCACTTTTTGGGAAGTTTTGACAAAAAAATCGCGTTTTTTTTTTGGCGCGCGCTCCCCCTCAAAGTTAGTATATATTGGCGCCAAAGGCGCCTTTAGAAAAATTTAAAGGTCGGTCGGCCAAAAATAAATTTCTTAAAAAGTACCAAAGGAGGGACCTTTTGGGTCGGCAGGGGGTCGAATACCTGAGGAAGAGAAAGCGTCCCCCCCCCCCCTAAATCCGCCCCTGGTTGCTAACATTATTTCTGAAAAATTTTCAATGCTACAGTTTGTTTCAATTTTTCAAGTTGAATTTTGTGCTCACAGAAAAAAAAATAAATAGTGTTTGATTTGTCTAAATCCATTTAAATTTGTCTAAAACCCCGTTACATATGAGCTGTATGGTCTAAAAATATCCACAGGTTCCATATGTTAAAAAATTTCGTAGCCAAGGAAAAGATAGAAAGGCTAAAAAAAGTATGTCCAAATACTGAGCATGATGATCTTTCTTGTAAAATTGTCCATTTTCTATCCGAGTTGAGTTGCCAGTAATAATTTTCAATGAAAAATTGCAAGCATCAACTTCAAAAAATTTTCCCGGATGATTTTGTTGCTAATTTACTAAATCAGCGATTATTTATTGAAAAATATAATATCTTATTATAAACTACTGCAAACTCATCGTTGAAATATATATATTTTATCAAAGCGATTTTATCATAAACATAAATAACCCATAGAAAAAAAACAATTGAGGACAAAATCCACTTTCAATTTCGAAAATTTTGTTGAGTGTCTTGTTTTATGCTAAAAATGGTTTTCTAGCTCAATTTTTTTTGAAAGGTTTCAAAAAATACTCTTTTTTTTTGGGAACTCGGCAATCGTAATGGATTCTGCGGACGTTGAAGTCTTTGAAAAGTTTAAGAAAATCCGAGTTTCAGTGGAATTTTAAAAATTTCGAACGAAACTTCCAGCTCTGAAATTTGCAAAAAGCAAAAAACTAAAAACTTTTTAATAATAAATTCCTAAATCATTAAAGAATCATTGCTAACTCAGCACTCACATTTGCTATAACTGCGAAGAATTAAAAACTCTTCGGTTTTTATTCGCTAAAAAGTTTGTTCTTTCCAGCTATGAACCAGTGCTAATTCAGCTGTGAAATTTGCTATTTGGGTAAATATTTAGCCCTAAATCATCAATGGTGACCAATATTTTTTCAATTTTTTCTATTTTTCATTGGAAACATGAAATATATATTTTTATTGCCGTTTTTTTCCAAGTTCAGGAAAAAAGAGACGAAGAGAGTCAGGGTAGAACCTTTTGCCCTCGATCACCCACAAAAAAAAATTTTTTGTAAAAAAAAAAGCTTCGTGAATGTTCAATGAATGTTTGACATTTGCAAATTAAATATATTAGAATTGTTGCCAAAATATTCTGCGCTATTGAACGGCAGCCGGGTTTCTTATCTTTTGCCGGGTTTCTTATCCCCCGCTTGGCCGATCTTCTTTGAAATTTGCTAGCATGTTAAGAATACTACACTCAAAGTAGCGAGCGCAGTCCTAATTGACTACTTGGTTATATCACAACTGGTTAGATGGTTAGAACTCACGCATGGTTAGATCCCTCATCTCGTTGATCCAGTTGTACTCCAGATGCTGCTCGGATATGCCGATGGAGTACCAGACTAGGGCGAACCAGTGGGCGAAGAGGAGGAAGATGGAGAGGAACATGAGGAGTTGTCCGCCCGCGTACTCCATGTAGTGGTCCAGTCGTCTGATCACTCGCACTAGTCTGAGAAGACGCACTAATTTGATCAGGCGCAGCTGAGTGAAGATCTGAAATATCTCACGTTTTTTTTTTACTCAATCAGCCCGGAGGCCTAACCCTGAAGTTAATTATTTAGGTTGATAAGAGTGCAAATCTCTTACAAGTCACAGATGAAATAACTCACACAGAATTTTGCTGCGATAAGCACAAATAAGACGGCTTATGGTCCTTAATTCGTTCATAGTATATGTCAATTTTTTTGAAGTCAAATTAATACCCTAGTCTTTTGAAGTAAATTTCTAACACATTTGACGTTTTCATGAATTCGTTATAAATGTAATATTGCAAGTAAAATATGTAAGATATTCTCGCAATGTTTCGCAAATCTGCGGTAGTTAATGGCGATATCGATACGTGTTTGTTGGTGATGAAATGGTTCAAAACTACAGTAAAGACACAAAGTGGATTTTGTCCTCTTTTTGTAGTCTTTTTAAAATTATTTTTGTGTTTGAGATAATTTGCTTTAGCTTGAATTATCTATCAGCACAGCACTGTATTACGATGTTTAAGAAGAAGAAGAAAATTTATAAAGCTATAAAGCTATAAACAATTAAATACTATTTCTCTTTTTTAACAAATACTTCTGTTAGACAGCCAACAAGCCCATTTGGGTTGAGCACGGCTGCCGTTTAGACAAAATCGACATTTCCAGTAGTAGTACATACCGCCTTCTCGTTGGTGTCGATCTGCTCTATTATCATGTCTATCATCTCCAGGGGCACTGAGGAGATGAGGTCTAGGGCGAACCAACCCTTGATGTAATTGTTCCTGATCCTCTTCGAGTCACTCACCACCTCACCCCCTATGTGCACATACGTGGTCCGGAACGAAATCACTATGTCTAAAACAAACAGAATAAACGTTTTTTCCTGTTCTTTTTTGGTCTCAAAGTCATGGATGAGCTTATGGTAGCGCAAGTCTTTGACCTAGCTGTAGCATTTGTTTTTTATTGGCGTTAATGAAAGTTATCAGCTTAGGCTTCAAAATAAGATAATTTAAACGTATAAATTGTGACTGCTTTACTTGTCTCAATTCCACATATTTTTGTCAAAAAGGGCCTCAATTGACAAACTGAAAAGTTTTTTTGAGTACCTTGGACAAGTGTTTTAACGAATCTATCATCTACTGAATAGTACCACTGATTGCTTTAGATACATAAATTTTAATTTAATTTAACGAAATAACCAAAATTGTTATTTTTGCAGACTGATTTTTAGTAGACTGAACACAATTAACAAGACAAATTGCTGTTTTTAAAGTCGGGAATGGCATGTAGCAACCACTTTCTCTGCTGTGCTTACATTCGGCACGTATGTTATATTGCGCGTAAATCAGTAGTTGCAGCTTCTTGTTCCGATTTTCGAAGAAAATGGAATATTTATGCTCGGTGTGGTTTTTTTTCAGTCAATTTTTGAAATAATAATTTTCGACAAAATTTTTTTTATACCCCATTGAAGATATCGACTTCCTGAAATCAATTTTAAAAAGATATTTTAGCTTCAATTGTTTTTATAAAGTTCTGGTGGTTTGAAACTTGCCAAAATGCCCATGTTCTGAACTAAATTATGCGCGCTTTGAGGAATTTATTCATATTACTGAGAGCATAACTCGAATTATTTTTGCATTGCGAATTATCCTATACATCAAAATCGTTCCAAATTGAATTGAAGGCTAATCAAATCGGTCGTATTAATTTGCTACTGCTCAATATTTCACAGTTTGATATTTTCCAATTTTTATGGGCCTTCAATAATTAGGGCTTGACCCTGATATACGAGCAGTCTTGCTTAGATTAATCATTTATTGAAAATAATAGAAATTCGTTAACAAAGCCTGAAATATTTCCCCTAGTTAGGGAAGTTCAACAACAGATTAAACGTTTATTGTTCCGGCTTTCGTAACGAAAGTAACGGAATATTTGTGCTTGGGGTTGTTTTTTTAAGACAAATTTCGACTTTTCAACTAGCTATATCTGTTGGAATTTTTTAAATATCATTCAAAAGATATTGTTGCTCTGAGCTCAAATTAAAAAAATATATTTTACAAATGATCGTTTTCCGTAAATTATGGGAGTTGAAAGATTGCCACTTTAGCCAATTTGGGGAAACTGATGCGCTATTGATTAAGCGGTGATCTAATACGTCTTGAAATCGTTCCAAATTGTTTGAATGAAGCTCATGTGCCATAATTGATTTGTTAATAGGAGCGGAAATTATCATTTTGTAATTTATATGGCGTGTGGGAGGATGATTTTTAAGTGATCCATTGACCGTAAAAAGCAGTCGGAACATTCAGGGCTCCGCGCTGATACGAGCAGTCTTGCTTACAACTGTCAACAAAAAATGCGTCAGTTGTATAAAATTTTTGTGTTTTATAATTCCTACAAATTATTCTTTAAATTAGGCATATTAAACGTTGGATTTATTTTTTTGGACTTTTGTTTGAATTCATACTTGGATTTGGTTCAGGTCTTCATATCGCACAGATAATGTGTTGTTGGAAAAATGCATGTCCAGGCTTTCCCGACTTTATGTTCAAACTTTCATTTTCTTAAGTTCAGGTTTTGGTGACTTTATGCTTCATGTAAAATTTTTTGCAAAATTAGTTTCAATTTTCAAGCTTTCTGCCGTTAAGTTTTCATATATTTGGATTTTTGCAGATATATAACCTGAATTCAGACTTTGGGTCTGGGTTTAGACATGATGCAAATTTCAAATGTTCTGGGTAAGCCGCGGCCTTCAACCCGGGAGCTACAAAGTTAACAAGACTGCTCGCATCAGATAAAAAACCTTGAATGATCTGACTGTTTTTTAATGTCTATGAAGCAGTGTTTGCTTAAAAAATTTTTTGACATTTTTAGAAAAAAAAATTCAAAATTTTTGAGTTATTTTCTACATCATCCCCCACATGTCATATAAAGTACAAAGTGATTATTTTTGTTCCTAGTAAAGTAAAAACTAAGACAAATAGCCTGTTTCAAATCAATTGCAACAATTTTTTTGAGGCTTAAAAGTCCGCTTACGCGTTGAAAGCGCGAGATATATCGCTCGTTAATTGTCCCTAATTGGCCAGATTGGCAATGTCTAAACCCCCATATTTTTACAAAAGAAGATCATTGGTCGAAATTTGTCGAAAACGCGCGATATATTCCGAGCTATTAACGCGTAAACGAGATTTAATCCGTCTTAGAAATGGATCCAAATTGGCTCAAGGTAGCTTATATGCCTTAACTGATTTGTTAATAGGAGCAAAATCTATCACTTAGTACTTATTACGACGTGTGGGGTGATGATTTAAAAAAAAAAACCAAATTTTTGAAGAAAAAAAAATTTCATTTTTTTATTCACATTTAATTTTTTTAATGTTTTTACTGCTCCATAAAACTTAAAAAACAGTCGTAATATTCAGGGCTCCACCCTGATACTAGCAGTCTTGCTTACATCTGTCAACAAAAAATGCGTCAGTTGTATATAATTTTTGTGTTTCATAATTCCTACAAATTATTCATTAAATTAGGCAAATTAAACGTTGGATATATTTTTTTGGGTTTCTGTTTGAAATCATGCGTGGATTCGGTCCAGGTCTTCATATCGCACAGATAATGTGTTGTTGGAAAAATGCAAGTCCAGGTTTTCCCGACTTTATGTTCAAACTTTCGCTTTCTTAAGTTCAGATTTTGGTGACTTTATGCTTCATGTAAAATTTTTTGCAAAATTAGTTCCAATTTCAAGATTTCTGCCCTTAAGTTTTCATATGATTGGATTTTTGCTGATATATAACTTGAATTCAGATTTTCGCGACTCAAAATCTGGTCGCGACTATGCAATTTGGGTCTGGGTTTAGTTATGATGCAATTTTCAAATGTTCAGGGTATGTCGCGGCTTTCAACCCGGGAGCTACAATGTTAACAAGACTGCTCGTATCAGATAAAAATCTTGGTTGATCCGACTGTTTTTTAATGTCTATGAAGTAAGGTTTGCTTTAAAAATTTTTTGACATTTTTAGAAAAAAAAATTCAAAATTTTTGAGTTATTTTCTACTTCATCCCCCACATGTCATATAAAGTACAAAGTGATAGGTTTTGCTCCTAGCAAAGTAAAAACTAAGACAAATAGCCTGTTTCAAATCATTTGCAACAATTTTTTTGAGGCTTAAATATCCGCTTAATTGTTGAAAGCGCGAGATATATCGCTCGTTAATTGTCCCTAATTGGCCAAAACGGCAATGTCTAAACCCCCATATTTTTACGAAAGAAAGTCATAGGTAAATTTTTTTTTCCAAATTTGAGCTCAAATTAACTATACTTTTTGAATAAAATCGAAAATCGTCAAAAATGGCTAGTTAAAAAGTCGAAATTTGTCGAAAACCCGCGATATATTTCGAGCTATTAACGCGTAAACGAGATTTAATCCGTCTTAGAAATCGTTCCAAATTGCTTCAAGGAAGCTTATATGCCTTTACTGATTGGTTAGTAGGAGCAAAGTCTATCACTTAGTACTTATTATGACGTGTGGGGTGATGATTTAAAAAAATCAAATTTTAGAAAAAAAAATTTCATTTTTTTATTTACATTTATTTTTTTAAATGTTTTTACTGCTCCATAAAACTTAAAAAGCAGTCAGAATATTCAGGACTCCACCCTGATACGAGCAGTCTTGCTTACATCTGTCAACAAAAAATGCGTCAGTTGTATATAATTTTTGTGTTTCATAATTCCTACAAATTATTCATTAAATTAGGCATATTAAACGTTGGATATATTTTTTTGGACATCTGTTTGAAATCATGCATGGATTCGGTTCAGGTCTTTATATCGCACAGATAATGTGTTGTTGGAAAAATGCATGTCGAGGCTTTCTCGACTTTATGTTCAAACTTTCGCTTTCTTAAGTTCAGATTTTGGTGACTTTATGCTTCATGTAAAACGTTTTGCAAAATTAGTTTCAATTTTCAAGATTTCTGCCCTTAAGTTTTCATATAATTGGATTTTTGCTGATATATAACCTGAATTCAGATTTTTGCGACCCAAAATCTGGTCGCGACTATGCAATTTGGGTCTGGGTTTAGACATGATGCAATTTTCAAATGTTCAGGGTAAGTCGCGGCTTTCAACCCGGGAGCTACAATGTTAACAAGACTGCTCGTATCAGATAAAAATCTTGGTTGATCCGACTGTTTCTTAATGTCTATGAAGTAAGGTTTGCTTTAAAAAATTTTTGACATTTTTAGAAAAAAAAATTCAAAATTTTTGAGTTATTTTCTACTTCATCCCCCACATGTCATATAAAGTACAAAGTGATAGGTTTTGCTCCTAGTAAAGTAAAAACTAAGACAAATAGCCTGTTTCAAATCATTTGCAACAATTTTTTTGAGGCTTAAATATCCGCTTAAGCGTTGAAAGCGCGAGATATATCGCTCGTTAATTGTCCCTAATTGGCCAAAATGGCAATGTCTAAACACCCATATTTTTACGAAAGAAGATCATAGGTGAATTATTTTCCAAATTTGAGCTTAGATTAACTATACCTTTTGAATAAATTAGAAAATTGTCAAAAATGGCCAGTTAAAAAGTCGAAATTTGTCTGAAGAAAAAAAACCCACCCGAGCACAAATATTCCGTTACGTTTGTTATCAAAATCGAAACAATAATTGTCTAAGCAAGAAACATCGATTTTAACGAAATAATTGGTTCATAACACAAATAAAGATTTGCTCACAATTCCTTCGCGGTCTCTTGTAACAAGTTTGTACCAAAGGGAGGATCTGGGACTTTTTTGAGAGGGGGAGAAATTTGTTATTTTTTTTAAGTTGACCTATTTAATTTTTGGACCTCTCCAAAAACACCATAAAGACACTCTTTCGCAGAAAGTTTCTGGGCCGCAGGCAAGTTTTAGAAGAAGAAATGGACCAAAATAGCCTTTTTCAGATTTTTTAGCAAGGTTTTAGCGCATTTTAAAACTTTTAGGGTCGGCCCCAAATGGATCTTAATAGTGCTAAACTATTGGCCCTTTGAGTAGCGAGGGGGTCAAATTCCTGAGGGGAAGAGGGCGCCCAAACCGAAACCTCATTACGCCCTTTCCTTAACAGGCCCCTGATTTCCAGCCTATAACTTTACACGCCCTTCAACGTTTGACCTTGTTCAAAATTCACACCATGTATTGATTACCCTCTCCCCGTATGAAATAGGGAGGAGGGCGGGTTTGTGGATGTTAGCATTAATATCCCAAACTGTGGATGTGTTGTGAATATAAGACTAGCCTATGATGAATGCAGTGTCCACACACAAGTCTATGATGCCGACGAACACATCCTCCTGGGCCACCTCGTACACTATCTCAAATGGCACCATGATTGCAGTGTACACTGTCAGCATGAACAGAACCTGAACAGACAGACTCACAAGTTACAACACGAGCAAAGACTGCAAACCAATCTGTTTTTGAGGTAATGAATGAAGCAGGTGATAGTCTTACACGATACACGAGAGATAATCAATCGCCAGAGGCAGATTTAGGGGGCGGGGGGGGGGGGGGGGGGAGGACGCTTTCTCTTCGGGATTCGACCCCCTGCCGAATCAAAGGGTCGTCCCTTTGTACTATTTTAAGATATCAATTTTTGGTGACGGACTCTAAAATTTTTCTGAAGGCGCCATTCGCGCCAATATATTACAAACTTGAGGGGGAGCGCGCGCCGAAAAAACGCAGTTTATTGGTCAAAATTGTCCAAAAAAGTGCCTAAAAAATGCTTTTTTGGCCTGTTTTTTTTAAGTTTTACCTGGGGTGCAGGAAAATTTGGCCACAACAGGAACTCTTTTTAGTGCTTTGGGAGAGCTCGGGAAATCAATTTGCTCGACCAAAAAAAAGGTCGACAAAATTTTCAAACATTTTTTGAAAATCCGCCCCCTCCCTCGAGAAAATCCTAGATCCGCCCATGTCAATCGCCTTTGCTTGAGTTTCGGGTTATTTACAAAAACAAAAATTACTCAATTTTTGAGTACTAATTCTTAGAACAAAAAAAATTAAGCAAGGAAATTACTATTTTTAGGTAACAATTAAGTCAAAGTGACTGAAAGAAAACTGTTTAAAGAAGTTTTTGCAGCAAAATTAGTTGCGAAAAACTCAAAATCCAATCAGCTGAGCGAGAAAGAAAATCGGAAAAAAAAATCTTTTGTTTTCTTTAATTACACCAGTCTGTGAGTCATGGTGGATTGGAATATTTTTGCAGGGATGATGGGAACAAAAACTCTTTGAGAATCCCACTTTCTAGGGCGGCGGACAAATAGTCATTCTGTTCGTAAAACACGGACAAGACGGACTTGATCGCCCAAAATTCAATGCACCACTCAGACATCTTTCTGCAGATTAAGTCCATGCAAGTTATGAACACTACTGCCTTTTAAAAAGATTGATTCAAGCCGTGATGAAAGGGTTTCATTAGAAGCCCTGCCTGCCCTGGTATTGGTACTTCATTCTTTTACCATCTTCTGCGCTGGTTTCCTCTTTGACACCGCGAGATAAATTAACTGGTATTCCTTCCTGATTTATCCATGTCATTCTGAAAAGCCAGGAAACAAAATACGTTACAAGCGGGCATGATTAAAAAACTTAATCATGTATGTGTTCTTGAATCCATCATTGAAGCCTTATACGGTACATGAAAGTAATTTTGTGATGTACTCAGGTCAGAAGAGAAAATTATATGGTTCTCAAAGACAACAGGAAGGCATTGAAGACCCCACCTTTAATTTTGGGGTAGCGCACGCCTAAAACTGCATTTATAAATTTCAAATTAGATAATTGTCAATTTTTTCAAAATGGTGTAGGATCGTCAGCAATGGACGCTTTCTCATGTTAGGTGAACATTTCTTCGGTAGTTTGAACAGTTTCCAACCGATAATGTCATCATTTTCTTAGTGCTTAAGTATTCAATTTTCGCCTCACTTTGCACATGTCTTTGCAAAGGTGCTTTCGGTTTGGATAAGTAATTAGACAGGTTCATATAGTAGAAACGTCATTAACCAATCAGAATCGAAATAGAGAACAAATGTACGCAAGAACAATAAACAAATATTAATTTAGTATGTTTGTTTTCTTTTCTCATCTCGATTCTGCTTGGTTTATGACATGTCTGCTTTAAGACTTGTCTGCTTTTTGACCGCACTACAAAGGCCTCGTTCATCCAATTATATGAGTTCATTATGTAACGTGGCGTTGTGGCGCATCGGTATTGATGGTGCCGAGCAATTATATGATTGCGGGTTCAAATCGCACGCGCGTTGCAATTTACAAGGTGAGCTTTTGTAAAGTAGCCAGAGCTTAGTTAACCTTAAATACTTAACCTTCTGGTTAGGGCTCTAGCTGGTTAACTAAAAATGATGCCTGACTTACCCAGTCCCACGTCTGTTTGAATGTGGATGTGTGAAGAATGGTATAAGGCGGTGTCTTGGGTGCTTCCAACATGTACCTCGGGTACTCTATCTCCTCCAGCTGCGAAGTGAACGTCTGAACAGATTACATCATCACATACAAGAATGTTCTAGAACTTAAAGTTTTCTGAACAAATCAAAAAAAATTTAAAAGAAACTTTTTTAATCAAAGGAACTTTGACGCAATCATGATTAGCTTTTTTTCGCAGCTTGGAGTAGAATATATTTTTGCCAGATTTTTAGTTGTTCAGTTTCTATCATAAAAACCATTGTGTCAAATTTGAAGTTTACTCAAAACAATTTTTTTTTGTCATTGGATTCAAAATTTTCCTTTGGACAAAAAATATTGTTCGATATGACGTTGAAACATGAAATAATAACATAAAAACAAATAAAATATAAAAACGCAAAAAAAATGATTTTCCTGATTTTGAATGGTTTTCTATCCTAATTTAAGTTTTGACATTAAGAAGGACTTATAACTGTATTTCGATGACATGAATGTACCAGCCTAAACTTGAGACTGATTGAAATCTTATGTGTTTTTGATTGATTGGGTAATTTCGGGTGATTTTGAAGCTAGAAAGTAGGCCGGTTTTAGACAATTCGATAATCAATTATGGGCTTATGTTCACAATTTTAATGGTTTCTCCTTAAGAGTATTTTTCCTTGCTGTCGATTTTGCGTCGCATTTATTGTAAATAAATGTACATAATAAATGTACTTTGTATTGCAAAAAATTATTAATTATTTTAGATAATGTTTTGATCATTGAAATAAATCTTTGCTTGCTAAATTGACCATGATTTTTTTATGGTTAGCTAAAACTAGGGTATCTAGGAAACTAATGTCTTGTTTTTTTTAGGCCGCACCTTTGCAATTTTGCTTTTCAAAATTGAATTAAAAATCAGCGTTGTTTTAATGGGATCATTCCACCTTCTAAACATAATAACTCAAAAATTATAGATTGCGCTTCTGCGTGCAATGAAAAACATCTTATACACAAAAAGTTAATATGAAGGTCAAATAATATGGCGCCTTTTTGGATATATACAAACGCACTAACCATGAACAGCTAAAATGACCAAATTATCTTAATTCTTCTACATTGGATTTGAAAATGAATTTGATTTGGTTGAAATTTCTCACTTTCATCTCCTGATAGTAAAATCGTTTGTCCTGAAAAAAAAGTACAGTTTGCTATAGTACAAAACTTGTGAAATTCTTCTAAATTCTTCTACTTGTCACTTAAACATGTTTGATGGTAATGATATTGGGTAATCAAAGCCTTTTATTTTAAGTCAAGTATTATTCTATGCCAAAAAGTTTTTTACTAAGTGAAAAATATAGTCTGTCTCCTCTCAATGATGTCTTTCCTCTTTTCTTTCCAACAATCTCTTCTCATGTTTGCAACAAGGAACGATGAGCTGAATATGAACAACAAACGGATATCCTCAATTTGTTTAAACTTCCAGCCCTTCGAACTGAAAGGGTGTCGAGTCCCCCCTCATGGATTCGACCCCTTAACCAATCAAAGGATTCCCTCTTTGGTATTATTTTTATGACATCCATTTTTGGCTGACCAATCGTTAAACTTCTCTGAAGGCTCCTTTGGCGCCAATATATGATAATTTTGAAAAGGAACGGCATTTTTGAAATTTTTGTCTAAATACGGCCTTTATAATTTTCTTAGAGCGCTCGAAAAATCATTTTGGTCAACCTAAAAATAAATCGACAAACTTTTGAGTTGAAATTGCACATTTGAATAGACAATTAATGTCTAAAGCTTTTCAAAATCAGCAGAAAACAAAAAAAGTGCGCATATCCGGGCGAAATCCGGACTGTTCCAATTGCCTTTTAGTGCCCTGATGGAAAATTTTTTGATTAGGAGATTGAAGATAAAAAAAATGAAAAAAAAAAGGATTTTTTGAATTTTTATCTTGTTTATAGATAAGAAACTGACACACAAAATTCTATCGAGCATAGTTGAAAAGGGCCTAGTTGAACCAAGTCGAGCACAATTGTTGCGTCACTTTTCTGAAAAATTAAGAAAAAACAAGAAAGCTTGTATCAAAGTAAATTCCTGGATGTTTACAAGGTCATTCGACGTTTAGGCTGTAGATTTTAAAGAGAAAAATTAAATCTCGTCGAATATTTCCAAAAATAAAACAACTGAAAACGTACTGAAAAAATTCAGCACACATAAAAATTCATATTATGTCCCCACAGCGGAATGATATTCAATATGAAACACAGTTATCAGCGGAGTGTTTTTCTAAGAAATACACAATTCTAAGAAACAGCTAAGATCACTGTACGAAATTGTAAATAACATTGTAAGTTAAATTGAATGTTAAATAACAATGTTAAATAGCTTCCCAACCCTGATAAAAAAGATTGACACTTAATTCAGTTTTGGAATGCTTTCTGGGAGGGCTTAAATCGACCCATATGCGCTAACTATGTCAAGTTTGCTAAAATGGCAATTTTCAAATCCTTTTTTACTTTTTAAGAAAAATACCAAAGATGAAATATCACTTTAGTTTTGAACTCAGTCTTTCAGAATATATAAAAAACTCAGACAAAAATGCTAGAAAAAAAACATTAGAAAATTTTTCCGGAGAAACAGCCATCCAGAGCACAAACATTCCGTCCTTTTTGACAAAAATCGGCACAAAAAATTTTAATATATTCTCATGGGTGGAGCTGTAGAAGCGCGCATCAGTTGAGAAAAGCTGAGCAAAGGCGCAAAGGTTTTTCAAGTTAAGTAGAAAGTTAGAATTTGTTATACTAGTAACAACTTTTTTTTCAGAAAAATCTTACAAAATTGATTTGATTAAATTTCGATTCAAATATTTTTTGCATTCTTCAATCTGGCAATGACTTAAATTTCATCTAGCGATCGGTTGCTGTATTCATCAGCTAAAAGTTCAACATTTGGAAGGTTTCAGTATGCCCAAGGAAATTTCTTTCGGCGTCAAGTGTGTAATCATAATCAAGCAGATTGAACTGTAATTTAACTGATTCCAAAGTGATAATGACAAAACTTGTCATTGTTGAGACATCTGATCCAATTTAGGTTTTAGATTCAAAAGTTAGCGAAAAGTCAAAAGAAATCATAAAAAGTTCATCTAAAGAAGTCAATTCGAAGATTACTTTTTGTCTTTTTCAGATATCAAATATTTAAGTAAACTGATTCAATGACGTTTTTGGTTGTAATTTTGAAAAAAAATCATGATTCATTTCAGAAGCTTCAAATGCAAACTTTTTTGTCTCTTGGTATAATTTTCCATGCACTCTTTGGCCGTTTTGTAGATGAAATTAGTCTTGATGAATTAAGGTTGAATTTTTTCTTTAAAATTTTTGAATTAGCAAATCGTCAAAAGTCAACTTCAAATGTTTTTCCAGATCACAAAATGTTGATAAATTGTTTCGGGCAGATAAACTACAGAAATTTGGTTTTCTTCGTATTTTTGGCGTAGTTCAGGGGTCTAATTGGCAAGACTAATCATCTCTATCTCTATGTTATGCATCTTTATGCACCCGAATTTTACAAACAAATATTTGAACTATAAAGCTGATTGTTGTTAGAACGTTTTGTCTGATTTTTTATCTCGATTTTTCTGATCTTTTTGCCCGAAAAGTATTTTTTTAATATAACTTCCAATTAAGTCGCCAAAATCTGTTTGAATACGCCAAACAAACGTCTCGCTCCAAAAGAACGCCTGGAAAGAGCTTTTTGGTTCATCGAAAATTGTTTGTAGTAAAAATCATGTTGATTAGTTAAAATAGCAATAAAGTTAACAATTCACAAAATTTTGAAAACTTTGGAAAAGGATAAAGTAATAGATCTACATTAAAGTATGAACAAAATGAAGTCGATTAAGTCGAAAGGCTCTTGTTCTTTTCCCCACCTCACACTAGCATCAATTACAAGTTAATTATGAAGACCAAATATGTTTGCCATGGCCTTACTAGTCCGTATGCTAATTTTCACAAGAATCGAACAATGCGAACAATTTTTTCATTTGTAAAAATTTGCAAGTGGGAGGAAAAAGAGCCGGTCGAATTACGAATTAGACTATTTTACTAATCGTTGAGCGGTTAATTCAAAACAGTCTACTACTCTATAAGTTCTTGGAGCTTTTGGCCATTTGCACGTGCGTCGTTAGAAATGGAACCCAAATCAACCAAGAAGATTCACACTGGGAATGTCAACGACTGAGAAAAGTCAGCTGCGATTTGAAATTGAGCTTGGATTTAGAACAGCTTAGAACGCAAATCATCAATCCGTTACTTAACCGAACCTTTTGTTTTTGCAACAGAGACTTAAGAAGACGGAGACATCTATTGAAAAGCAAAAGCCTATAGACTTCAATCAAACAGTTTCAAAAATGGTATTACGTCAACGGCGGTTCCTTCTAGAACCTTCTGGAAAGGTCCAATTATTACTAGCACCTGTGCTACTGTTCCTCCTCGTTAGTGTCGGATGGTGTGATGACTACTGCGACTCCATGTCGGGTGAGCCGACTGAGGAATGCGCGGCCGAGTTGTCGTGTTATGGGTGCACAGTGCCAGTGCTCAATCTGGATAAGGTACCGTAATTATTTCAGATTTAGGCTCTTTCTCTATTTTGCGAAAGAGCCCTTGTTTAGTGCAAATCTGCCAGATTACAATTTCCCTAAGTAGCTCAAAGGGGAAATGGGGTGAGTTTTGAAGTGTTATGCTTGTTGTTCAGGAACTGCAGACTACGTTTGAGCAGTGTGTGCACAGTGAGTCCAATGGTGGCAAACTGGCCAAGTGCTACAAGTCAGACAGCAAGGCTTGTGCTGTGGTCAAGATGTACAATAAAGATCCGGTAGGAGATACTTTCTTTTTAAAGTCCTCTTGCTTCTATTGTCCTCTTAAAACATACCCCGCGTAACAATAGCACAACAATTTATAAAAAACACCCTCTTCTCACATGAACAATTTTCAGATGTTTTGAACTTTTGAATAAACTCAAAAAAAACATAATTCAATTGGACATAGGCTAAGTTCATAGGCTAAAAAGAACAAAGAGAAGGCTCATGAGCAGGCGCGGATCTAGGAATTTCTCGAGGGGGGGATTTAAAAAACAAATTTGTCGACCTTTTTTTAGGTCGACCAAATTGATTTTCTGAGCTCTCCCAAACCACAACCAATATAAAAACCTTAATTTGATCAGTTTGGCTTTTTTCCGGTTCCCCCCTTTCAAAATAACGAGTTTTATATTTGTTTTACGTGTTATTACGGCTAAATGCGTGAAGTTACGCTGTAAAGTTTGAAGAACAAATCCGTTCAGAATTGTCGATTTGTTCACCACGCCAAATTTCATTGCATTGTGACAACGTTAAATAGACTTTTCAAAATTGAATTTGAAAGGTGGGGGACTGGAAAAGAGCCGAAAATTTAGACCATAAAATTGCGTTATTATAATTGGCTCTACCTTTTGTTTGATTGGTAGTCGATCAAGCCCTACTACCTGCGGGGCTGTGTGGGAGAAGAGGACGACCACTACCGACAAGTGTGTGTCTCCTCCAGCCAGGTTCTCCTCAGACGCTTCTGCTACAACACCCTTCGCAACATCTTCGGGGTGAACCTTCCCACTGGCAAACAGGACGCAGACATGGCAGACTGGAGTTGCACTAGCATCTGTTGCACGTGCGATGGGTGCAACAAGGTACGCCATTATCAATTACACTCGAATCGGAGCCCTCATTTTAAAAACCCATTTACCAGGTATTCAAAGGAATTTTTTGAATAATCTAAATAAATCTCTAAAATTTCAAATGCAGTGCTTTTTTCTCACCAATGTAACCATCAACGGAAGAATAGAACAAAGAAATCTTCCATAACTATCAGCTAGTGTTGAACTTGTTATGTTTTTGTTTCTCTAGAATTTTGCCAAACTGGACACTTCGGACGCACAATGTGAGGCCACTATGCAAAACAACACTGTGAATGATGTGAGAGAGTGGTATAGGAGTAGTATGGACCAGACACCCCAACAGACCAAAGCAGGAAACACTTCACCCCCTCACCCCCTTATGACTCAGCTCAAATGGAAGATATTGACCATGGCTAGTGCAGTAGTTCTATTTAGGACATAAAGTCATTATTTCCTTTTGAAAACGTTCAAAAACCTAATTAGACCAGCGCTCATACAAAACATTGTATAAACAAGAGAATGCTTTAATATTTGTAAGTATTTGAATTTCAAAAAAGTATTTTTTTATAAGTTCTCTACAAAAAGTGCTCTGAAAATCTAAAATAGCTTTTATAGTCATTTCATGCTTTTATTAGTTTTATTTAATAGTGAAATCTCTCTCATATACACCCTTTTCAATTCCATTGCGTTGTAAAACTAAATTAAAATTGATGAACCCATAGATTTTATATTCAACATTTGGCTTTGTTTGTAGCCTCCCCTCAACTTCAATACAACCCTCCCAATTTGTTTTTTTTTGCTTCTCGTGTTTCAAAGAATTAATCATTGCTATCCAGTTCGTAATTTATATCGAGTACTTTTTTGTCCTATCCCGTATGTTGTTCACATTCAATTATGTAAAGTTAATGGGTCGGAGGGGTAGCACTGAGCAGAATGGTCCCAAACTAGACTATTTTTACCTGGCTATTAAGTGTTTGCCGTGAATAATATTTCAGTGAAACATTTAAAATCGAGTTCCACTTCCAGCTAAAAAATGCTAACTTGATTGCTACGGCATAGTCGAAATTTTTCATACGACTTTTGAAAAAATATATGTTTGGCGCGGCTTTTTTTTCAGATTAATTTTGACATTAATGAAAATTAATTTTTTAAAAGAAACTTTTTCACCGGTAAAATGTTTAAAATTGGTAATGCGACAACTCGCAATAAAAGACAACTCGCTCTAAAAGACGATCGCAATATATTCACAGCCGCAGTCGCGCCAACGTGTTGCGAGCTTACCAACAGAGGATAGGACATTATACAAAATTTAGAGACGGTTAAGACACCAGTGACCTTCAACCGAGAATGTAAAGTTTCCAATTAGCTTCACAAGTTTGCGAGTTGTCGCTTTCCTTTAATTTTCTTTTGTTGAGATTTGTCGGTACCTTAAAAATGTTGATGTTTTCCAAATCAGAATAAAAACTTTTTACTTGTGACCGTTTGTAAAAAGCTACGAGGATTTGAAATTTTTTTGTTTGATTATTTTGGAGTAATTAATGCGCGCTATTTAAGAGTTTTCTATTAATGCGTGGCGTTACGGCGAATTGAATTAGTTATGTAGACTGAGGCAACATAACTGATCCAAATATAAAAACTTTTCCAAAAAATACGCGTTTTGTGGGAGTACGCCCTCATTTAATTTAGTGTTTATAAGCGTCGAAAATGCCAGAAGAAAAAATTTGTAGTTGTTCAACTAAAACTAGATATTTTAGAATTGCACCAAAGGGGTACATTTAGGAAAAATTTGGAAGCAAGAAACGAGTAGAAATGGTTGCTCACCTTCTCGCTTTATTTTTCAACTGAAATGTTTGGTAAAAAATTGTTTTAGAGGGTCCTAGAGGGTTTTAGAGGAGCTCTCAAAATCATTTTGATCGACCAGATCTATTTAACTATGTCTCCCCTGTGTTTTTGTTTTCAGAATTTCCACCCCTATAAACAAAAAATGTAAGACAGCACAAAAAAGTTTGCTACATTCTGATTGGCCAAAAATCTGATCAATTTATCGTACTTTACAAACTCCTTCCCCTTTTTTTGCAAAGGGGGAAAGATGTGAATTAGATCCGGTCGACCCAGAGAACGCATGTTTTTCCTCAAATTAACCATGTCCAGTCCAATGTAAGAAATATATCGCTTTGTTCTTGACATGGCTCATGGTGAGAAGTTTTAGCAGCACAACTAAATTAAAAATGTTTCAACTTTATTTAAATTTCGATCTAGAGAAACTACAAGAAATCTTAAAGCAAATGAAAAAAATCAGGTACTTGCCCTATTACGAGCGCCCTCAGAGAGTTTTATGGGGTATAATTAAATTTAATGGATTATATCAGAAAACAACGTAATCCTCAGGTCATGAAATTGATATTCGTGACCCATTTCAAAATGAGAATGGATATTTAAGGGGTTTTATATTATAATCTATCGTAATTTAAAAGAATCCAATTTTGTTTTTAATATAATCGACTTTTTTCTTCATAAAAATCTATGAAAATTGACTATTTTTTGTAGATGTGAAATGTTTATTCTAGTTTTGCAGCGCTCTGCAAAATTAGAAGTCGAACGAAGATTTTATCTCCGTGTACGCCACCCCCAACATCAGAGATATGGACCTATTTTAACGCATGGATTACTATCTACTGCAACGTGTGTTGAGCCAAGAAAAAATCCTGATTCTATTTGATTCATTATAATCGATTAAAAATAAGGATTATATGGATTCGACAAAATACACGATTAATATCCTTTTTCAATCGATTATTTGATTCTTTTTGGGCAACCTAGAGATTGATAGTCAAAAACCAATATCATCAATTTTTATCCATGATGTTTTTTGCACAATTACTGCACGCAATTTAGGGCAAAATGTGCAAATTGCTTGAGCTTTATTGTGAGAGTTGCGTATTGATTTCGTGGTTTCCAATTATATTTTTTCTTCTTCTCTTGGACATGTTCTGCTGTTGAATCATTCTTCTCTCAGTCCACCCTTTCTCAAGATCTATCATATGATATATTTTATATCAAAGCCACTCAACTCCTAAATCAGTTTCCATTGGAGGAGACAAAGGCAGTTTGATTATTTTGATGTCTGAAAATCAGACCGAAAAAAATTTTCTACCTCATGAAGTTTTACACTGTTTATCGTCTAGCAGTTATGAATTATTTGGTAAACCCATCTGGTGATAAAACCATAAATCAAACCAAGTCTACTAATGACCCGTTTATTAACACATGAGACCTTATTCAGATGTTAACCAATAAATAAACAAAGATGTGCAAAAATGAATAAAAAGACATTAATGACCAATTTAAACGAGAAAAAATGAAGGTCACTTTGTATTTATACTTCAGAGGTCATTTTTTTGATTAAATGACGTAAGCTTACTTTTTGAACTCATTGACCGTTGAAACAATTAGTATAAACTATAATGCGCAGATTGAGGACATGAAAATGAAGCCATTTTAGATAAAAACATTTAAGCATAGCACATTTAAGCGCGTCAACGATGACCAAAAAATATGTCTTAACACTAAGTATTCATTTTTTGTTGCAAACTGCAACTTCTTATAGCTTTATGTTCGAAAAGTGAACTTCTCATTGTTTTTTGTTATCAATAACTACAATGGCTTAATGATCAAAAATAGTTTTTTGGTCATTATAGGCGAGCAACAACACCGAATTATGACCCATAGCCATTTTTTTGCTAGTAAGTCGTAATATGCTATCTATTGTAAGCCATGTAAACATTCAGTATGTGTGGACATTCAACACATTTAAACATGAAGCGTCTTCTCACCTTTTCCTGACTTATGGACCGACTGCGACTGGAGAAAGTGGCCATTCTCTTCCATTTCTGCTTTAATTTAAGAGACAGGACTCAATTTTGCCGAAAAGTTTATGAAATTTCACAAAGAAAACTCCGTGTTTTTTTTGTCCTAATTTGGATCAAACTTTAACCGATAGAAGCAGACTTCAATTATTTTTCCCATGCAGAAAATTTTTGAGTAAAAACTAAATGTTCAAAGATGGAGCGGATCAGGGTGACCACATGGAATTTCATTAGACCAAAAAGTGACCTGTTAACCAGAAAAATGACCAAATAATGACCTTAAAAAATGACCTTTACTCACCATCAAAAACCAAATGACTTCAAAAATACGCTACTCTGAGCAATATTTCTATCACTCAATATATTATAAATAAAAGGAAGGAAATCATTTGAAAATAATGACCTGTCAAAAAAAATAATGACTACATACTGACTAATAATGACTAATCGTTGAATAATGACCATGTGGTCACCCTGGAGCTGAGTTTTTCCAAAACAAAAACTCAATAATTTTCTAAATTGAGCAACTGATTAGGTCACGCTTGTCATGACATAATAAATTAGGAGTGTGTGTTCTTACATTGGAGGGTTTGTTGAAGCTGGCACTGTTGCTTAGTTGGCTACTACTGTAGTTGGAGTGGTTGTGGTTGTTGTTCAGACTGTGGCTGAGGTCGTTCTGGTTACCCCCTGTCGTCGTTCCGAAGGAGGGCGAGGGGGCGGCACTGTTCATACTGCTGTCTGGAGTGAAACTGGACAATCCAGAGGGTGTCTTCCGCGTGACTGTTCTGGCTAGTCGGGCAAAACGACCCAGACCTGAATTAATCCAAACCAAAATATAAAATAGAACAAATTCAGAAGTTCTTAAGGCAATCAAAATGAATTGATTGCTAGCGTGGTTAGAGCAGTTTTCATGAACTCAAGAGCGAAAAAAAAGCCTTCAGCTGCTTCAGAAATTTTGTGAAAATGAAAGATCAAATTCAAATTATCCATTCACTATTGAATTTCTTAGACATTTTCTGCAAGCGTCACTGCTCACATTGTGCAAATCGTGTCATAATTTTGTCAAATTAGATCTTTTATAACTCAATCGAAAAATTACAAAAACCATTAGATCATCTCTTGTATAAAAATTTTTATATGGAAAAGTATGCTCGCATCATGAAAAGTTTTTAACGCTTCCAACTGCCCTCAAGTTGCCTGAAGTAGTTTTTTTGTTTCAGATATTGGTAACATTTCATAATAAAGAAAAGTTTTGAAGATTTTCACGTTTTTAAAAATCGTCTCACATACATTTAAGAGTAAAAAATCATGTTCGCGTATTATAAGAGACTATTTAGACCAATTATCGAGCTTTAGTCCGGAAAAATATGAAAATGAACAAAAAACAGTCAGATACAAAGCATTCCGAAAAACAGTCCCAAGTAATAATTATTTTAGCAAGACGGCAGGCCGAGAATTATCTTTTGATCACCAAATAGAAAAAAAATAGAATAAAAACAAAATGACCGCTGCAGTCGCGCCAACGTGTTGCGAGTTTGTCAACAGAGGGTAGGACTCTATACAAAATTAAGAGCCAATTATTGCCGCCAAGCGGCAACACGCGCGTAGAGCGCTCACCGGGACTGTTTTGTATAGGACTTTTTTCTGGGACTGTTTTCTATATGCACCATTTTTTCAATGTTTTTTGAAAGTTGTTTTAAAATCAATCAAATTGTTTGATTTCAAGACCTTTTAAAAGTTGGATGGACTTAAACAAAAATTCCGTAAAGACATCATCGAAAACTTTTATTTTAGGACAGTCATAGAGAGTTGAAATGTTTCAGCCTTGGAAAAAGAAAGAAAAGAAAATTTTTTTGATTAGATAATTTGAAAAATAAGTTACTGGGGTTTAGAGAAAACCAATATGACTAGCTTGGGATAATAAACGGACGATAATGACTTTCGTGCTAATAACGCGCGAGGGAAGCGATTTATTTCTTCTTAGAAGTCGTGACAAATTGAATTGAAGCTTGCTATTTACTCTATCAAATATTTGCTAGATGCAAATTATTCAATTTTACTTCATGTAGGGGTGATAGTTTTTTTTAAAAAAAAATAATTTTATTTTTTTTTAAATTTCATTTTATAAAAATGAACACTACTACACAAACCTTAATAGGCAGTCGAAACATTCAGGGCTTCGCTCTGATATGATCAGTTTTGTTTTGATTTTTAATCACCACTATTTTTTTTTGCAAATGACCTACAGTTTGTCAGACATGAGTTTTTTTACAACTGTTCTCAATATTTTTGGTTCTTTTATCATTTTCAAAACTGCTTTTTAACCGATCATTCTTGCTTTTTTTCAAATTCCATCACTCAATTTGTTTATGAAAAACAACATTTTTTATGGAAAACAACAAAACGGACGAAACGGTGATCAAATGAATTACCAATAAAGTAGTAGAATTGTTCTCTATAATTGAGATTTTTGTTATTAAAACCAATTCAAAATTTGGTCAAAGTTTGAAAGTTTGTTTTGTTTCAGCCAAAAGTGAAATTTCATATCTACTATGATCGGAACTTTTTTTCAAACAAACGACTAGAAGAGAAATAACTTTACTAAAATGCTATAATTTGTTTTACACCGGCCTTTAGTGATGTCTTCGTTCTCGAGTAGTTTGACAGAGGTGATGTCCTTGGCAGTACACACAAACAACACCACCTTCTCCCTCTCGTTGTAGATGGGGGATATGTAATACAGGATCCACACTGGGCTCCCTGCAAAACACAAATGAACAGAAGACGAAAAATTTGGCCAAAGCAGGACTAAACCGTGCTTAGGGAGAGCTCGAATAATCAATTCGGTCGACCTATAAAAAAGGTCGACAAAATTTTCAATTTTTTTTGAAAATCCGCCCCCCTCGAGAAAATCCTAGATCCGCCCCTGTATATAACATACATACATAAATCAGCTGCCAGAAATTTTTCTGTGCTTTCTGATTAAGAACAGTTGGAAACTCTCATTGGCTCTTCTTATAAAATCCAAAATGTATCTGAAACCCTGCACATGACATTTTTGGTAGATTTGATCAGCAAATAACATTCATTCAAGACCAAAACTTCAGATTTTTGAATGGCAACAGAAATATAGTTTTTTTTCTGTGTGACCGAAGCATTATGTTACCACAGATACTTAGCGCATTTTTGGCTAATTGATGTTCACGCATTGAAATTGGGTGCAATTTAAAACTATCCCACCAACGGTTAAGGAGGAGGATACTTAATTAATTCTGAATTGGGTTTAACAACTAATCAGAGTCAAGTATAGTCGAGTATTGCACATTAAAGCTGGGGATCTTAATTTGGTTTTTATGGAGGGGGGGGGGGGGGAGGGGGTTATGTTGTGTTAAATTGATATAAAGTATGTACTGACTGTTGCGCTTGTATAGCAGCAGTTCTACGCTGTCTTTCGTCTGTGATTCGAAGATGGCATTTAGCCGAGTGGTGGCCTTGTCGTCAGTCATTTCCCCGAACAGGAACGAACAGCAGGCACTCTTCAACATGATCTCGGCTCTGTCGTAGCCGAACAGTCGGGCGAAGGCCTCTGTGCAATAGACTACAGGGTAGTTCACAATACGTCCGTTTGCGATGATGAAGTGACTATCTAAAACATAACCGTTTGCTCTGATGTTTTGTGCGTGACAAAAACAGCCAGGCCCAAGTTAATTTTGACCAACTGGGTTTAGAACTACTGAAGAATAGCAAAAAATACCATATAAGAAATTTTGGAGCAGCAAACAAAAAAAGACAAAATTGAGCCTTAAATATGGCCTGGTAAAAAATTTTTGAAAATGACAAAATTGAGCCTTTAATTTTAGGAATGTTGAACTTTAACTCAAATGACTTTTTGTGACCATCAGAGAAATATTATTGAACCTTTATTATAAGAGCTGTTCAATTTTTATGATTTTTGCGTCATCAAGAAATCATTGTTTTTCTGCAATCATTACGGCAGAGCAACAATTCATCTATTACGACAACAATTCATCTATAAATTTAAAAACTATTTTTAAATATTTTTTTTTCATATTTTCAAAAATTGGCAATTAGTTTGCAGCAATTTTTTCAAAGGTTATGAGTTTTTAAGCCTTCAAAAATATTAGTTGTGAAGCGCACAAAAAATCTTTTAAAATCGGAATAAAAATAGTGAACAATGTTTCAAAGGTGACGGACCATCGTGCCGAAGTTTCTGGATGCCAAAAATACAAGAAATATTGTTTTGTTCCGACAATTTTAGCAATTGACGGACAATTTTTGCTCGTTTTTTATCTCCGAACAAATTCCGACTTTTAGTTTTGCATCGGTTGTCGTATGGTTTCAACACAGCCTGCAAAACTGTATGTACTGAGCTAAAAAAGAAAAAAAATTAGCGTTATCTTATTTTGAGAAAATTGGAAGGTGGGTATGAAAAATGCCAAACTAGCAAATTTGGATAATTAAAGCGCAATATATCTCGTGCTAATAATTTTTACTTTAGACCGCTTCAGCGCCCGTACCCAACGGAGGCTGTTTTTTTTATCGAAAAATTATATAAATTATCTAGCCAAATTCCCTTGTATTTTTTTGCACGGAAGTAATCTATTTCTTTTTTTTAGTTAAGAAATGAACAATTTCTGCAAAAAAATAACCAGAAATAAGTTCATTGCTCAACCCTAACGAGATAAACATGCATCGGGTATACACAATAGCCATAGTAATACATTGCAAAATAACATTTGTTTTAACAAGTGTTGCCTTGCATTAGATTTCTAAACGTATTATTATTTATCATGTCATAGCGTTTTTATAATGACAGGGCGGGTGTTCGAGCCCTGCCAGGAGACTTTTTCTAGCTAGTAATAGCCTAGGTTTAGCTAAATTCGGAGAAAAATAAGATGCGAAGTAAAGAATTTCAACAGAATCGGCTTTTTTCAAGCTTTAAAAAAATTTTGACCAGAAACTCGGATAAGATATAAATTTTTTCAGGTCAGAAATAATAAGAAAAAAAGTACGTGGGCGGACTCTTTTTGTCAATGTTTTCATGCAACTTTTCTCTATTTTTCATAACGAAAGTATATCTATAGACATTGAAGAATCGTACGAACATTTAGAAGTTTTTCATGATACGAGCAGTCGTGTTCTCATTTAAGATAAATTAACAAGAAATTGTTTCAGGGTATTAGATGATTATCGTCTCAATCTAGGGTGCAAATTAGAATCACTTCCACTTCTACATTACAAAACTTTTGTCTAATAAAAACAAAAGTGAAGGTTAAGCAGCAAAATGGTCAAGCATCAGCCGAAGGAGGAATTAATTCATAAGTTTTCGTGAGCTCCGATGCCCCTTAGTTTGAAAAGATGCCACCAAGAAAGTAGAAAAATGCGTAAATTACGAAAAAAAATCTTATTACGAACCGAAGAACTTTTTAGAGAAAAATTTGTCAATCAACTAATGAGATGCCAAAGTTGGCAAGAGCAATAAAACTTTCACGCATTGCTTTGAAAAATTATCTCTCCAACTGTTTAATGACCATTGAGAGGTAAACAAAGTAGAAGCCCATTTTTCAAGAACTGATTTCTTTTGGCTTATTTTTAGAGTATCGTTTTCTTTACCGTCTTCTTTCCTCCATATAATAATTTAAAAAAGTATCTTAAAATGATGCCGCTTCGAAAACAAAAACGTAAAAAATTACTACTGTGGTCTCTCGAGATATTTCATTACGTATATGATTCCTGATAACCTTTGCTAAGATGGGTAGAGTGGCAATTACGTTTCATGCATGAGAAGGCCAGCCTACTTTAAGAGTAATAGGACTCTCAAAGGAAGAGATTATAGCGGAGGGCACACAAATAAATTGTGAAATTACACAGAGGGTTGTTTCTACCAACAGTCATAACCCAAAAAGAAATGAATCCGATTTGATTTTGATGACCTCAAAGCTGATTAAGAAGCAAGTTCATTCAACAGATATCAGATGCCCATTTTGAATGAATTGAATGAATTTTGACCTCAAACTAATTCTGAAAAGGTGCTTGGTTAAAAACTTCGCAGCGTAAAACCATAGCGCAAGTGGATATGGAGGTGTTCCTCATTCCTACTTGTTTAAAACTGGCTAATATGGCTTCTTTAGCAGATATACCACAAGGATTCCAGCATGTGATGGACTCTTGTTGGGCAACTGGATGACAAACTCATTGCAAGGGGGGTACAAATAAAAGATCAATGACGTTATTTTGCTATTGGCCTACGAATGAAGTGTGGGGATTTCCGTGTAAGCCTGGGGGCAGCCCTAGAGAAGCGACATGGACAGGAATGGACTCCAATCTCCGATGCTTTTCATTTTCGCAACGAAGCTGAGAACAGAAACATTATAAGCACATGATTTAATGGTAGCTTCTTGCGGTTGCATGGCGGTAACCCTCTGCCTATTCTACCTTTCCGGTCCAATGGCAACTGTTGTGTTGATTAGTTCCTGGACTTCCCGATGCAGCTAATAACGTCGAGAACGACTGCTATGGTTATATTCAGTAGCAGATTTACGGTCGCGGAGATACCCCCCCCCCTCGGAGATACCCCCCCCCCCTAAAGCGTCCTTTCGAGGTGCCTCTAAAATGGTTTCTAAAGGTGTCTCTTTGACCAGGGAGTGCGCGTTGAAAAAAGAATATTTTGGAGAGAAGCCTTCAAAAATTGCCTAAATTTTTGTTTCTGGCCCGTTTTTCTTTCAAAAATTGCTAAGATTACCCTGCTAGAGCACCAGTTAAGGTCTTGCTTTTAGTACGTTTTCCAGGAGTCTGTAAGAAAACATCTTTTCAAAAAAGCTGACAAACATTCAAGTAGGATTTTGAAAGTTAGAGTCGACTTTCAAAACTTAAAACCTTACAAACTAAAACACTTCGTATTGAAACCGGGGTAACTTAACACATGTTGAAGTAGTTGAACTGAACTTTACCCTCGGTAGCCAGGGATGAATGGTCATAATAGATTCTAGCGCTAGCATGCAGCCCAGAAACGGCAAGCATGTAGCAAGCTTAATACACGCGTGACGTCATTTTGTAAACGTTATGGCGGTTATGCCTCAAGGTCAACGACCAGCCGAAGACCTTTAGTACCAACGGTAAACGCATGGTTCAATTGTCTTATGTACCATATGATTGTTCAGTTTTTTAAATGTTTTTTTTTTAACTCCTTGGCTCCAAACTTTTGATTGTCTAATTTTACATATCACAAAAACCCGTTGACATGTGGGCTACTCATCGCTCCTCGCTCCTTGCAGGCTAATGCAGACCTATTTGCTTTGCATACTGAACGTTGCAAAGCCGTTCGTCACTAAATAAAACTGACGACTTTGTCAGGAGGGAAAAACAAAGAAAAAAGCCCTAATTTGGCCATTCAAACTAATTTACGCTTCCAAGAAATAACTCTTTGATGCTCACCATGTAAATGACAATAACTTAAGCGGGGCGAAATGTTTATACCTTTACCAGTTTTTTGAAAACAAACTCATGTCGAGCTGAAAGACAGTCTGGGGTTTAGGGTTTGTATTGATTGGAGCAACTTTGTCATTGACTTTTGATTGTATCATTAATGAAACTCGCAGTTTGCACTCATTTTCTAAGAGTATCTCAATTAGTGGAAGAGATTAATTGGAGCGAAAAACACTGCTTGCTTGTAGTTTTTCATCATAAATTGATTTTTTTTGTTGCTCACAATTACTAAAAAGGACGTTCAATTTGCAATATAAACCTTACATCAATTAAGTGTCTTCAATTAAAAGATTGGCTTGTGTTTGGTTCAATTTGTTTTGAAAACTTGGAAAATTAAAATTGAATTTCGAAAAACGCTGTGGTTTTTGTTCCGACTTTCGAAGAAAGGAGGAATATATTTACCCGGGGACGTTTTTTTTAAATTTAGACCAATGTTCGCAAAGTTGACTGCGTATGGGCATCGATACGGAAATCTTGTGATTGTAGGCGAGTAAGCTTGCACTTGCTTAAAGTGCGGCTATGCTGCTAGAATAATACTTTGATAGTTTGTTTCAATACGCGAATTATTTATGCATGGCAAATTATTCGCACTCATAATCGTTCGAAATAGAATTGAGGCAAACTAATTGGTTTTGTTAATTCTGTAAGCGACTCAAAATTCAAAAGATTGTTATTATCAGCCTAAAATTTGTACTTAGTCAATATTTCAAATACCAAAAACAATTCGAGACGAATTAATGGGCACTCGCTTTGCCCTGATACGAGCAGTCTTGTTCTCGTATACGTTCTCACTGTTTAAAACAAACGTTGTCGATACAACTTAGTCTGCCGTAGTAACAAAAAAACGGGCAGGCAGCCGGAGTGCAATTACCGTTCCGACTTTCGATACGAAAGTAACGGAATATTTGTGCTCGGGATGGTTTTTTTTCTTCAGACAAATTTCGAGTTTTACAGCCATTTTTGACGGAATTTTTTTATATGATTCGAAAGGTATTCTTGTCCTGAGCTCAAATTTGAAAAAAAAAATTATTTCACCCGTGATAAATTTTCGTAAAGTTACGGGGTTTTAAAGATTGCCATTTTGGCCAATTTGGGACAATTGACGCGCGATATATTTCGCGCTATTAACGCGTAAGCGGAGAGTTAATCAGTCTTAGAAATCGTTCCAAGTTGGTTGAAAGAAGCTTATTTGCCATTTATTGCAAAATATACCCTTTTGTACTTTATATGGCGTGTGAGGGGATGATTTTCATAAAAAATTTCACTTTTTAGAAAAGAAATTTTTTTCTTTTGTTTTATTTCATTGAATTTCTTAATGTTATTACTGCTCCATAAACCTTATAAAGCAGTCGGAACATTCAAGGCTTCGCCCTGATACAAGCAGTCTTGTTTCAATTCTATAGCAGCCGTAATTTTGCGATTTCGAGAAGAAAATGTTCGATAAAATCAGCTGCAATTTTTTTGTTCAGACTTTTGAAGAAATTGGAACTCTTATGCTAGAGTTGTTTTTTATGCAGTCAATTGTCCGCAATCAAACTAATGATTTTTAACATAGTTTTTTCTACCAACTTAAAGATATCCAAACTGAAATGAGGCTAGCTAATCGGTCGTATTTTTGTTCCAAATTTGGAAAAAAAGCTGAGTAATTGCGCATGGGGTGGTTCTCATTTTCTAAGAGTATCTCAATTAGTGGAAGAGATTAATTGGAGCGAAAAACACTGCTTGCTTGTAGTTTTTCATCATCAATTGATTTTTTTTGTTGCTCACAATTACTAAAAAGGACGTTCAATTTGCAATATAAACCTTACATCAATTAAGTGTCTTCAATTAAAAGATTGGCTTGTGTTTGGTTCAATTTGTTTTGAAAACTTGGAAAATTAAAATTGAATTTCGAAAAACGCTGTGGTTTTTGTTCCGACTTTCGAAGAAAGGAGGAATATATTTACCCGGGGACGTTTTTTTTAAATTTAGACCAATGTTCGCAAAGTTGACTGCGTATGGGCATCGATACGGAAATCTTGTGATTGTAGGCGAGTAAGCTTGCACTTGCTTAAAGTGCGGCTATGCTGCTAGAATAATACTTTGATAGTTTGTTTCAAAACGCGAATTATTTATGCATGGCAAATTATTCGCACTCATAATTGTTCGAAATAGAATTGAGGCAAACTAATTGGTTTTGTTAATTCTGTAAGCGACTCAAAATTCAAAAGATTGTTATTATCAGCCTAAAATTTGTACTTAGTCAATATTTCAAATACCAAAAACAATTCGAGACGAATTAATGGGCACTCGCTTTGCCCTGATACGAGCAGTCTTGTTCTCGTATACGTTCTCACTGTTTAAAACAAACGTTGTCGATACAACTTAGTCTGCCGTAGTAACAAAAAAACGGGCAGGCAGCCGGAGTGCAATTACCGTTCCGACTTTCGATACGAAAGTAACGGAATCTTTGTGCTCGGGATGGTTTTTTTTCTTCAGACAAATTTCGAGTTTTACAGCCATTTTTGACGGAATTTTTTTATATGATTCGAAAGGTATTCTTGTCCTGAGCTCAAATTTGAAAAAAAAAAATTATTTCACCCGTGATAAATTTTCGTAAAGTTACGGGGGTTTAAAGATTGCCATTTTGGCCAATTTGGGACAATTGACGCGCGATATATTTCGCGCTATTAACGCGTAAGCGGAGAGTTAATCAGTCTTAGAAATCGTTCCAAGTTGGTTGAAAGAAGCTTATTTGCCATTTATTGCAAAATATACCCTTTTGTACTTTATATGGCGTGTGAGGGGATGATTTTCATAAAAAATTTCACTTTTTAGAAAAGAAATTTTTTTCTTTTGTTTTATTTCATTGAATTTTTTAATGTTATTACTGCTCCATAAACCTTAAAAAGCAGTCGGAACATTCAAGGCTTCGCCCTGATACAAGCAGTCTTGTTTCAATTCTATAGCAGCCGTAATTTTGCGATTTCGAGAAGAAAATGTTCGATAAAATCAGCTGCAATTTTTTTGTTCAGACTTTTGAAGAAATTAGAACTCTTATGCTAGAGTTGTTTTTTATGCAGTCAATTGTCCGCAATCAAACTAATGATTTTTAACATAGTTTTTTCTACCAACTTAAAGATATCCAAACTGAAATGAGGCTAGCTAATCGGTCGTATTTTTGTTCCAAATTTGGAAAAAAAGCTGAGTAATTGCGCATGGGGTGGTTTTTCATTTCAATAAAAATTTCAATTGAAATAAAATTTTCTCACGACAGTTTTTTTATACACCAATAAAGGTATCGACTCAATTGTAAAAACATATTTTGCCATGCTCTGAACTAATTTATGCGCACTGTGAAGACTTTATTTATGATGCCGAAAGTCTGATGCTATTTATTTATGCGCGGCGTTTCATACCGCTGAACTAATTTGTTCCATAATGAATTGAGGCAAGCTAATCGGTCGCATTAAATAGTTGCACTTATGATATTGTCCAAAAATTAAGATCTAAAAAAAAACGATTTTTACCAACAGCTATTTGATACCGATCAAGGGGCAGTCGGAACATTCAGGGCTTTACTTTGATCTACGAGCAGTCTTGTTTTTGTTTCGCGAGCAGTTTTAAATTTACATTTTTTCTGCCCTAGCTTTACCGTTTATGGGGGCGAGCAACAGTGCCGAAATACAACAGGGTCAAAAAGGCCAAATAGCTTAACAGTGCTGAAAATCATCAATTTTTTGCACTGTTGAACATTTTTTCATTTTTGGACCTGTTGTACTTAGTCACTGTTATACTGCCCCCGATTCAATTTCACGCTGTTTTATAATTTCATAGGACAAATGCTTCATAAAATTGAAAATTTGTTTGAGTGATCAAAGCGTTTATTTGTTCAATAATGAGTTTCAGCAATCAGAAAAGAGTATTTTATACGCAGCGCTCAGCATTTTTTTTAGAATGAACGCTGGAGTCGATGATCTTAACTTAGTCTATTGGGGGATGTTAACTTGATCCCGTTGACAAATTTCATTGTAGATCATAGTTGATTTCAACTTTTGTAATTGTTGCCTTGAAACTAGGCAAAAAATGGACGAGTCTGAAAAAATCGCTCCTGTCGCATTCAAGGCAGTTTTAAACACTCGATTTCTATTTATTCAATGCGCTTTCATCATCAAGGTCAAAATTAAAAAAATAAATAAATTTCGGCGTTAAATTTGACGTTAAACTTTGTATAGTCAAGATAAAGTCAAGACAAGGTCGAGAACGAAAACGACAAACCTGTTTTACGAATTTTGAACCTGCTTTACGAAGTTTGTCATTTCTCAATACGTTGAGTAGCGGTACACTAAAAGTCTCACTGCGTGTGGACGTTTATTTACCGGAATAAATATGCTCCTAAATGGGAAAGCTTGCAAGAAACTACTCCTATAAAACTGTTCAATTAATTCTCACGGAAGTAGTTATCAAACTAACAAGACTTCTCGTATCAGGGCGAAGCCCTGAATGTTCCGACTGCCTTTTAAGGTTTATGGAGCATCAGTAATAACATAAAAAGTAAATGAAATAAAATGAAATGAAAATTTTTTTTTCTAAAATTTGAAATTTTTTATGAAAATCATCCCCCCACACGCCATTTAAAGTACAAAAAGACCAATTTTGTTCCTTGTAACAAATCAATTATGGCGAATAAGCTTCGTTCAACCAATTTAAAACGATTTATAAGACGGATTAAATCTCCGCTTACGCGTTAATAGCGCGAATTATATCGCGCGTTAATTGTCCCAATTTGGTCAAAATGGCCAAAATGGCAATCTTTAAACCCTCATAACTTTACGAAAAATGATCACAGGTGAAATATCTTTTCACATTTGAGCTCATGACAACAATGGCTTTCATGGTGTCTAACGACGTTTGAATTGATCTGCTCTTTTTAAATTGCCTTTTTTGACACTCAAATACATCTAAATCAATTTAAACTCCCACACAAGAGTGCGCGTATAACAGGGCAAAGCCCTAAAATGTTCCGCTTGTCCCTTAGTCCATATCTGAAATAATTTCGGCAAAAACTATTTTAAAAACTATAAATTTTGGACAATATCAAAGCTCAGTTGTAAAAAAAAATAAGATGTAAGAAATTAAGACCACCGATTAGCCAGCCTCAATTCAATTTAAAACGATTTTGTTGTGCGGGATAATTCGCCATGCATAAATAATTCGCGTTACGCTTTCAGCATTATAAATAATATCCTCGAAGCGCGCATAAAATAATCAAGAGCATAGCCAAAATGACAATTTTCAAACTCCCAGAAGTTTGCAAAAATAATTTTAGGTAAAATATCCTTTTGAAATTGTTTTCAGGAAGTCGATATCTTCAATAGAGTATAAAATCTTTTTGTTAATAACTATTATTTCGATCATCACAAATTGACGGATTGAAAAACCACTCTAAGCAGAACTATTTTGTTTTCTTCGAAAGTCGTAACAACAAGAAATTGGCGCATACTTATTATACGAAGAAAGTAACGGAATATTTGTGCTCGAGGTGGGTTTTTTTTCTTCAGACAAATTTCGACTTTTTAACTAGCCTTGAACCAATTTGGAACGATTTCTAAGACGGATTAAATCTCGTTTACGCGTTAATAGCTCGAAATATATCGCGCGTTAATTGTCCCAAATTGGCCAAAATGGCAATGTTTAAACCCCCATAACTATACAAAAAATGATCACAGCTGAAATATCTTTTCAAATTTGTGCTCAAGACAACAATGCTTTTTGAATGATATAAAAAATCCGTCAAAAATGGCTAGTTAAAAAGTCAAATTTGTCTGAAAAAAAAAACCCACCCCGAGCACAAATATTCCGTCACTTTCGTATCGAAAGTCGGAATAAAAATAATAACAAAAAAACTAGAACACACGAATAAAAAAATCCTCTCCACTTTTAATAGTCGGAGCAATGAGGAGCTAAAAGGCAAAAACTTGTAAATGAAATCGAATAATATTGATTTAATCTGGATTAAGTTTTGATTTAATTTATAATTGCTTAACCCTTCTTTTTGCAACAGTTACCTTTTTATACTAAATTTGAACCTATGCGCCTAATCATGAAGAGAACTGTTTATCAGCGAGGTACCATAAGAATTAAAACATCTTTGTCTTTCACAGTCATTATTTCATAAGTTAAATAATTTTTCTCCCGGTGGAATTTAATTGTAACATGCAAAATATAACCTAAAATAATAAGCTAAAATAATATACAGAAAATGAGTAATGCTAATGTGAGCATCAAAAAACAGTTTTTATTGTTCCGACTTTAGAAACGAAAGTAACGGAATATTTGTGCTCGAGGTGGGTTTTTTTTTCTTCAGACAAATTTCGACTTTTTAACTAGCCTTGAACCAATTTGGAACGATTTCTAAGACGGATTAAATCTCGTTTACGCGTTAATAGCTCGAAATATATCGCGCGTTAATTGTCCCAAATTGGCCAAAATGGCAATGTTTAAACCCCCATAACTATACAAAAAATGATCACAGCTGAAATATCTTTTCAAATTTGTGCTCAAGACAACAATGCTTTTTGAATGATATAAAAAATCCGTCAAAAATGGCTAGTTAAAAAGTCAAATTTGTCTGAAAAAAAAAACCCACCCCGAGCACAAATATTCCGTCACTTTCGTATCGAAAGTCGGAATAAAAATAATAACAAAAAAACTAGAACACACGAATAAAAAAATCCTCTCCACTTTTAATAGTCGGAGCAATGAGGAGCTAAAAGGCAAAAACTTGTAAATGAAATCGAATAATATTGATTTAATCTGGATTAAGTTTTGATTTAATTTATAATTGCTTAACCCTTCTTTTTGCAACAGTTACCTTTTTATACTAAATTTGAACCTATGCGCCTAATCATGAAGAGAACTGTTTATCAGCGAGGTACCATAAGAATTAAAACATCTTTGTCTTTCACAGTCATTATTTCATAAGTTAAATAATTTTTCTCCCGGTGGAATTTAATTGTAACATGCAAAATATAACCTAAAATAATAAGCTAAAATAATATACAGAAAATGAGTAATGCTAATGTGAGCATCAAAAAACAGTTTTTATTGTTCCGACTTTAGAAACGAAAGTAACGGAATATTTGTGCTCGGGGTGGGTTTTTTTTTCTTCAAACAAATTTCGACTTTTTAACTAGCCTTTTTTGACGGAATTTTTTTAAACCATTCAAAAAGTATTGTTGCCCTGAGCTTAAATTTGAATTGATATTTTACCTGTGATCATTTTTCGTAAAGTTATGGGGGTTTAAAGATTGCCATTTTGGCCAATTTGGGACAATTAACGCGCGATATACTTCGAGCTATTAACGCGTAAACGAGATTTAATCCGTCTTGGAAATCGTTCCAAATTTGTTCAAGGAAGCTTATATGCCCTAATTGATTTGTTAATAGGAGCAAAATCTATCACTTAGTACTTATTATGACGTGTGGGGTGATTATTATTTTTTTTAAATCAAATTTTAGAAAAAAAAATTCATTTTATAATTTATAAAATTTATAAAATTGACGTGCTAAACTGTTTTCTTTTTTGAGCTAGCTTTTTCATTCCAAAAAAAGTCCTTAGCTGCTACGCGATAAGTTTTTTTTATCTTTTGTGTTACTTAAAAAGTTTTTTTCCCTTGCGCTATACAATAAAAAATTAATTCTTTGTAGCCCCTCAAACGTAGACTTTGAAACGAATACTTAAAGGCTGTCAAAAAGAATTCGTCGGCAAAGAGTTTTATGAAGAGACTTTCTTCAAATGTAAAATGACGGAAAAGAATCTCTGAAATTATTTTACTCCAAAGTAGTAAATAGATAAATGCTCTATTAAAGCTTTTGTACCAAACCGCTATGCCGCCACAGGTGACGTATTCTCAATCAAACTGCTCTCCGATCCAAAAAAGAGAACTTGTTTATCAGTGCAAATCATTGATAAACTTGAGTGCCCCGTAAAGTCTGACGAATCAGCCATCTTTTTGAGAAATTCAGAAATTGATTTAAAAAATTCTTTTTTATTGCGTTTTCATTTTTAAAAAAAAATAACCTCGACATGTTATGTAAAATTCAAGTTCAGAGTGGCGTAACTGCTGCCTAGCAACCAAACTTTGCCTCAAATCAAAATGGAAGGATTTTTGAGCCGGTTTAAATTGCAGCTTACAATAAACCAAAGAAAATTATCGCGCGTTACTTGTAACAAATTAACCAAATTGACATACTTCAAACTCTTATAATTTTACAAAAAAATATCACAGGTGAAACATTGCTTTAAGTTTGAGCTCAATACATCAATAGTTTTCACATGGTATAGAAAACGTTAGGATTTTTCCACTCCAATCCCACATTTGAATTTTACCTTTGAAAAACTTTTCATGATTGTTAGAATGAATGAAACTTGGAATGGTGAACCAACTTGTGAACGGATTTTTTCTTTAAAATTTACATTGTAACTTGACGTCTCCAGTCTTAAAAAAGTTAAAACAGCTAAAAATTAGCGAGTTCGAAATGTCAGGGAAAGTTGAAAAGAGCGAGGGAAAGTGCCCTTCAAAAATAGCTATATTAAATTTGTCTAAAAAACTACTCGGTTTTTAAAAAATCCATTAATTTTGAGAAAATAGGAACAAAAATTTAATATGGAAACTTTCTTCAAGGAAAACATCTCATTTTATACAATGAACTTATAAAACCTTTTTTTCATAAAAGGAGCCGCAAAAAAATGAAGAGAGTGGGAAGGAACTGAAGCATACGTGCACTGGAGATTTATAGATAAAAAATGATTATATCGGACTTTCAAAGTCTCTAAAATTCGAAAACAATAAATTATACTTGATTAGAAATGAGTTATATGATTTTTGTTTGTTTTTCATAGCAATAAGTTTTTTTTATTGATTATAATTGAATAAAAATTAAATTCATTTTCTTTTTATCGAAAAAATAGTCGTCCATATTTTATCTCCTGTTGACTGCTATTTACACTTTATAATGATTTAAAACTTTAGTTTGTTAGCTTGTCTCATTTTTTTTCAAGTTGTGTTAAATCTAATTGCGTTTTTGTAAAAATGTTCTCTTTTTTGTCAAATCACCGACGCCCCTTATTTATACCCACTTGCCTCTCTATGGGGGGTGGTTAGTATGGTGGGAGATATTTGTAGGGGGGCTGGGGGATAGTGAAATTGAAAATAGTTACGGGTGTCGAACGAGAAAACTGAACGCTGGGGATGAACGGGTTTGTTTGGTTTCGAGTTTTACTGCAAAAAGAAGAGTAAACAGTTTAACTCAAAGACAAAGTTTTAAAAATATAAAAGCTGATGTAGTTTTGACAAAAATGAAATGACTTGTAAAAAAATTCAAAAAAGAGATAACCTTTAACGCTCATTCAAATCAAGCTAACACCTCTCCCTCACTCTTGCGTATATAATTTTCTATCTTCCCAGTTTTGAGAAAACGTAAATCACCTAACGCTCTTTCAAGAGTTTTTTTATAACTTTAGAAAGCTAAATTGAATCTGTTATTGTTACGAGTATTATAATTTGAAAAAATCACAAATTATGTCGTTGAAGAACCAAACTCCGTTGTTTAAGCCACTTGCACTTTGCAATAACAGAGCGTAACTTACCCTTGGAAAATGAATTTGAAAATGAGCTGCAAATGCCAAACTCTCAAAATTAAAAAAAAAAGACCTAAACATATTGCGAAATATTCTTAGGTTTCATTGTTGGAGTTATTGTACATTTCTTAAAATCTGTTTAGCAAAAAATCTGCATACATTCATAAAAAACAAAATGGAAAGTTTTTACTACACTTTTAAAAGGTTAACCAGAATTTGGTTATAATTCATTTCCCAATTTTCGTCTTTGATCTTAAAAGCGACCAGCATGCAAGTAATTGCCAATTCGAACTTACTTTGTGATGTGGCTTTTCTGCAGATGTTTTCTAGGAACGTGTTTTGCGGTGCCAATAGACCCCTCTTAGTCACAGACATCCTGACCAACAAGATACTAGCACCGAACAGGAAAATTCCAATATCACCAAGTTGCGTAATTGGTAAATGACGTAACACGTCCTAGACTGAATTTACAAGATGTCACAGGGCGTCTAGGTTGGCAAATGCAATGTCATCATAATTTTTAATCAAGAAGATGATTATAAAGTGGACGGTTTTTTAAATAGGTTCTTACAATAGAACACGTCTGACAGAAACGGTAATGGTAAAGGCAATGGTAATGGTTGTTTAAACATGCCATGTGGTTAGTACAAAAACGTCAGCAAACCGCGAGGAGGTAAACCAAATCCTTTCATTGTTTGTTGTTTTCTTTGTTGTTTTTGTTGTCGCGATCACTTGAGAGTGAAGGTGAAATGCTATCAGGTTTCCGCCGGACTTAGGAGCAGTATTACCATGCGTACCATTTAAAAGCAGTGTCACCATGCGCAGTTTTGCTGATAGAAAACGCTAAAACATCGAAATTTGACACCTTAGGCGAATCAAGGATAGTTTTTTCTCCAGGCATATTTTGTTTCAGTTTTCCACGGAAGTCAAATATGAAAGTAAGTAAATAAGTTGTTCGGTTAGAGGTAAGCCATAGGTGGTATATAATTCAACGTATTTGTCGCATGAAAACGAACTAATTATTTATTTTTCCTTTTTCAGGACAAAAAAATTGTTTTAAGAAGTACTTTTTCTGCAATTCACTCATAAAGGTGACGCCTGAAAATTTATATTTTTAGGCGTTGATTGTTTTCCAGTAGTCATTATCAGTCAATCAACATTTAAGCAAAATAAAAGTAAACGTGATGTTAAACTGATTTTCATCTTGATAAAAATTAATTCCCAGAAGTAAGGCGCTGTTGGTCGATAAAAATTATCTGCCAATAAAGTAAAGCTACCAGCAAAATGCAGTTGGCGTAATAAGTCGCATTTTGCGGTAGTTATATTTCAGACCAACATTTGCTAGGGAATAATTGTTCGTTCATACTGCATCGATATTGGCGTGAAAACTTGATCGATCAAAAAATAAAGGTTATGAATTTTCAGGTAAAAAGAAGTTGCCGGCCGCCATTTGTGAAGAGATGAGCTAAAATGACAGTTCATTAATTTGCTAGATTACGTCTTAGTTGACGCGCTGGAGCGTAGCGGTGACACCGATCATTTCACACACAGGTGGCGGGCGGGGGTGATTAGCAGAGAAAAATGATCAATTTGGAAATTAAATGATTATCCATCAAAAATGCCAAATCGCCCCAATGGCAGGTTAGATATAGTTCTGCATAACAAATTTAGGATTGCAAATAAAAACATTTAAAGGTTTAAGCAACAGTAGCATACACAATCCACTCAAATTCAGTGTTTTTAAAAAAAACCGCAAATAGGTTGAAAGCTCATCGTGAAAAATGTTGTAAATTGTTCCAACCACGTACAGTCTAACGTCGGTTTGGGCGTTTTTTTTTTCGTGTAATTAATTACCGAAACAAATTACACAATCGCAAGGACTCCGTGTGATGCATCACTTCAAAAACCATTTCAGTCGTGATTCTGACATCAAATGAAAAATTCCACTATCGATAGTTTAATAGTTTTAGCTCTTAACACTTTATTGATCGCCGATGGTATGACTGGTGGTGATAGTCAATTAATTAATTGCTAAAATTTCAAATATTTTACGCCTTTAAGCTTGAATTGAATAGTTTTATAAAGCTCAATTTCAACCCTATTTAATATTTTTCCCATGATTTGGATAGAAAATTTCTTTACTTTTGATGAAAAATATACCTATAATTTTCAGCTAGTTACATGTTATACTTTAAGAAAATAGATGAACAGGTTTGACCTTTTTTGAGCAAGTTTCCATTGGTCTTAAGATAGCCAGACAACTAATCAAGTCTTTTGTCTAAAGAACCCGACAAGAAATTTCGAGCTGCTAAAAAATCCACATGGCCTAAAATCAAAGCCATTTCTTATTCTCGACCACGTCTTCTGTAACGCCCACCTCACAAAGCAATAAAACCTCACATAATCCCAGGAGTTAATATTCATAGACTGAAATAGCCGTTGTATTTTAATATATGGCTTTGCAGGACGAGCAAGCTTTTTTGCAACAAAAAACAAAGTTGAGTTCAATCTCTGACTAAATTGATCAACTTATGAATGATCTCTTATATGTGGGGGGGGGGGGGGGGGCGACAGATTTTCAGAAATGTTTCATAAATTTGATGAATTTTTTTTTAGGTTGATCAAATTAATTTTCTGAGCACTTTCAAAGCGCTACAAAGACCCTGTTTTGGCCAATATTTTTATTAAAATTTCTATGCCGTAGGCAATATTTTCAAAAAAACAGGCCGAAAAAGACGTTTTAGGCACTTTTTGAAAAATTTGATCAAAAATGGCGTTTTTTCGGCGCACGCTCCCCCCTCAAATTTAGTATATACTGGCGCCAAAGGCTTCCGTTGAAAAATATAAGGTACGTCATCAAAAATGGATATTACAAAAAACTTTGGGTTGGTAGTGAGTCGAATCCTTGATATATGACGACAGCAAAAGAAATCAGGTTTTCGTTATTTGTAAAGGAAAAATGAATTGGAATTAACTGCAAGAAAATTGACAGTGCTTTGGTTTTAAGCTAAAAAGCGAGGCTTGAATTTCAATTGATTTACCTGATTTTGCTGATAATTTAGGGGAAAATTGGCTCAGCATTTTGTGAGAAATAGCAAAAAAAAAAGAAACAGAAGACAATCTTGAACCGCTCATCAATCTTGAGACTGAACTAAACAACATGTCTTCTCTTGTAGGAGATAATCTTTCAGAAATTATTGTTGATGATATAGAATTGTTAACTAATGGTTAGCTTAGAGCAGAACTGAGCAAGATAATTTGATAACCAAGCTCTAACAACTATAAAATTTTATGGTTCATAAAGGAAAACAAAACACGGATGGAGCTACAACACGGATTCAAAAACATTTCATTAATTTTTTTCTTAAACTGTGATCTTTAAAACGCCAGCATGATTTTCTAAAATGTAATTTAGAACGCTTAGACTCGTTAGCCACAGCAGTAGGTCTATGTGAAGCATGGTTACATGGTGACGATCATTTAGATTTATACTAACAAGTTGGTTACCAAAAAAATTTTAACATGCAACAGACGGGGCTATTGCGGCGTTTGTGATAAAAAGCGCTCACTTAGATACACACAGTATCAAAAGTGAATTAGAAAAAATGGTTAATTCTTCGAGTGAAAAAACGGACAAACATTTAAAATGTTTTTTTTATAGCGACCAACATCAATAATTTATGGTAATTTTTACATGAGCTGAAACTTCTGTTTATTGATATAAATGCTGTCGAGAAAAGCACCTTTTTATGCGGGATACTTAACTTAGATATTCCTGATCAGCATTCAAAGTCAGGGTTTATTTAGTTTAGTTGCTTTTTGGACTTTTGGACTTTCAGTTCAAAACTCATAAACTCATCTGATATATAAGCTCGTACCAACTCTTAAAATAAACTAGAGCTGAAACAATGTCAGTTGAGAAAAAACAGAAAATTTTATGTAAATGCTAGAAGTAAAAATCTTCTTTTTTTCGTTGTTTAACTCAATTTTTGACGTTCTTGATAAACTTTCATTGCTGAGAAACTATCAGAACAGAAAAAATGAAAACTGAAAACTTTTGCAAAAACGAGACTGGCGATAAAAAAAAGTCAGAAAAACGTAAAAATTTTTTTAATTGCAGTATTAAGTTCAATTGTCTAAGCTGTCCGTCTCATCAGACAGATCAACAAGGGTTACTACGATAAAACTAGATAAATATTTGTAATTTCATATCACTGTTCTCTGCTTTTAATGGTTTTTGCGGGAAACAAAAGATTTTTCCACTAGATTTGACTGAGTTCAACCAGTTTTTTGTTGCCATTGTGTAAACTGCTAGACATGCAAGGTTATCAGAACAGTATTTGTTTTACGCTTACTCAAAACGACTCCTCTATTTGTTTCTAATTCGCATATCATGATGAATTAATTAAAGTTTAAAAATCACCTGAAAAGATATCATCTAGTGGTACATATGGCATACGTAACAAATTCGATTAGACTATTTGCTGAGGTAATTATCTATCCAATAACCGATTTTTTTCATCAAATGTTGGTTTATGGAAAATTTCTAGATGGGTGCAAAAAAGCAGCCCTTTGATACAAAGGGGGCTATAACAATTTAAGAACAAAAAATTTGCTTTCCTTATTAAACAAAGTCATCGAAAAATTGCTTTTCAAAAGTTTCTTGAAAATGAATAACAAGTTTAAAACTCTAGCAGTAAAAATTTCGCAGTCAGAAAAAACTTCATTTAACAACAAAATCTTTACTGCAACAAAAATTGCGCGATCTTGCTAGTGTTTGAAAAACCTAGATTCGGCTTGTTTTATAGGTTTTCAATTAACGATTGTCACCACCGCTTCAAAGTTTTTTTGAAAAAAATAAGAGGGCTGTGGCTTTCGTGGCGCCTGCTACTGTCTTATAAAGTTTTCTTGAATTTATCGATACCATTTGGTAATTCGAATTCAAAGATTTTGAATAAGTTGTAGATAAAATACGGTGTTACACCGGTCTCTGTACTTGGACCGATTCTATTTTTAATATGAACAAATGACATTCCCATCTAATAAAAAAGTTACTTTTCGCGGTTAACAAAACCTGTTTTTGCGCCTACAAAATTTGGAGCGCAGTACAAAAATTCAAAGAAAAACTTGAAATTGTAGACGTGCAAAGCCAACAAAGTAAAAATTATTTTAGAAAAATCAGTTATGTAATTGGGTCACAAAACACAAAAAATGCGAAAAATCTATCGTACAAAATAAACTAGGGAGGAGATTTCAGATTTTTGAGAGTCATTATAGAAAATTGTTTGACTTTTTATCAGCCTGATGATATTGCTTGCAAAAAGTTTCAACTCCTGAGACTATTTGGTCGATATTTATAAAAACCTATTAGTTTAGGCAAAAAACTTACAAATTAGTTGTTTTTTGTTTCTTTGAATTGCTGCATTAATATGAAAAGACAAACTTGGAAAAAATTAGGATTTGTTCTTTTTCATCAAAAATAATTTAGATTTGCTACGAGCAATTGAAATGATGAGGAGTTTTATCTTCCGTCGGATCATGGTCGGCCTCGAACTAGTAACCGTTGGACAGATTTATCCAACCCGGGTTACATAATCCTTAAAATATCTTTCGGGGAAGTTTTTTTAGTCATTTGATTGATAGTTGGTTTTAAAATATACAAAAGATTTAGATAAAAAACAAAACTTACAGATTAGTTATTTAAGGTTTCTTTGAAAAATGAGCTGCAGTTATAAAAACATAAACTTGGAAAAAATAGAGATTTTTTCTTTTCTATCAAAAATAATTATGTTTTGCTGCGACCAATTGAAATGGGGAGGAGTTTTGTCTTCCGTCTTGGTTCAGTTTTTAAAATTGAGTCCACAAATAATGATTGGAACATAATTGGTTTATATATCATACAAAAGCCACTTAAGTTGTTGTTCAAACAATATTTAAAAAAATTGCAAACGTTTTCCTGAAAATTGGAACATGGCAAGCTAGTCATTATAGCTCATTAGTTTTCTTTATATGCAAAAAACGGCCTTGAGTTGCTATAAAAAGCTTTTTCTCAAAAAAAATTTTTTGAGTCTGGGTTGTAGGGAATTCAGAAAAACGGACTATTGTTAGACGGGCTGAATAGTTTTCAATACATCCTTTGCAAATTGCAGAAACCACAATTATAGTTACTATGATTATTTGTTGGCCCTTGCCGATGTTTTTAAAACTTTTTTTTCTCATTCAGCTCAGTTGTCCTTTTCATCAAAAAGCTTTCTTCAAGTTGAAGCGCAATGAAACATTGGAATTGTTTCAGATAAAAAAATTATGAAGTTGCTTTTCTGATCCATCTAAATAGGTCAAAATGAAGTAAAGATGGATCATTTGTCTACCGGATGAGAACACAATAAAGCAATTAATAAATAGTGTAGAAAGTGAAAAGACGCATTTTTCTGCTTATTGTTGCTAGTAAAATAACACGCCGTGTGAGGTTGAACTGGTTTCCTTGCACTTAACTTTGCAATTTTCTTTTTTAAAAAATACTCCGTTTGTTATAAAGCTCAAAGGGCCATATAGCAAGCAGCAAGGTGATTGAATACGGATAGAAACGGATGAAAACAGAATTGATGGAAAATTTCATCTACTTTTTGTTGTTTAATTATGTAATATTTTGATTAATTTTACACAGACCTGTTTAGGGTGATTTTTTGCATATGCATTCAGGTGCTTAAGTAACGCTCCTAGATAACTAATAGTGACATTTTATATAAACATCTTTTCAATCATGATATGGATGGTGATAAAAATAGATAGAGAATTTATCTCATTATCAAAAAAACGGCTCTTATGTGTTTGCATTTTAAGTGTTCTTCTTCAGCTGGTAACTACGAGTACAATTTAATTATTTTTTCAGTTTTTAAACCTGTTTCACATTTTTAAGCTACTTGCTTTTCATTAAGGATCTTAAGCTAAAACTATATCCGAAAATATTCCGAATCACTTGCACAGGAACTGTTATTATTTTTAATAGTTTTTAATAATTTCACGCTTCAAAAAAATGTTCTGAGCTGTTTAAATAAGAAAAACCAAACGTCGAGTTTGAAGTTGACCGGTAAAAGTTGGGGGTTAAAGTAAAATTAATTAGCCAGGAAATAGAAATTTGCATCCAATTTTTCTAAAAACTCTTTAGAGCCTTTGGATCCAAGCCTTTTTTTTCTCAGCCAACAAAACGACCATAATGCCCAGAAAAACTATAATACAACTTGTAACAAACCAAACTGAAAAGATTGAATGAAATGTTCAATTTGATTTACAACTATCGAAAATTGAAATTTTCAACAACAAAAAATGGTGATCACAGAATAGCCCAAATACCACTTCTAATAAACTGCCGCCTAAAAGCATTCGCTAAATTAGCGGTGGAAACATATTTCCGGTGTTATAAAGTAAAGGTCTGAATTAATTACAGAGAGTTGTGTTTACTTTATGAACCAAATAATCGATGGCTTGAATTTATAAAAAAACTACTGCACAAATAGCTTGAAATTTTTTCCGATTCCTGAAATTGTATCAAGTGCAAATGATTCCGCATTTTTAGTTTGGCGTTTGAAAAAAAAACGTTTCATCGACTGACGAAATTTATTCTAAACAATTTCAAAGTAGAGATCGGGAAAGATGTTTTTTTTTCTTAACCGAGGGATGCAAAATAATTTTAGAAAAAAAAAGGTTTTTCGTTTTATACATAAACCATGATTAATCGCCAAAACGTATCACAAAAAAAAATTTTGCGGCTTAAAATGAGATTACATCACGACTTTTAAACACTATCGCTATTAATTTCTTGATTTTATTGCAACTAATTTTAGGACGCAAATATTCAGCAGATCATATCGCAAAAAAATTGAACTGAATCACCAGTAATTTGCAGACAGAGCTTAAGACCATATCCCGGTTATTTTTCAAATTAAATTGCGATCAAATTTCAGACCATATTGCGAATAGATATCAAAATAAAATGAGACTACATTCCAGAAAAATAACGCAAAAAATTTTGAAACGGTATCTTGAAAATGTTTAGAACAATATTTGCTACTAATTCCAGACAATATTGCAATTAATTTTTAGAATATACCATGATTAAAACGCTGAAAATATCTCAATTTTTGGAACTGTATTTCCAATAAATTTTTACATTAAAGTTTTTACATTATCTTGCAACTAACTTCCAGATTTTATCCTGACAAACTTTGAGACTTGGTCACGAATACTTTTTAGACTAAAATGTTACAAAGTTTGAGACTTTATCAGAACTAATTTTTAAAGTATATTTTGCGACTAATTCCAGAAAATATCTTTTAGGCTGATATATTTTGACGGCTGATATATCGCGGCTGATTATCAAGCTAAGCTACGACTAAAAAGCAGACCATATCCCGACTATTTGTGGGTCTGCAGTACCACTAAAAACCAGGCTACTTTGCGACTAGACTATATTGAGAGCAGGGGCGGATTTAGGGGGGGGGGCGCCAATATTAACTATTTTTTGAGGGGGAGCGCGCGCCAAAAAAACGCGATTTTTTTGTCAAAATTTTTCAAAAAAAGCCCAAAAACGGCTTTTTTGACTGTTTTTCAAAAATTTGCCTGCGGCGCAGAAAATTTTGCCAAAATAGGGGCAAAACAATGCTTTGGGAGAGCTCGAAAAATCAATTTGGTCGACCTAAAAAAAAGATCGTCAAAATTTTCGAAAATTTTTTGAAAATCCGCCACCCCCCCCTCGAGAAAATCCTAGATCCTCCCCTGATTGAGAGTATATCACGTCTAGTTTTCACGCTATATCGCTGTTAGTTCCAGAGAATATCCTGCCTAATTTTGAGGTTTTATCATATAAAACTTACAGATGAAATTTCATGAAAACTCACAACTAAAATAAGCGTGAAAATTTTAGAAATCAATCACTACCAGTTTACAGATCATGCAGCCAATATTTTGAGACTATCTTGCTATAGAACTATATAGCTATATTAAATTTCACTCTATATTGCGACTATTTTCCAGATTATCACGACTATTTTTCGGACTTATGCGGCCAAAAAGTTTTGTTTTCAGACTTTATCTGCGACTAAGCAAACCTATCCAGACTCTGAATTTCCGCTGAAGGAATCAACATCTGAGCAAATATTAAAGTCTGGAAATTATTCGTTGACCTTGACCCGGGTATTTGAGCTCTACTGAAACAAATAAAATCAGGTTCGCAAGTAACTTTCATACTGATCTTTCCATGCGATGAGAGGAGAGGTGCGTTGGAGGGGCATTTTGTTTAAATTACTGTTAAAAATAGATGTGGTCCAATTCAGTCACTGAACCAAAAAAAAAACATTTTTCTTACCCGATA